>NW_027362933.1:600000-1200000 GCF_046119375.1 Phyllobates terribilis
GACCGAGGGCTGGCTATTGTGCTTAGACGGGGTTGATAAGGGTGTCCCCGGCAAACTGCCGGTCTGTGAGGAAGATGCAGGCGGACATGTTAGGTTGCCTTGATCCAAAGGTGGTGCTATCGATGTCGGACAGCGCTCAAGACCAGCTGGTGTTACCACCTCCAAAGAAAATGATGACCTGCCAATCACGCTGGCTGTTGCGGGTAAAGAGGTGGCAGGTCTGCGCCCCAAAACAGGTGTGACTGCTGTCCCCCCAGTCACAGAGGATGAAGAGGCCGCGGATGCACAAGATATGGCAGACGGTGGTTGGCCCGGCCGGCTAGGCCGCATTGTAGCACACTGAGCTTCCCACTGCAACTTATGCTTCATGTCCATGTGCCGGTTCATGCATGAAGTACTCAAACTATGTATTTTTTGGCCTCTACTTAGCTTTTGCTGACAAATGTTACAGATAACACGAGTTGGGTCATCTTTATCGATCTGAAAAAATGCCCAGGCTATGCAAGGCTTAGCACCCATGCGACCTAAAGAGCCACCACGACTTGTGGTGAGAGGCAGAGTTGTGTTTGAGGATGCAGTTGTTGACGTGCTTCCAGTACTACGTCTCTGTCCAGGAAGGCGCAACCTGACCTTGTCGTCACTAGCATCTTCCTCCACCTCCTCTGCTGACCTCATCTCTTGGCTGACTGTGGGTTGACAGTAAGTGGGATCTCCGACCTCATCATCATCACCCTGTGCGTTATCACACCCGTCGTCCTCAGAGCCAACCTGTTCCTGCCCTGACAAAAAACTAAAGTTGTCGCTCCAATCAGGTATTTGAGTCTTATCATCGTCTTCCTCATTGTCTCCACCAACAGGAGTTACAGTTTGGGAATGAGGGTCTACATTATGGTCAGAACCTTCTGCGTCTGGTCCTGGATCCGACTCATAAAGATTCTGGGCATCAGTGCAGATCATTTCCTCGTCTGGATTCACAGAAGCGCTGGAGTCGACCTCTGATTCCCAGGCTATAGTATGAGTAAACAGCTCTGCAGACTCAACCATCTGTTCTACCTCATACTCAGACGGGCAGCTGGAGATTTGGGAGCTGTGAGGAAGCAAGTGCGATTTGGGTGACACCTTTGAGGACTGGAGTATTTGTGATGTTGAAGTTGATGTGGAGGAGAGCCCACTTAAAGGAGCACTTGATATCCGTTGAAGCACCTGCTGTTTTTGTGCCTCATCTGGAATTTGTAGCGATTGGCGTGGCCGTAAGAAAGGGATCTTATCACATTGTCCGCTAAAAGAAGTAGACATTTTAGTTTGGCTGGAAGATGGTCTTTCTTCTGCACCTACCCCACGGACACAACCTTTTTTCCCCTTCCCAACACGCCTATTCCCCTTTCCACCAGCAGCAGGCCTTTTTCCACTCATTTTGGTGGTTAACTAATTCACAACTCTGGAGTTGTTTGCACAAAAAAACAATGGATGGTAACCGAGCAGAGCTGAGTGGCCAAACTGTGGTATTAGGCCAAAACTATTGGCTGGGTTAGATGCAGAAAAAAATTATTGATGATTTACTGATGGAGGTCAGTATAGATGGACTAATAGACCAAGTCCCACACACCGCTAGAAGCCCAAATATTTTTTCAGAGCTAGATGCAGAAAATTTTTTTATTCAACCCTATAGAAAACCTTTGGAGAGAGTTGAAAGTCCGTATTACCCAGCTACAGCCCCAAAACATCACTTCTCTACAGGAGATCTGCATGGAGGAATGGGCCAACATACTAGCAACAGTGTGTGCCAACCTTGTGAAGACTTACATAAAATGTTTGACCTCTGTCATTGCCAACAAAGGATATATAACAAAGTATTGAGATGAACTTTTGTAATTGACCAAATACTTATTTTCCACCAAAATTTGAAAAAAATGTCTTTCCAAATCAGACAATGTGATTTTCAGGATTTGTTTTCTCATTTTGTCTCATAGTTCAGGTCTAACTATGATGTCAATTACAGGCCGACCTCATCTTTTTAAGTGGGAGAACTTGCACAATTGGTGGCTGACCAAATACTTTTTCCCCTCACTGTATTCTGGTCTCCCTTTGTAACTTTATACTGGTGACTCTGGAATATGACATTCTTACATATTTAAGCATATTTCTAATATCTGCCCAGGAACCAGCGATGTCCGGATCTACATCCTCTGACAGCGAGATGGACGATGCTGCGAGCTACCTGTCGATGATCTCTGACCTGCTGGACAGCTTTATAGACAGTGTCAGTACCAGGCTCCTTCATCTATTAGATTGGCTGTGTACTGTATATGTTTGATTTCATTCAGAAAAACAGATGATTTTCATCCATATGGCATTTATATGACCAAATACAATTTCCTATGTTAAAGAATTGTTTGTATCCATAGAAATCTTACACTATATAGTAGTGTGAGATATATAGTACATACATATGGTATGTACAGTACAGACCAAAAGTTTGGACACACCTTCTCATTTAAAGATTTTTCTGTATTTTCATGACTATGAAAATTGTACATTCACACTGAAGGCATCAAAACTATGAATTAACACATGTGGAATTATATACTTAACAAAAAAGTGTGAAACAACTGAAAATATGTCTTATATTCTAGGTTCTTCAAAGTAGCCACCTTTTGCTTTGATGACTGCTTTGCACACTCTTGGCATTCTCTTGATGAGCTTCAAGAGGTAGTCACCGGAAATGGTCTTCCAACAATCTTGAAGGAGTTCCCAGAGATGCTTAGCACTTGTTGGCCCTTTTGCCTTCACTTTGCGGTCCAGCTCACCCCAAACCATCTCGATTGGGTTCAGGTCTGGTGACTGTGGAGGCCAGGTCATCTGGCGTAGCACCCCATCACTCTCCTTCTTGGTCAAATAGCCCTTACACAGCCTGGAGGTGTGTTTGGGGTCATTGTCCTGTTGAAAAATAAATGATGGTCCAACTAAACGCAAACCGGATGGAATAGCATGCCGCTGCAAGATGCTGTGGTAGCCATGCTGGTTCAGTATGCCTTCAATTTTGAATAAATCCCCAACAGTGTCACCAGCAAAGCACCCCCACACCATCACACCTCCTCCTCCATGCTTCACGGTGGGAACCAGGCATGTAGAGTCCATCCGTTGACCTTTTCTGCGTCACACAAAGACACGGTGGTTGGAACCAAAGATCTCATATTTGGACTCAGCAGACCAAAGCACAGATTTCCACTGGTCTAATGTCCATTCCTTGTGTTCTTTAGCCCAAACAAGTCTCTTCTGCTTGTTGCCTGTCCTTAGCAGTGGTTTCCTAGCAGCTATTTTACCATGAAGGCCTGCTGCACAAAGTCTCCTCTTAACAGTTGTCGAAGAGATGTGTCTGCTGCTAGAACTCTGTGTGGCATTGACCTGGTCTCTAATCTGAGCTGCTGTTAACCTGCGATTTCTGAGGCTGGTGACTCGGATAAACTTATCCTCAGAAGCAGAGGTGACTCTTGGTCTTCCTTTCCTGGGGCGGTCCTCATGTGAGCCAGTTTCTTTGTAGCGATTGATGGTTTTTGCAACTGCACTTGGGGACACTTTCAAAGTTTTCCCAATTTTTCGGACTGACTGACCTTCATTTCTTAAAGTAATGATGGCCACTCGTTTTTCTTTACTTAGCTGCTTTTTCTTGCCATAATACAAATTCTAACAGTCTATTCAGTAGGACTATCAGCTGTGTATCCACCAGACTTCTGCACAACACAACTGATGGTCCCAACCCAATTTATAAGGCAAGAAATCCCACTTATTAAACCCGACAGGGCACACCTGTGAAGTGAAAACCATTTCCGGTGACTACCTCTTGAAGCTCATCAAGAGAATGCCAAGAGTGTGCAAAGCAGTCATATTCTAGGTTCTTCAAAGTAGCCACCTTTTGCTTTGATAAGACATATTTTCAGTTGTTTCACACTTTTTTGTTAAGTACATAATTCCACATGTGTTAATTCATAGTTTTGATGCCTTCAGTGTGAATGTACAATTTTCATAGTCATGAAAATACAGAAAAATCTTTAAATGAGAAGGTGTGTCCAAACTTTTGGTCTGTACTGTATATAGATCCGTATTGGATCCAATTTTTTTGCGCTCTCATAGACTCAATGCCTTTATTATTCTCCAAGTCATTACGAGTTCATAGACACCTAACATGTACAGCTTCTTTTTTTTTAATTGGTGAAAAAAAAATCCAAAGTTTGCTAAAACAAATGGCTCCATTTTCAGAGACCCGTAGTGTCTGCATTTTGTCATGATCTGAGGCCGGATGAGGGCTTATTTTTTCCACGTGGAGCTGACATTTTTATTGATACCAGTTTGGGCCTAGATCCAATGGTTTTGTCGTCCGTTATTGCATTTTATTGCAATGTTGGGCGACCAAAAAAATGTAATTCTGGCGTTTAATTTTTTTTCTCATTACACCGTTTGCAGATTGGATTCATTCTCTTTTTATATTGGTAGATTTGGTATTGCCGCGTTCAGAACCGCCCACTATGTGTATGTGATTTTTTTTTATTGTTTTATTTTGAGTGGGGTGAAAGGGGGTGATTTAAAGGGAATCTGTCACCCCCCTGGGACCTATCAGACCTCTAATATGGGCATACAGGTGATAGAAATGTGAATCTATACTTACCTGTATGGCCCATAGTAGAGGTTTGCTTGCTTTGAAATACATTTTAGTTTAGATAAGCTTCGCGTCCGGGGGACACAAAGAAATCCCCGCCTGTTAATTTCCATGTTCCCCCTCTCCCCTGCACATCACAGGGCCCCGTGACGTGCAGTTTCTGGCCGGATCCCGCGCCTGTGTAATTTACCTTGTACCGGAGGTGCAGTAATCCCTGCAGTCTGTGTAGCCTTGTGGAGCAAGAAACTTGTGCTCAGGCGCCGGGAAGGCAGAGTGACTCCCCGGCGCCTGCGACAAGTTTCCTGCTCCACAAGGATACACAGACTGCAGGGATTACTGCACCTCCGGTACAAGGTAAATTACACAGGCGCGGGATCCGGCCGGGAACTGCACGTCAGGAGAGGGGAGGAATATGGAAATTAAGTAGGTAGGCAGGGATTTCTTACCATCCCCCGGACGTGAAGCTTGTCTAAACTAAGTTAATAAAAATGTATTTCAAGGCAAGCAAACTGCTAATATGGAACATACAGGTAAGTATAGATTCACATTTCTATCACCTGTATGCCCATACTAGAGGTCTGATAGGTCCCAGAGGGGTGACAAATTCCCTCTAAACTTTTAGATATATTTTTTTATATATTTTTTAAAAAAAATTTTTTATTACTGTTTGCTTGCTTCAATAGTCTCCATTAGAGACTAGAAGCAGCACTTACCTGATCGGCTCTGCTACATACAGGCGATGAGCAGATCGCCTGTATGTAGCAGATTTGCTTACTTGCTATGAGCGCCTACCACTGGGCCGTGCTCATAGCAATCTGGACATGACAACCACAGGGGTCTTCTGCCAACCCATCGGTGACCCGCGATCATGTGACGTAGTCGCAGATGGGCGGGGTAAGTGACTCGCTTCTGGCGTGGCAATGTTAAATGCCACTGTCAGATTGACAGCGGCATTTAACTAGTTAACAGCCGCAGATGGATCGAGATTCCACCCATGGCTGTTGCGGGCACATGTCAGCTGTATAGATCAGCTGATATGTGCCCGGTTTAGAACGGGCTCAGTGCCATAGTCCACGCTGAACAGGGGGTGTGTTACGCAAACGCCCAGACTGACTGGCGTGAGCATGGTTAGTGATCCCACTGGACCATGAACCGAGGAATGCCTGGAGGGGCGTAACTAAGTATCAACTCAGTCCGACCAAGGTCGCACGGCGGCTCAGTCGACTCCGCGAACCAGGGAGGAACCGAGCAGAGGAACCAGGTGCTACACCAGGTCAGACCCTGGTCACAGCTGTTGACCCACACCGGGGAATGCAGGAACAGACAAGTTAGGCTGGTATGCAGACAGGTGGGTACGGGCAGGCACGGCTGGTATGCAGACAGGTGAGTACGGGCAGGTACGGCTGGTATGCAGACAGGTGGGTACGGGCAGGCACGGCTGGTATGCAGACAGGTGGGTACGGGCAGGCACAGCTGGTATGCAGACAGGTGGGTACAGGCAGGCACGGCTGTTATGCAGACAGGTGGGTACAGGCAGGCAGGTGGGTACTGGCAGGAACAGCTGGTACGCAGGCAGGATAGGGACCAGTACAGACTGGAATACAGGAACAGAGCCGCAGGTGCGGTAGACAAGCAGAGCAGAGCAAAACCCGCTGGCGCGGTAGACAAGGAGAGCAGAGCAAAACCCGCAGGTGCGGTAGACAAGCAGAGCAGAGCAAAACCCGCAGGTGCGGTAGACAAGCAGAGCAGAGCAAAACCCCCAGGTGCAGTAGACAAGCAGAGCAGAGCAAAACCCGCAGGTGCGGTAGACAAGCTGAGCAGAGCAAAACCAACAGGTGCGGTAGACAAGCTGAGCAGAGCAAAACCCGCAGGTGCAGTAGACAAGCAAAGCAGAGCAAAATACGCAAGTGCGGTAGACAAGCTGAGCAAAACCCGCAAGTGCGGTAGACAAGCAGAGCAGAGCTAAACCCGCAGGTGCGGTAGACAAGCAGAGCAGAGCAAAATCCGCAGGTGCAGTGGAAAAGCAGAGCAGAGCAAAATCCGCAGGTGCGGTAGAAAAGCAGAGCAGATACACACAAGGTACTTACAATGAAGTAGTGAGTGAACACTAAACTCACACAGAGAAGTACAGAGACAACGAATTGGAGTTAGGTGCAGGTTCAGACACTGCAGGAAAAGGGAAGATACAAACAAATAACAGGCTAGGACACTGTTCAGACAGGAATTGAACCAGAAACAAGATACAGGAACGAGCCTGGGAACTCAGCCCCCAGGGTGGCGGAAGCAGACTAGAAGTCACAGATACAGGTAACGGGCCTGGGTATACAGCCCCCAGGGTGGCAGAACAGACAAGATACAGGACAGGACCTGGCAACTCAGTTGCACAGAACACACTGAAAGAAAGTGTTTCTCAGGCACCTCCTACTGGGTGGAGGGGGTTTAAGTACCCAGTGACTCACAACAATAGGCTGGGGACCCATTAGGAGTGCGCACACAGTAACTAAGAATCAGACAGTAACTGCGCCACTGCCTTAAGCAATCAGACAAGAAACATGCATACAGCAGATACCGGAGCAAAGTGTGCAGCCAAGACTGATAGGTAAGATGGCGGTCTTGCATGGTGGTAGGTGGTAAGCCATGCCAGCACGCCGCCAGCGATGTTACAGGGTGATGACGTGGTGCATACTATTATTATGTATAGTACAGACCAAAAGTTTGGACGCACCTTCTCATTTAAATATTTTTCTGTATTTTCATGTCTATGAAAATTGTACATTCACACTGAAGGCATTAGATCTATGAATTAATACATGTGGAATTATATACTTAACAAAAAAGTGTGAAACAACTGAAAATATGTCTTATATTCTAGGTTCTTCAAAGTAGCCACCTTTTGCTTTGATGACTGCTTTGCACACTCTTGGCATTCTCTTGATGAGCTTCAAGAGGTAGTCACCAGAAATGGTTTTCACTTCACAGGTGTGCCCTGTCAGGTTTAATAAGTGGGATTTCTGGCCTTATAACCATCAGTTGTGTTGTGCAGAAGTCTGGTGGATACACAGCTGATAGTCCTACTGAATAGACTGTTAGAATTTGTATTATGGCAAGAAAAAGCAGCTAAGTAAAGAAAAACGAGTGGCCATCATTACTTTAAGAAATGAAGGTTAGTCAGTGTGAAAAATTGGGAAAACTTTGAAAGTGTCCCCAAGTGCAGTTGCAAAAACCATCAAGCGCTATTAAGAAACTGGCTCACATGAGGACCGCCCCAGGAAAGGAAGACCAAGAGTCACCTCTGCTTCTGAGGATAAGTTTATCCGAGTTAACTGCAGTTCAGATTAGAGTCCAGGTCAATGCCACACAGAGTTCTAGCAGCAGACACATCTCTACAACAACTGTTAAGAGGAGACTTTGTGCAGCAGGCCTTCATGGTAAAATAGCTGCTGGGAAACCACTGCTAAGGACAGGCAACAAGCAGAGGAGACTTGTTTGGGCTAAAGAACACAAGGAATGAACATTAGACCAGTGGAAATCTGTGCTTTGGTCTGATGAGTCCAAATTTGAGATCTTTGGTTCCAACCACCGTGTCTTTGTGAGACGCAGAAAAGGTGAACGGATGGACTCTACATGCCTGGTTCCCACCGTGAAGCATGGAGGAGGAGGTGTGATGGTGTGGGGGTGCTTTGCTGGTGACACTGTTGGGGATTTATTCAAAATTGAAGGCATACTGAACCAGCATGGCTACCACAGCATCTTGCAGCGGCATGCTATTCCATCCGGTTTGCGTTTAGTTGGACCATCATTTATTTTTCATCAGGACAATGACCCCAAACACACCTCCAGGCTGTGTAAGGGCTATTTGACCAAGAAGGAGAGTGATGGGGTGCTACGCCAGATGACCTGGCCTCCACAGTCACCAGACCTGAACCCAATCGAGATAGTTTTGGGTGAGCTGGACCGCAGAATGAAGGCAAAAGGGCCAACAAGTGCTAAGCATCTCTGGGAACTCCTTCAAGATTGTTGGAAGACCATTTCTGGTGACTACTTCTTGAAGCTCATCAAGAGAAAGCAGTCATCAAAGCAAAAGGTGGCTACTTTGAAGAACCTAGAATATAAGACATATTTTCAGTTGTTTCACACTTTTTTGTTAAGTATATAATTCCACATGTGTTAATTCATAGTTTTGATGCCTTCAGTGTGAATGTACAATTTTCATAGTCATGAAAATACAGAAAAATCTTTAAGTGATAAGGAGTGTCCAAACTTTTCGTCTGCACTGTATATCATAAAGGCGTTAAAAAAGAAAAAAAAAAATACGCTCCTATCAACTAATCGAATTGCATTGGTCCTAGCGCCGTCCGTGTGATTCATGTTTTTTCATGTACAGACCGAAAGTAAAATTGTGTGAACTTGGCCTTGCAATCAGAGGCTGAGTCTGTTTTGCCAGAGTGCTCTGCTAGTTTTGCTGTCAAAATGGCAGATCGGAACAAATCCTTAACCTGAATAAGAAAAGCAGTAATTTTCCAGATCCCACTGAGATTGTTGAGGAATTCAGCACAGATTATATTTGATAACGTGTGATGTGCATTGGGAGGACAGATACATACAGCTCTGGCAAAAATTAGGAGACCACTGCACAGTTTTCTAAAAATCACCTTCTCTACATGTCTGACAGCCATTCCATTCCAGTGTCAGTTGAATTCCAACCAAAGTACATCCCATTCTTCTTAATGTGCTTCTGATTAGGTGATCACCTGAACCAAATCTTATGTAACGAGGGAAAGTATAAAAAACACTGCTGTTTTCTTCACAATCCTCTTGCAATAGGACAAGCTGGATGGCAAAACAAGTGCTAGGAAGAGCCCAAAAGTAATTTGAATGAAAAACTAACTTTTAACCATGCCAAAGGAGTTGAAAAGAAAAGTCTTGAGTGAGGAAAAGAAGGGCTCAATTCTGGTTTTACTATACAGTGAGCGTCATGTTGCCTCCATCCTTAAAATTTCGAAGATGGCAGTCCATTACAACAAGGTCAAGCAGCCGACATTGGGAACAACAAAGCTACAGACCGGCAGAGGGCGAAAGCGACTCTCCACTGACCGGAATGACCGTCATCTTATTCGAATGTCAATCAGCAACCGCAGGATGACATCAAGTGACCTACAAAAGGAATGGCAAATGGCAGCTGGGGTGAAGTGCACGGCAAGAACAGTTCGTAACAGGCTCCTAGAGGCCTCAAGTCATGTAAAGCTAGAAAAAAGCTTTTCATCAATGAGAAGCAAAGGAGAGCCAGGCTGAAGCAAGGTACTAGAGGACTGGAGTAAGGTAATCTTCTCTGATGAGTCTAATTTTCAGCTTTGCCCAACACCTGGTCATCTAATGGTTAGACGGAGACCTGGAGAGGCATACAAGCCACAGTGTCTTGCACCCACTGTGAAATTTGGTGGAGGATCGGTGATGATCTGGGGATGCTTCAGCAAGGCTGGAATTGGGCAGGTTAATCTTTGCGAAGGACATATGAATCAAGCCGCATACAAGGTTATCCTTGTAAAACCACTTGCTTCCTTCTTCTCAGACAATGTTCCCCAACTCTGAAGACTGGTTTTTCCAGCAGCACAATGCCCCATGGCACACAACTAGGTCAATTAATGTGTGGATGAAGGAGCACCACATCAAGACCCTGTCATGGCCAGCCCAGTCTCCAGACCTGAACCCCATTGAAAACCTATGTAATGAAGAGGAAGATGGATAGTCACAAGCCATCAAAGAAGAACTGCTTAAATTTTTGTGCCAGGAGTGGTATATGGTCACCCAAAAGCAGTGTGAGACTGGTGGAAAGCAGCCAAGACGCATGAAAGCTGGGATTAAAAATCATGGTTATTCCACCAAATATTGATTTCTGAACTCTTCCTGAGTTAAAACATGAGTATTGTTGTTTCTAAATGAATAAGAGCTTGTTTTCTTTGCAGTATTTGAGGTCTGAAAGAACTATTTCTTTATTATTTTGACGATTTCTCATTTGCTGCAAATAAATTCAAAATTTTTAGCTTTGAATTTCGGAGACATGTTGTCAGTAGTTTATAGAATAAAACAACAATGTACATTTTACTCAAAAATAGACCTATAAAGAGAGAAATCAGAGAAAATGAAAATTTTGCAGTGGTCTTTTAATTTTTACCAGAGCTGTATAAAGGATGATCTGATTTGGCTATTGATAAAAATGTTTGTAACAGAAGCCACATGAGTCGAGTTTTTTAGATCTGTTACTAGAACACAGATAAGATACTAATAATGTTTTTTTTTTTCTCATTGCAACAGATGAGAGACTCTGTGCTACAGATGACGGAATACTACGTAAGCGATATGAGCGGATCATATTATTAAAGTGTATTCCAACTGCACCATAGCAACTTTCACTAGCGCGTTTCACACAAACAAATTGTTCTTAGTTAAGGTTCACCGTAACTAAAGTCACAGTGCAATATATACTGCTACCAATCACACACAAGGAGAAAAAACACACAAAATCACAGGAGAATAAGTGTGAGGGCCGCGAGTAGTGTCAGATCTGCTGTGTTCAAGTCTGTCAGCGGAAATATTGTATATTTGGACAGTTAATGAGAGTTAAATCATTATAATTCACTCCGCTCCGTGAGACATGTACAAAAGTAATATTCAGAAAAAAGCAAAATTGTATGACTAGCAGCGTATTAAGCAACTGATTAAAAGGGCACAAAATCATATATTTGTGTGTCTACAATTTTTGTTATATGAAGCATAAAACAACTGCATCAAAACTAGAATATAGAAAAAAACACGAATACACAGAGAAAAACACCAATAATATCATAGTGCAGATCTGAGAGCACCCAAACATTTTCCCAATACATCACCAATTACGGAAAAAGATAGAGGAGCAGTGGATCAGAGTAATTTACATTTCAGAAATTTATTATATCAAAAAGAATATTTTTTAAAAGAATGATAACATAGATTTTCACATATACATAGAAATAGGACATAGCTTAGTACAAGGGTTTTTAAGAGACCAGTGAGGCGGACTACAATATTTTTTCTCCCCTAAGTTTAAGGTATAAGATGGTAAACAGTAAAGTGAATGTGGGAGACTACCTAATAATACAATTTGATAGGTCTTATTGAAGTAGTAAATGATAGAGGTATATTTGATATGGTCTATAGGTGTCTCAAAGGTATAATTAGAAAGATATATTACCTGTAGACATTGGATCTAGTCTTAGATGGTGAGCTCATTTGCTACCTCGACGCGCGTTTCACCGCTGCTGCAGTTTCGTCAGGAGGTGTTTTCCCAATACAATTTGTAATTTTCCTCTTTTCTTCTATAAGGATCAAGATGTGGATGGTTATGACGACAATGACGGGGTAAGAGACTCATTGCCACCATGGTTTATATAAGTGCTCCCTTACCTATGGCCCTGCAGGCATCTCTAAGCTACAAATCCTAGTATGCAATAATATGAGGAATGTATAAAATGACTGAAATCAAAGGGGTTGTTCAGCACTGGTGTAATTTACAACAGAATGCAAGCAGTATGTAATGTGCTACTGACATGACAACTTGTATGCAAATTGCATACTTTTGATCATAAAACAACTGCTGACACCGACAGGCGAAGCCGAATCCTGACAGTGTGTTAGGGTACAATTCTTTATGAAAATTCCACCAGGGCTACACAACTCCTTTATAATATTAAAAAAAATAAATACTAACGAATTCTTACCTGTTGTATTGCAGCCCATCTACATGAAGCTGGATGATGGCATTAGGATCCCAGAGGATGAGGTAAGTGATGGTGGTGATGATCCAGGGTTTATCTTCATACTGAACTGAAAGGACATGATTTACATTAGCATCATGTAGAGGAAAAAAACTGGAATTGTCAAGCTCTTTGGTTATAGTAGTTATATACAGATCCCCATCACTATGCTCAGCATTGATTCAGATACACAGTTGATTATATATCAGTATCACCCCTATCTTTCAGCCGATGCACTTTTTAGCTTCTCTGATTATTACACATAGGGAACGGCTCCGGGTCACAGGCCCTGATTCATCATTGCCTTTGCACCTGATTTTTTGTCTAGTTTTGTGTGTTGAGCGCCTTTTTTGTTTCCACCTATTTCATTATTTTATTTGCGCCTTTTCTAAGTCTATACTATATGTGCTTGCCTGTTTTTTTATTTTGTTTTCTGATTTGTGGGTTTAGTCTAGTAATTCCAGATATTTTATCCTGATTCATCAATTGAAACCTTTAAAAAATTTACCACAAGTTTACTCCAGTCCAACCCGGCTGCATTTTTCAGTAAGCCAGTATTAGGGGCAATTTTTGAAACTTTTGGTGCCAAAATTTACAAAAACTAGTTCAAGACAGAGAAAGACCATTTTTTACTTAATGCCAGATTCATGAATCTGGTGCACCGATTTGATAAATTTGACACCCAAAAACGCAACTAATATCACAAGACAAAAAAAGTAAAGGAACTTAAAAATGCATATGATGAATCAGGGCCACAATATTTAGCTTTACTTCATTGTGTTTATAGGAACCAGAGACTGAGAATATTCCAGAAGAAGACATCACTTCTACAGAAGAAGAAGAACCTGTCCAAGAAAAAGACAGCCAAAGTACAGAGGAGGAAACAACTTGCTGCGCCTGGCCCGGCATTAATGCAAGAAGGATGATGAGAAGAGGAAGGGCCAGGATTGCCTCCTTCATAAATACTCTATTCAGATAAGTATAAATAAGAAAGGATAAGGATAAGGATAGGTAAGAAACGATAAGTAGATGTAAAAAAAAAAAAAATATATAAGAATAGGTAGGGAAGGATAAGTATTGATAAAAAAGCATAACTATAGATAAATCTAGGTAAGAAACAATAAGTATATTTAAAAAAATAAGTAGAAGTAAAAAAGATAAGAATAAGTAATAAAGGCTAAATATATTTCAATTCAATAAAAATAAGAAAAAAAGTTTAAGTGTGGTTAAGGATAAGTATAGCTAGGTAAGGATAACTGTAGGTAGGAGAGGATAACTATAGGAAAAAAGAAGAAATATAGGTAAGTACACTGCTCAAAAACATAAAGGGAACACTTAAACAACAGAATATAGCTCCAAGTAAATCAAACTTCTGTGAAATCAAACTGTCCACTTAGGAAGCAGCACTGATTGAAAATCAATTTCACATGCTGTTGTGCAAATGGAATAGACAATACATGGAAATTGGCAATTATCAAGATACCCTCAATAAAGGAGTGGTTCTGCAGGTGGGGACCACAGACCACATCTCAGTACCAATGCTTTCTGGCTGATGTTTTGATCACTTTGGAATGTTGGTTGTGTTTTCACACTCGTGTTAGCATGAGACAGACTCTACAACCCACAGAAGCTGCTCAGGTAGTGCAGCTCATCCAAGATAGCACATTAATGCGAGCTGTGGCAAGAAGGTTTGCTGTGTCTGTCAGCGTAGTGTCCAGAGGCTGGAGACGCTACCAGGAGACAGGCCAGTACACCAGGAGATGTGGAGAAGGCCATAGGAGGGCAACAACCCAGCAGCAGGACCACTACCTCCACATTTGTGCAAGGAGGAACAGGAGGAACACTGCCAGAGCCCTGAAAAATGACCTCCAGCAGGCCACAAATGTGCATGTGTCTGCACAAATGGTTAAAACCGACTCCATGAGGGTGGTATGATGGCCCGATGTCCACAGATGGGAATTTTGCTCACAGCCCTACACCATGCAGGATGCTTGGCATTTGCCACAGAACACCAGGATTGGCAAAGTCACCACTGGCGCCCTGTGCTCTACATAGATGAAAGCATGTTCACACTGAGCATGTGTGACAGACGTGACACAGTTTGGAGACACCGTAGAGAGTGATCTGCTGCCTGCAACATCCTTCAACATGACCGGTTTGGCAGTGGGTCAGTAATGGTGTGGGGTGGCATTTCTTTTGAGGGCTGCACAGCCCTCCATGTGCTCGCCAGAGGTAGCCTGACTGTTATTAGGTACTGAGATGAGATCCTCAGACCCCTTGTGAGACCATATGCTGGTGCGGTTGTCCCTGGGTTCCTCCTTATGCAGGACAATGCCAGACCTCACCACACCATTACTGACCCACTGCCAAACCAGTCATGCTGAAGGATGTTGCAGGCAGCAGATCGCTCTCCACGGCGTCTCCAGACTCTGTCAGGTCTGTCACATGTGCTCAGTGTGAACCTGCTTTCATCTGTGAAGAGCACAGGGCGCTAGTGGCGACTTTGCCAATCCTGGTGTTCTGTGGTAAATGCCAAACGTCCTGCACGGTGTTGGGCTGTGAGCACAACCCCCATCTATGGATGTCGGACCCTCATACTACCCTCATGGAGTCGGTTTCTAACAGTTTGTGCAGACACCCGCACATTTTTGGCCTGCTGGAGATCATTTTGCAGGACTCTGGCAGTGCTCCTCCTGTTCCTCCTTGCACAAAGGCAGAGGTAGCGGTCCTGCAGCTGGGTTGTTGCCCTCCTACGGCCCCCTCCATGTCTCCTGGTGTACTGGCCTGTCTCCTGGTAACATATCCAGCCTCTGGACACTATGCTGACAGACACAGCAAACCTTCTTGCCACAGCTCGCATTGATGTGCTATCCTGGATGAGCTGCACTACCTGAGCAACTTCTGTGGGTTGTAGAGTCCGTCTCATGCTACCACGAGCGTGAAAGCACAACCAACGTTCAAAAGTGACCAAACCATCAGCCAGAAAGCATTGGTACTGAGATGTGGTCTGTGGTCCCCACCGGCAGAACCACTCCTTTATTGAGGGTGTCTTGATAATTGCCAATAATTTCCATCTTTTGTCTATTCCATTTGCACAACAGCATGTGAAATTGATAGTCAATCAGTGTTGCTTCCTAAGTGGACAGTTTGATTTCACAGAAGTTTGATTTACTTGGAGTTATATTCTGTTGTTTAAGTGTTCCCTTTATTTTTTGAGCAGTGTATATAGGTGGGAAAGGATAAGTACAGATAAATAAGTATACTTAAAATTTAAAAAATAAAAAGAATACTTATAGATAAGGATAAGTATGTTTAGCATTCAATAAACATTTTCCTAAAATAAAATAATAAGTATAGGCAAGCTAGAATAAGTATAAGTAAGTATTGGTAAGAAAGTATAAGTAAATATAGGCAAGTAAAAATAAGTGTAGGAAAAAAATAATAAATATAGTTATGAAAGATTAAGTATAGGTAAGTAAGGATAAGTAAAAAAAGATAAGTATAGGTACAAAAATGATAAGTAGAAGTATATATAAGAAAGCTAAGTATATGTAAGGAACATATACATATACACATAGGATTTGGCATAAATGAGTACACCCCCTTTGAAAAGTTAGATTTTCATCAATGTCTCATTGAATACAAGACTAATTTCCAACATTTTTACAAGACTGACTTTGATAGCATAAAAGTAAGGTTAATAATACAACTTTCATTACAAAATCTTCAGTTCTACTCAAATTAAATGATGCAAAAATGAATACACCGCATGCAAAAAACTGCTACATCTAATATTTGTATGACCATGATTTTTAAGAATCGCAACAAGTCTTCAAGGCATGGGATGAAGAAGATGGCGACGTATTCCACCATCTATCTTATTTCATTCTTCATCAATGACCTCTTTTTATAGCCTGGATGCCTGTAATGCTCAACTTGTCTCTTCAGAATTCCCTATAGGTCTTCGGTTGGGTTCAGATCAGGAGACATACTTGGCCTCTGAATCACGTTCACGCTGTTCTTCTTCAGAAATGCAACAATAACCTTAAATGTGTGTTTTTGATCATTATCATGTTGCTAAATTACACATCTACCAAGGACACGGGGTGATGGTAGCATATTCTCTATCAATATAGAGCAGTAGATCTGTAAATTTAGGATACCCTCAATGAATTGTAGCTCACCGACACCAGCAGCACTCATATAACCCCACATAAGGACACTGCGACCACTATGTTTCACTGTAGGCACCATGCATTTAGAAAAAAAGTATTTATAAAAATGCCTGGAGACTAAAGTGAAACATGGTGGTGGCAGTCTCTTTATGTGGGGTGACATGGGTTCTGCTGGTGTAGTGGAATCACAGTTCGTGCAGGGTATTATAAATTCACAGATGTACTGCCACTACACAGTACATATACTATCTATATTGAAAGAGAAGATGCTACCCTCACTCCGTGCCTTTGGTAGATGCGCTCTTTTCCAACATGACAATCCAAAACACACATCTGTTGCATTTTTGAAAAAGAACAGGATGAACGTGATTCAGTGGCCAAGTGTCTCCTGATCTGAACCCAATGAAACACCTATGGGGAATTCTGAAGAGACAAGTTGAGCATCACTCTCCATCCAGTGTCCAGGCTATATAAGAGGTACATTTTGAAGAATGGTATGAAAGTTAGATGTTACACTATGTCGCCGACTTGTTCATTTCATGCCTAGAAGACTTGGTGTTGTTCTTAAAATATCATAGCAGTCATACAAAATACTAGATGTAGCATTTTGATGAAGGTTATATGATTAACCTTACTTTCATGCTATGGGTTAATAAAATGTTATATGAAAATCAGCCTTGTAAAAATTGGAGACTGTTCTTGTATTAAGTGAGACACTGATTAAAATCTTATTTTTCAAAGCTTGTGTACTCATTTACGTGTGTGTATGTTACGCCGAGCACTGTATATGTGTGTGTGTATGTTACGCCGAGCACTGTATATGTGTGTGTATGTATGTTACACAGAGCACTGTATATGTGTGTGTATGTATGTTACGCTGAGCACTGTATATGTGTGTATGTATGTTACGCCGAGCACTGTATATATGTGTGTATGTATGTTACGCCGAGCACTGTATATATGTGTGTGTGTATGTTACGCTGAGCACTGTATATGTGTGTGTATGTATGTTACACAGAGCACTGTATATGTGTGTGCGTATGTATGTTACACAGAGCACTGCACACGTGTGCGTATGTATGTCACACAGAGCACTGTACATGTGTGCGTATGTATGTTACACAGAGCACCGTATATGTGTGTGTGTATGTTACGCTGAGCACTGTATATGTGTGTGTGTATGTATGTTACGCCGAGCACTGTATATGTGTGTGTGTATGTTACACAGAGCACTGTATATGTGTGTGTGTATGTATGTTACGCCGAGCACTGTATATGTGTGTGTGTATGTATGTTACACAGAGCACTGTATATGTGTGTGTATGTATGTTACACAGAGCACTGTATATGTGTGTGTATGTATGTTACACAGAGCACTGTATATGTGTGTGTGTATGTATGTTACGCCGAGCACTGTATATGTGTGTGTGTATGTATGTTACACAGAGCACTGTATATGTGTGTGTGTATGTATGTTACGCCGAGCACTGTATATGTGTGTATGTATGTTACACAGAGCACTGTATATGTGTGTGTGTATGTATGTAACACAGAGCACTGTATATGTGTGTGTGTGTGTATGTATGTTACACAGAGCACTGTATATGTGTGTGTGTATGTATGTTACGCCGAGCACTGTATATGTGTGTGTATGTATGTTACGCCGAGCACTGTATATGTGTGTGTATGTATGTTACGCCGAGCACTGTATATGTGTGTGTATGTATGTTACGCTGAGCACTGTATATGTGTGTGTGTATGTATGTATGTATGTTACGCCGAGCACTGTATATGTGTGTGTGTGTGTATGTATGTTACGCCGAACACTGTATATGTGTGTGTATGTGTGTGTGTGTATGTTGCGCCGAGTACTGTATATGTGTGTATGTATGTTACGCCGAGTACTGTATATGTGTGTATGTATGTTACGCCGAGCACTGTATATGTGTGTATGTATGTTACGCCGAGTACTGTATATGTGTGTATGTATGTTACGCCGAGCACTGTATATGTGTGTGTGTGTGTATGTATGTTATGCCGAGTACTGTATATGTGTGTGTGTATGTATGTTACGCCGAGTACTGTATATGTGTGTGTGTATGTATGTATGTTACGCCGAGCACTGTGTGTGTGTGTGTGCGTGTATGTTACGCCAAGCACTGTGTGTGTGTGTGTATGTTACGCCAAGCACTGTGTGTGTGTGTGTATGTTACGCCGAGCACTGTGTGTGTGTGTGTGTGCGTGTATGTTACGCCAAGCACTGTGTGTGTGTGTGTGTATGTTACGCCAAGCACTGTGTGTGTGTGTGCGTGTATGTTACGCCAAGCACTGTGTGTGTGTGTGTGTGTATGTTACGCCGAGCACTGTGTGTGTGTGTGTGTGTATGTTACGCCGAGCACTGTGTGTGTGTGTGTGCGTGTATGTTACGCCAAGCACTGTGTGTGTGTGTGTGTGTATGTTACGCCGAGCACTGTGTGTGTGTGTGTGTGTGTATGTTACGCCGAGCACTGTGTGTGTGTGTGTATGTTACGCCGAGCACTGTGTGTGTGTGTATGTTACGCCAAGCACTGTGTGTGTGTGTGTGCGTGTATGTTACGCCGAGCACTGTGTGTGTGCGTGTATGTTACGCCGAGCACTGTGTATGTGTGTGTGTGTGTATGTATGTTACGCCGAGCACTGTATATGTGTGTGTGTGTATGTATGTTACGCCGAGCACTGTATATGTGTGTGTATGTATGTGTGTATGTTACGCCGAGCACTGTGTGTGTATGTATGTGTGTATGTTACGCCGAGCACTGTGTGTGTGTGTGTGCGTGTATGTTACGCTGAGCACTGTGTGTGTGTGTGTGTATGTTACGCCAAGCACTGTGTGTGTGTGTGTGTGTGTGTGTGTATGTTACGCTGAGCACTGTGTGTGTGTGTGTGTGTGTGTATGTTACGCCAAGCACTGTGTGTGTGTGTGTGTGTGTGTATGTTACGCCGAGCACTGTGTGTGTGTGTGTGTGTGTATGTTACGCCGAGCACTGTATATGTGTGTGTGTGTGTATGTTACGCCGAGCACTGTGTGTGTGTGTGTGTATGTTACGCCGAGCACTGTGTGTGTGTGTATGTTACGCCGAGCACTGTATATGTGTGTGTGTGTGTATGTTACGCCGAGCACTGTATATGTGTGTGTGTGTGTATGTTACGCCGAGCACTGTGTGTGTGTGTGTGTGTATATAGACATATATATATCAACACTAACAAAACATCAGGGTGCCAAGCTTATCAGGTAAAGATCAAGACTTAAAGAGAACAAGAAAAATGGAGGCAGCGCACCAGATGAAAAAGTGAAAAAAGTGCTATTTATTAGCCCATAATGGTGACGTTTTGGTTCTTAGTGAGAACCTTTCTCAAGCAGTACAGAAGTGCATGTGCATACCTTATGGAGAACATCAATTACAAAAAGTGTTTAACAATAATTACACAAGAAAGAGCATATCCCATCATATATAGTAAGATACACATACAGTGAATGACAATTCATAATGATGACATTGGAATAAAGTGCGTTATGATGACCAGAATAGAAAAACAATATAAATAATACATGAAAAAGATTAAATATAAATTAAGAAACAGCTGTATATGACTAATCAAGCCATGATCACCCCATTGTATTTTGAAAACAGCGCCAATATCGGCATCAAGACAGAAAGCCTGCATGCGCCCTAAAGTGCGGGATCGCACCAGCTGCATTTTGGACAAGGGATGTGAATTAATATGTGCCAGAAAAGTAACATTAATCATCAATGAGCAATAGTGATGAGCGAGCGTGCTAGTTTAACCCTTTAACTAAGCATGCTCAGGTGCTTATCGAGTAGCTTCGGTGTACTCGTATATTATGGTCGAGTCCCTGCGTCTGGGGGGGTTTTCTTTTAGGATTAAGTCCTGTGCCATTTTTGGGGATATTAAATGAATATGTATAAAGTCCTCCTTGCATATTATATTTTCTCTTTAATGATTTAATGTTACTTTTCTGGCACATTTTAATTCAAATCCCTTGGCCAAAATGCAGCTGGTGCGATCCGGCATTTTAGGGTGCATGCAGGCTTTCCGTCTTGTATCATTGGTCAGCCGGCTATACTGCCGTAACTTCAGGAAACTCTGACGCCTGCGCAGATGATGGTTTGATTCTCCTTTACCAAGATGGCGCTGGAAACCTCATAGCATCTTTGCGCATGCATGAAATGCCGCTTATGTCCTTCCTTTCTTCTTTCTGACTTGCGCATTAAATGTAGCAGGACGCTGATATTGGCGCAGTTTTCACAATACAATGGAGTGAGTTATGGCATGATTAGTCATATACAGCTGTAAAGTAATATTTCATCTTTCTCATGTATTATTTACATTGCATTATGATGACCAGAATAGAAAAACACTTTATTCCAATGTCACCATTATGGGCTAATAAATAGCACTTTTATCACCTGGTGTGCTGCCTCCATTTTTCTTGTTTTATATATACATATGTAAAAATATATATGTATTTACATGAAAATGAAACATCCATATGTCCGTTTGTATCAATCTATGTTAATGTGTGTAAATGAATCATTATGTGTATATACGTGCTCCCTAGTCTACATGGATGTATTTTGTGGGTGTGATTAAATGTATATGTTTGTATGACTTTAAGTATGTATGTGTCTCAGTGTGAGATATGGGAGTGAATGTATGAATGTCGCCGTGTGTATCTGCAGATATGTAAGCATATATGTGTATGTGTCACAGCGTGTATATGTGTGAATGGATGTGTGACTGTGTGTTCATCACCTTTTGTTAGTTTGTCGGGTGATCGCACCTGTTTACACTACACAATGACTGTTCCTAAAAACGCCACTTCCCGATAATCGACCAGCGCCCTTAGTTAGACATAAGCTATAAGTAGTCTAGTTATAAAGATAAGATAGAAATCTATGTATTAGATATGTATAAATCTTCCATGTAGAGCGGTGATAGGGCCATCCAGAGCTGACACTGCAGTGAACCAGGGATCAGCCGATCGCCAGCACTTGGGGTCAGGAAGGAATTTTTCCCCACACATGGGGTTGTTTTGCCTTCCTCTGGTTCACATCCTGTTTATGCAGTAAATCCTATAAATGGCACTGGATGATTAAATTATACTAAATTTCATAATAGATAAGAATAAAGATTAATAAACTCCATTCATTGTGTCAGTCTTCTTTATATGCTGTTCTCTCTGCTGTTTTGGACAGCAGTAGTGAATGTTACAAATGGCCAAGGAATTAATAGTTAATCAGATTTTTTGTTTTGCGGAGAGTTGTGTCACGTGATCTCGCTGCCGATTGTTTCCCATTGTGACAGTGATGTTCTGTCCATCTGTCATATGGCTTTCCCAGACTAATGTCACTGCCCCAATATGCAGCAGATCATCAATCACATGTTGTACTTGGGATAGGGCTAACATCATCAGCGACTGCTCTTTACCCCAGTGTAGTCTCCTCCACTAATGTCCCCGCATATCACAGATCATGTAGAGATCGGCCATGTTCCATAGTCTCTGTACTTACCCCGCAGTAGCTCCACGCCGTGCTCCATGTCAGGAGCCTCCAGCCCATCACATATGGAAAGGTGAACCTGGAGCAAGGGGATGGAATGGGAATAGCAGATATTAGTGCAGCACAAGATGTATTGGGTGGATACAGATGGAGAAAGGCCTTACATAACACGGAGGTATAGTAGCAGGATAAAGATGGTGGGAGCAGGATGCCACAATGTAAAGTTATAATTGTAGTGAGCTGAATTGGCACCACGACCATAAACCTGAAAGCAAACAAGTGGCATGTGCCCAGGATAATGGACCAGAAAAAAACACCAAATGCAAGAAAAAGTTCATTGATATAATTTGCAACACAAAAACTTCATTTTCAAAGTCTAAGATAATGTATTCAGATTGTAATCTTGAATATTGGTGGTAGATCCACTTTAACTACTTTGATTTACTCCTTTTTCAAATATATTTATGTAAAATCTGATGTTAACACTTCTAAAAAAGTTATAAAAGCAACTACAAAAAAGCCCCATAAAACAAAATATTGTAGAATCACTTTTTGTGGATGCCAGAACAGGAGAGCCAGGAAGGTTTTACTTTTGCAAAGGCTCGCTATGGACACGTTCCTGACCGTTTTGCAGCTGAATATATTATTTATTCTGGTGGTCAGTGGAATCTGGAGGTTTGGTCCATGGTGGGTGGTAGATTTATGATGGGAACATAGAAGAAATTATAGAAATGTCTTATGAAAACAGTGAACAGCTCACTTGTAAAATAATATATATATTTTTTTTTTTTTTAAATTTACTCCTCAACATTTAAATTACTACACCAATAAGGAAAAGTCCTAAAAAGTTATAGAAATCACAGGATGGATAGAAACAAAATTTCAATACATCGTGATCTATTCAGCACCGAGTATGAGCGCGAAGCGCAGAAATCCCCACACTTATAACCCTTGGCCATTGTCAATGAGGTTATTAAAGAAGTTGTCTACTACTTTCACATTGATACCCCATCCTATAAATAGGGCATCAATGTATAATCAGCCGGGGTGCCCACGGTGGCACCCCTGCCGATCAGCTGTTATCGGTGCCAGCGGCGGCAGTCGGCCGGAAGTCCTTACCCGCGGAGCTTGGCCGTCCATCTGTAGTGGCCGCCGCGGGGTACTGCACATCAGCCTCCCATTCAATTGAATGAAAGGCGGATGTGCAGTAACAAGCGCCAGCCACTACAACTTAACAGCCAAGCTCCGCAGGTAAGGACTTCTGGCCGGCAGCTGCCGGCACCAATAATTGCTGATCAGCGAGAGTGCCGCGTGCGGGACCCCGGCCGATCATACATTGATACCCTAGCCCAGGGGTCCTCAAACTTTTTAAGCAGGGGGCCAGTTCACGGTCCCTCAGACCATTGGAGGGCCGGAATATAGTTTTTTTTAAAAAAAAACTATGTAACAAATTCCTATGCACACTGCACATATCTTATTTTGTAGTAAAAAAAACAATAGAGGAACAAATACAATATTTAAAATGAAGAACAAGTAAAGTTAAATCAACCAGTATTTCAACAGGTAGGTAACTGTACCCAATAGGCAGCATAGGTCCTCAATAGGCAGGTAAATGTACCCAATAGGCAGCATAGGTCCCCAATAGGCAGGTAAATAGCCCCAATAGGCAGGCAAATATCCCCAATAGGCAGCATAGGTCCTCAATGGGCAGGTAAATGTTCCCAATAGGCAGGCTGTTTCCCCCTTATAATGCCATATGCAGGCTGTTCCACCCCTTATAATGCCCCATGCAGGCTGTTCCCCCCATATAATGCCCCATGCAGCACATCACCCCCCCATATTATGCCCCATGCAGCATGTCACCCCCCCATATTATGCCCCATGCAGGATGTCCCTTTCCCCCCATATAATGCCCCATGCAGGATGTCACCCCCCATATAATGCCCCATGCAGGATATCACTCCCCTGTCTTTATAATGCCCCATGCAGCATGTCACCCCCCCATATAATGCCCCATGCAGCATGTCACCCCCCATATAATGCCCCATGCAGGATGTCCCTTTCCCCCCCATATAATGCCCCATGCAGGATGTCACCCCCCATATAATGCCCCATGCAGGATGTCACCCCCAATATAATGCCCCATGGAGGATGTCACCCCCCATATAATGCCCCATGGAGGATATCACTCCCCTGTTTTTATAATGCCCCATGCAGCATGTCACCCCCCCATATAATGCCCCATGCAGCATGTCACCCCCCCATATAATGCCAAATGCAGCATGTCACCCCCCATATAATGCCACATGCAGCATGTCACCCCCCCATATAGTGCCCCATGCAGCATGTCACCCCCCCCATATAATGCCCCATGCAGCATGTCACCCCACCCATATAATGCCCCATGCAGGATATCACTCCCCTGTCTTTATAATGCCCCATGCAGCATGTCACCCCCCCATATAATGCCCCATGCAGCATGTCACCCCCCCATATAATGCCCCATGCAGGATGTCACCCCCATATCATGCCCCATGCAGGATATCACCCCCCCATATTTTACCCCTTGCAGGATGTCACCCCCCCATATAATGACCTATGCCTCCATACATTAAAAAAAAAAAAAAATCCAATACTCACCTCACTTCTCACTTGCTGCCGCTGCCGCTGCTCTACTCTGCTCTGGACTCCAGTGTCGCGGCGGCGGCGTCCCGCTCTGTGCTGCCTGTGACGGCACTCGGGAGGGCGCGGTGTAAAGAAGTCACCGCACTCTCTGACCTGAGACGTCACAGGAAGCGCAGAGCAGGAAGACAGCGGATCTGCAGAGGCACGGGGAGAGGTAAGTATCCGCCTGCCGGGGCCCTGAGCAAGCGGGGGGGAAGGGCGGGTGCTGACACCGCTCCCCTCTCCTCCGCCCATAGCCCGGCGGGCCGGATAAAAGTCCTCCGCGGGCCGCATGTGGCCTGCGGGCTGTAGTTTGAGGACCCCTGCCCTAGCCTATAGATTGATGCCCTATCCTATAGATAGGGCATTAATGTGAAAGTAGTGGACAACCCCTTTAAATGGCTGTCTGAGGAACTTTCTACCACACTGGATGCATTTGGGAAAATCATCAACATCCGCTTCTGGCAGCTCCCTGTGCAAATTGGTAACTAATGATGTTCCAGATGTGCTTGATGGGAAACCAGAGAGGCGCTGCAGGCCATGTTAGGCCATTTACGCCTCGCTGCTCACAGTAGGGGAAATATGCGGTCTGGTGTTGTCTTGTTGAAAAATGGCTCCTGGGAGAAATGGCTTTAACACTGGATCCATGACCAAATCAATGTAATATCGAGCAGTTAGTGTACTTAGAATTAAGACTAGCGGGGTCTGGCTACCATATATTACGCCGCCTCACACCATAACCCGAGCAGCATAACCTGTGTGATTTTCCTTTGTGAAGACCTCTTCATTGACCTCACGCCATCACTCTCATAGGCTATGATGTGAGGAGTTCAGCCTTTTACTTGGATGCAGTGGTAGCCAGAGATTGCCATTTGGGCAATATCATGACGCTTTGTCTGTGTATGGTGGATTTTTAAACATTTTTTAAAAAAAATCTAGAATGCAAAGAAGAACTGGAATAAAATGCAAGCAAACACTAGCCAATTTTGGCCTACTGACAAGTCCTCATTAAACAATAGGTCATTTTCTGATGACACATTCCCTTTTACTGCCATAATGAAATCTAACAGCTTATATGTGTGCAGGAGAAAATATTCATCCAGATCATTTGAATCAGAATCGTCTGAAAGAATTTCCTTGCGGAAAGATGAATCTCAAGATACATATGCCAGAGGAGAAGGGGATTTCAGGAGAGATTTTTTTTAACTCTTACTTTTCCGGCTCTCAACATGCAACTCATATCTGGAGGCAGATAAAAGTAGAATTAGACTTACCGGTAATTCAGTTTCTAATAACCCACCACAACTGCACACTGGAGGATGTAACTGGACCCTAGTAGGGACAGGAAACACAATGAGTCAAATAGTGCCTCCCACATCCTCCCTCCAGTTTTATTACAAAGGACCACAAGAATATGAATGCTTCCAATTATATTTATTATCACTTGATTCGAAAATATAAGAAATAATTGAGCAAAGGGAGAGAATTACCCATGCTGTCATGGTGGGTTATTAGAAACCGGATTACGGAGTAAGTCTAATTCTATTTTTTCTAATAACCCCCCATGACAGCACACCTGAGGAATACCAAAGAGTAACGTCTAGGGAGGGACAATAGCCCGTAGAACTTTTCTCCCAAAGGACAAATCTCTAACAGACGCTAAGTTAAGTCTGTAATATTTGGAGAAGATGTGGATCGAGGACCAGGTAGCAGCTCTGCAGACCTGCTCGATTGAAGCGCTGGCTTTCTCAACCCACGAGACCGATAACCGCTCTAGTGGCGTGAGCCGTGAATTTCTTTGGAGGCAAGAGGTTCTGAATCTGGTATGCTTCAGTAATCGGTCTTTTGTTCCATATGACAATCATAGCTTTGGAAGTCTTCTTCCCCTTATTTTGGCCATGAAGTTGGATAAACAGATTTTGGTCTTTCCTCCACATCTGTGTTTCTTGGAGGTAATGAAAGACCACTCTTCTTAAGTCCAGAGTGTGGAATTTTTCCTCCCTCTTGTTTGCTGGATTTTGGCACAATGAGGGAAGAATTATCTCTTGAGATTTGTGGAACTCTGAGACTACCTTAGGTTGAAATGATGGGTCGAGACGAAAAATAAGTCGGTCTTCCAGGATTCTCAAGTATGGCTCATTAATTAGGAGAGCCTGCAGTTCACTAACCCTTCTGGCTGTAGTGATCGCTACAACTAAGGCTTTCTTCCACAACAGTCTGTCTTCTTTTATTAATAAGAGCTCAAATGGTGGAAGTGTCAGCCTCTTATGGACGATATTATAGTCCCACGAGGTGACTAGATTGAGCATTCTAGGATGAAAGTGGGAGGCTACTGTAATGAATCTCTTCACCCAATGATATTCAGGCAGGCTCTGGTCAAAATATGAACTTCATGCTGCCACCTGGACCTTGAGGGTACTCGGTTTGCGACCTTTGTCCAGGCCATCCTGCAAAAAATCAAGGATTTGGGCAATGTTTGGTTGTCGAAGATCTGGATGTTCAGGCGCACACCATGATAAGAAGGTTTCCTGCTTTTTTGAAGGGTCTTAATGACTCTGAGAGGCCCCTGGTTTTTAATATTGAGAATTCAGAAGCCAGGCGTAAATTCGAGATCTGGATGGTAAATTGGCCCTTGGTGAAGGAGGTCTTTGGTGGAAGGAACAGGGGACTATCTTTAATCAGGTTGCTTAAGATGCCAAACCAGTTTCTTTTCAGCCAGAATAGTGCTATCAGGATTACTCTGGCCCTCTCTGTTCTTATTTTCTGCAGTGTTCTTGTTAGAATTGGAACCGGAGGGGAGGTGTATGCCAGTTTGAATTTCCATTGGTGGGAGAACGCGTCCATGCCTAGACAGGTATCGTCTGGGTTTATGGAAAAGTACTTGGCTACTTTTGTGTTCTGGCATCCTATCCAGAAGAGATCTACCTCTGGGCAACCCCACCTTCTGGTCAATATCCCGAAGACTTCTGGATTTAGGCTCCATTCTCCCGGATTAATATCTCTCCTGCTCAGGAAATCGGCCTGGATGTTGACAGAACCTTTTATAAAGAGGGCTGAAAAGGAGAGAAGATGCTCTTTGGCCCAGGAGAATATTCTTGCAGAGATAGTCTTCAGGCCTTTGTGTCTCATGCTTCCTTGATGACATAGGTGCGTGACCGTAGTTTTGTTGTCTGAATAGATTTTTACATGGACATTCTGGATCAGAGATGTTGCTGATCTGAGTACTTCATCCACCGCCTTCAGCTCCCTGAAATTGGAAGATTGCTGGCTGACCTTTTTTGACCAGAGTCTCTGGAAGGAGTTGTGGGAGACGATGGCTCCCCATCCTCTTTTACTGGCGTCTACCTTTATTGTCACCAGGGGGTCCTGGATCCAGGGGACTCGCCTGTGTAGGTTCCTTGGGCTGAGCCACCAGGATAGAGAGGCTTTTACCAGGGCAGGTATTGGAATTTTCTTGTCCAGGGATTCTGGGGATCAATTCTAATTTGCAAGAATATGGGTCTGGAGGGTTCTGGTGTGTGCTTCGGCCCAAGCTACCGTCTGGATGCAAGATGTCATGGAGCCGAGGACTGTCATTGCAAACCTCACAGACATCGATATTTTGCTACATAGTACACCAATCCTTGATCTTAACTGATTCTGCTTTTGCTTGGGCAAAAAGGATGTCTGACTGGGAGAATCCAGTGGAACACCTAGAAACGTCTTTGCCGTGGATGGAACCTTGTTGGACTGTTGGTAGTTCACTAGCCATCCCAGAGATGTTAGGATCTGGGTTGTTGTCTGTAAATGTTCCTGGAATAACGGTATTGAGGGGACCACAAACAAGAAGTCGTCGAGGTATGGTATTATGCAAATATTCTGACCTCTGATGTAAGCCATGACTTCTGCCATAATCTTCGTGAAGATTCATGGCGCTGATGTTATCCCAAACGGGAGGATATTGAATTGAAGTGCATTATCTGTCTTGCCTGGACCACTGCAAACCTTCCAATAAATTGAGTGAATAGGAATGTGATAGTATGGGTCTTTTCAGAGGCATAGCTAGGTGTTCAAATCGGGGGAAGGGGCGAAACATCTGAGTGGGCCCCTAACTAGGTAACTGTGGGCACAACTACAGTGGTGAACCATGACCTTGGGTATAGAGGAACCTCAGCAGATGAACACACTGTTTACAGAAAATTAATTTCTATACAAAGACCAACACTGATCTTACCACCATATGGTGACCATATAGTGGTAGATACCAGACCTGCAGACCATACAAGTAAATACAGTACAGGTATATATAGTAACTTACAGCTGATGATCTTTCTGGTTGCGTAGTTCATTTTCCCCATCTTTTCCATCTGGCCCAGACCGACATGACAACTTCTTCCAGCCACAACTCATCTGCAGAGAATACAATGAAAACACATTTAACTTCACATTTCCAGCGCCGTCCCCATCTATTCCCAATCTATACAAACTCCTCATCCTGCTGATACCTCAATACTGAGACGCTGCTGTCAATGTGTCCTTATTACAGCACCTGCTGTGTGGTACAAAAACAGAACTCCTCTTAGTGCCTCACATAATAGTGCCCACCAGGGTCGCGCTGGGGTGTCGGGGGCCCACAGGGGAATACTGTATACGCGCGCACATATGTACACTGTACACGGGTATATATATGTATACTGTATGTGTATATATGTATACTGTATATGGGTGTATATATGTACACTGTATATGTGTGTGTATATGTATACTGTATATGGGTGTATATATATATATATACTGTATGTGTATATATATACTGTATATGTGTGTATATGTATACTGTATATGTATACTGTATATGTGTGTATATGTATACTGTATATGGGTGTATATATATGTATACTGTATATGGGTGTATATATGTACACTGTATATGGGTGTATATATGTATACTGTATATGTGTGTGTATATGTATACTGTATATGGGTGTGTATATATATGTATACTGTATGTGTGTATATATATGTATACTGTATATGGGTGTGTATATATATGTATACTGTATGTCTGTATATATATGTATACTGTATATGGGTGTATATATATATATACTGTTATATGTGTGTATATGTATACTGTATATAGGTGTATATATGTATACTGTATATGTGTGTGTATATGTATACTGTATGTGTGTATATATGTATACTGTATATGTGTGTGTATATATATATGTATACTGTATATGTGTGTATATATGTACACTGTATATGGGTATATATATGTATACTGTATGTGTATATATGTATACTGTATATGGGTGTATATATGTACACTGTATATGTGTGTGTATATGTATACTGTATATGGGTGTATATATATATATATATATATACTGTATGTGTATATATATACTGTATATGTGTGTATATGTATACTGTATATGTGTGTGTATATGTATACTGTATATGTGTGTATATGTATACTGTATATGGGTGTATATATATGTATACTGTATATGGGTGTATATATGTACACTGTATATGGGTATATATACAGTACAGACCAAAAGTTTGGACACACCTTCGTATTTAAAGATTTTTCTGTATTTTCATGACTATGAAAATTGTACATTCACACTGAAGGCATCAAAACTATGAACTAACACATGTGGAATTATATACTTAACAAAAAAGTGTGAAACAACTGAAAATATGTCTTATATTCTAGGTTCTTCAAAGTAGCCTCCTTTTGCTTTGATGACTGCTTTGCACACTCTTGGCATTCTCTTGATGAGCTTCAAGAGGTAGTCACCGGAAATGGTCTTCCAACAATCTTGAAGGAGTTCCCAGAGATGCTTAACACTTGTTGGCCCTTTTGATTCACTCTGTGGTCCAGCTCACCCCAAACCATCTCGATTGGGTTCAGGTCTGGTGACTGTGGAGGCCAGGTCATCTGGCGTAGCACCCCATCACTCTCCTTCTTGGTCAAATAGCCCTTACACAGCCTGGAGGTGTGTTTTGGGTCATTGCCCTGTTGAAAAATAAATGATGGTCCAACTAAATGCAAAACGGATGGAATAGCATGCCGCTGCAAGATGCTGTGGTAGCCATGCTGGTTCAGTATGCCTTCAATTTTGAACAAAACCCCAACAGTGTCACCAGCAAAGCACCCCCACACCATCACACCTCCTCCTCCATGCTTCACGGTGGGAACCAGGCATGTAGAGTCCATCCGTTCACCTTTTCTGCGTCGCAGAAAGACACGGTGGTTGGAACCAAATATCTCAAATTTCGACTCATCAGACCAAAGCACAGATTTCCACTCGTCTGATGTCCATTCCTTGTGTTCTTTACCCCAAACAAGTCTCTTCTGCTTGTTGCCTGTCCTTAGCAGTGGTTTCCTATCAGCTATTTTACCATGAAGGCCTGCTGCACAAAGTCTCCTCTTAACAGTTGTTGTAGAAATGTGTCTGCTTCTAGAACTCTGTGTGGCATTGACCTGGTCTCTAATCTGAGCTGCTGTTAACCTGCGATTTCTGAGGCTGGTAACTCGGATAAACTTATCCTCAGAAGCAGAGGTGACTCTTGGTCTTCCTTTCCTGGAGCGGTCCTCATGTGAGCCAGTTTTTTTGTAGCGCTTGATGGTTTTTACAACTGCACTTGGGGACACTTTCAAAGTTTGCCCAATTTTTCACACTGACTGACCTTCATTTCTTAAAGTAATGATGGCCACTCGTTTTTCTTTACTTAGCTGCTTTTTTCTTGCCATAATACAAATTCTAACAGTCTAGTCAGTAGGACTATCAGCTGTGTATCTACCTGATTTCTGCACAACACAACTGATGGTCCCAACCCCATTTATAAGGCAAGAAATCCCACTTATTAGACCTGACAGGGCACACCTGTGAAGTGAAAACCATTTCCGGTGACTACTTCTTGAAGCTCATCAAGAGAATGTCAAGAGTGTGTAAAGCAGTCATCAAAGCAAAAGGTGGCTACTCTGAAGAACCTAGAATATAAGACATATTTTCAGTTGTTTCACACTTTTTTGTTAAGTATATAATTCCACATGTGTTAATTCATAGTTTTGATGCCTTCAGTGTGAATGTACAATTTTCATAGTCATGCAAATACAGAAAAAGCTTTAAATGAGAAGGTGTGTCCAAACTTTTGGTCTGTACTGTATGTATACTGTATGTGTATATATGTATACTGTATATGTGTATATATATGTATACTGTATATGGGTGTGTATATGTATACTGTATATGTGTGTATATATGTATACTGTATATGTGTGTATATGTATACTGTATATGGGTGTATATATATGTATACTGTATATGGGTGTATATATGTACACTGTATATGGGTATATATATGTATACTGTATGTGTATATATGTATACTGTATATGTGTATATATATGTATACTGTATATGGGTGTGTATATGTATACTGTATATGTGTATATATATGTATACTGTATATGTGTGTATATGTATACTGTTTATGTGTGTATATATATGTATACTGTATGTGTGTATGTATATGTATACTGTATATGTGTGTGTATATATATGTATACTGTATATGTGTATATATGTATACTGTATATGTGTGTATATATATGTATACTGTTTATGGGTGTATATATGTATACTGTATATGTGTATATATATATGTATACTGTATATGTGTATATTTGTATACTGTATGTGTGTATATATGTATACTGTATATGTGTATATATATATGTATACTGTATATGTGTGTGTATATATATGTATACTGTATATGTGTGTGTATATGTATACTGTATATGGGTGTATATATGTATACTGTATATGTGTGTATATATGTATACTGTATATGTGTGTATATATATGTATACTGTATATGTGTGTGTATATGTATACTGTATATGTGTGTATATATGTATACTGTATATGTGTGTGTATATGTATACTGTATATGTGTGTGTGTATATATGTATACTGTATATGTGTATATATATGTATACTGTATATGGGTGTATATATGTATACTGTATATGTGTGTGTGTATATATGTATACTGTATATGTGTATATATATGTATACTGTATATGGGTGTATATATGTACACTGTATATGGGTGTATATATGTATACTGTATATGTGTGTGTATATATGTATACTGTATATGTGTGTATATGTATACTGTATATGGGTGTATATATGTATACTGTATATGTGTGTATATATATGTATACTGTATATGTGTGTGTCTATATATGTATACTGTATATGGGTGTATATATATGTATACTGTATATGTGTGTGTATATGTATACTGTATATGTGTGTGTATATATGTATACTGTATATGTGTGTATATATATGTATACTGTATATGTGTGTATATGTATACTGTATATGTGTGTATATGTATACTGTATATGGGTGTGTATATGTATACTGTATGTGTGTATATATATGTATACTGTATATGGGTGTATATATGTATACTGTATATGTGTGTATATATATGTATACTGTATATGTGTATATATATGTATACTGTATATGGGTGTGTATATGGGTGTATATATGTACACTGTATATGGGTGTATATATGTATACTGTATATGTGTGTATATGTATACTGTTTATGTGTGTATATATATGTATACTGTATGTGTGTGTGTATATATATGTATACTGTATATGTGTATATATGTATACTGTATATGTGTATATATGTATACTGTATGTGTGTATATATATATGTATACTGTATATGTGTATATATGTATACTGTATATGTGTATATATGTATACTGTATATGTGTGTATATATATGTATACTGTATATGGGTGTATATATGTATACTGTATATGTATACTGTATATGTGTGTATATGTATACTGTATATGTATGTGTATATATATATGTATACTGTATATGTGTGTGTATATATATATGTATACTGTATATGTGTGTGTGTGTATATATATGTATACTGTATATGTGTGTGTATATATATGTATACTGTATATGTGTGTGTGTATATATATATGTATACTGTATATGTGTGTGTGTGTATATATATGTATACTGTATATGTGTGTGTGTATATATATATGTATACTGTATATGTGTGTGTGTATATATATGTATACTGTATATGGGTGTGTATATATATGTATACTGTTTATGGGTCATAGTCATAGTCATAGTTTGTAAAGCCGAATAAAGACTTGCGTCCATCAAGTTCGACCTGTTAGTTCTGTAATTGCTAAAGTTGATCCAGAGGAGGGCAAAAACCCCAAATGATTTGGCCAATCTTCACCTGAGGAAAAATTCCCTCCCGACTCTGAAACCAGCAGTCAGAATAAATCCCTGTATCAACCTACTATTTTATTTTATTTTTAAGTATATGCAGAAATCTGCCTGGTATCTAGAAATGCATCCAGTCCCCGCTTGAACTGGTGTAGTGAATCCGACATTACCGTCTCCTCACTCAGTGAATTCCATATTCTCACTGCTCTTACCGTAAAGAACCCCTTCCTATGCTGGTGCTGAAACCTTTTCTCTTCCAGTCTTAGTGAATGCCCTCTTGTTACCGTAATATCCCTCCTTTTGAACAAATCCCGGGCAAGATCTCTATACTGTCCCCTAACATATTTGTACACATTTATTATGTCCCCCCTCAACCTTCTCTTTTCCAGGCTGAATAGTCCTAGTTTTGACAACCTCTCTGGGTATTGCAGTCCCTCCATTCCCTTTATTAATTTTGTTGCCCTCCTTTGTACCTTTTCAAGCTCATTTATATCCTTTCTATATATTGGGGCCCATAACTGAGCACAGTATTCCAAGTGTGGTCTGACCAGTGCTTTGTACAGTGGAAGAACAATGTTCTCATCCTTTGCAGCTATACCTCTTCTGATACATCCCATTACCCTGTTTGCCCTTACAGTAGCGGCCTGACTTTGGGCACTCCAATTTAGTTTGCTATCAATCAAGATGCCCAAGTCCTTCTCCATCTCTGAATTCCCCAATGATTTCCCATTCAGTGAGTACTGGTGACTTCCATTTTTCCTTCCCATATGTATGACCTTACATTTCTCCTCGTTAAACCTCATTTGCCATTTAATGCTCCACCTACCCAGCTTATCCAAATCCCTCTGTAGGTCTGCACTGTCCTCTTTTGTATTAATTGTTTTACATAACTTTGTGTCATCTGCAAATATTGATATTTTACTATTTATCCCGTTGACTATGTCGTTAATAAAGATATTAAATAACATTGGGCCTAGTACAGACCCCTGTGGTACCCCACTAGTGACGCTTACCCAATCTGAGTATATTCCATTTATAACCACCCTCTGCCTTCTATCCCTTAGCCAGTTAGCTACCCACTTGCAGACATTTTCCCCCAGCTCCATCATTCTCATTTTGTATACCAGCCTATTATGTGGCACGCTATCGAACGCTTTTGAGAAGTCGAGATACACGACATCCACTGGTTCCCCCTGATCTACTCGAGAGCTAACCTCCTCGTAGAAGTCAATCAGGTTTGTTTGGCAGGAGCGATTCCTCATGAATCCATGTTGGTTCGGGATTAAAAGATTATTAGCATCAAGATGCTCCGTAATTGCCTCTTTAATGAAGCTTTCAAAAATTTTGCCCACAACGGACGTCAGACTCACCGGCCGATAGTTTCCGGCGTCACTTTTTGCTCCCTTTTTGAATATTGGCACTACATTCGCCTGTCGCCAATCAAGTGGCACAGACCCAGTCTCAACAGAGTCCTTAAATATAAGATATAACGGTCTGTCTATCACATTACTTAGTTCCCTTAGTACCCGTGGGTGTATGCCATCAGGTCCTGGTGATTTGTTTATTTTAATGTGTATACAGTATACAGTATATGTATACTGTATATGTGTATATATGTATACTGTATATGTGTATATATGTATACTGTATATGTGTGTATATGTATACTGTATGTGTGTATATATATATGTATACTGTATATGTGTGTGTATATGTATACTGTATATGTGTGTATATATGTATACTGTATATGTGTATATATGTATACTGTATATGTGTATATATGTATACTGTATATGTGTGTGTGTATATATATATGTTTACTGTATATGTGTGTGTATATATATGTATACTGTATATGTGTATATATGTATACTGTATATGTGTGTGTATATATATGTTTACTGTATATGTGTGTGTATATATATGTATGCTGTATATGTGTGTATATGTATACTATATATGTGTGTATATATATATGTATACTGTATATGTGTGTGTATATATGTATACTGTATATGTGTGTATATATGTATACTGTATGTGTGTATATATATGTATTCTGTATATGTGTGTATATGTATGTATACTGTATGTGTGTGTATATATATGTATACTGTATATGTGTGTATATGTATGTATACTGTATATGTGTGTGTATATATGTATACTGTATATGGGTGTACACATGTATACTGTATGTGTATGTATATATGTATACTGTATATGTGTGTATATGTATACTGTATATGGGTGTATATATATATATGTATACTGTATATGTGTGTGTATATATGTATACAGTATATGTGTGTATATATGTATACTGTATGTGTGTGTATATATATGTATACTGTATATGTGTGTATATATGTATACTGTATGTGTGTGTATATATATGTATACTGTATATGTGTGTATATATATATATGTATACTGTATATGGGTGTGTATATGTATACTGTATATGTGTATATATATGTATACTGTATATGTGTGTTTATGTATACTGTTTATGTGTGTATATATATGTGTATACTGTATGTGTGTGTATATATATGTATACTGTATGTGTGTGTGTATATGTATACTGTTTATGTGTGTATATATATGTATAATGTATGTGTATATATATGTATACTGTATATGTGTGTGTATATATATGTAAACTGTATATGGGTGTATATATGTATACTGTTTATGTGTGTATATATATGTATACTGTATGTGTGTATATATGTATACTGTATATGTGTGTGTATATATATGTATACTGTATATGGGTGTGTATATATATGTATACTGTATATGTGTGTATATATATGTATACTGTATATGTGTGTGTATATATATACTGTATATGTGTTTATATATATGTACACTGTATATGTGTGTATATATATGTATACTGTATATGTGTGTGTATATATACTGTATATGTGTTTATATATATGTATACTGTATATGTGTGTATATATATGTATACTGTATATGTGTGTATATATGTATACTGTATGTGTATATATATATATGTATACTGTATATGTGTGTGTATATGTATACTGTATATGTGTGTATATATATGTATACTGTATATGTGTGTATATGTGTACTGTATATGGGTGTATATATGTATACTGTTTATGGGTGTATATATGTATACTGTATATGTATACAGTATACATATATACACACACATATACAGTATACACATATACACACATATACAGTATACATATATACACATACATATACAGTATACACATATACACACATATACAGTATACATATATACACCCATATACAGTATACATATATATACACACATATACAGTATACATATATACACACACATATACAGTATACATATACACACATATACAGTATACACATATATACACACATATACAGTATACATATATATACACACATATACAGTATACATATACACACACATATACAGTATACATATATACACACATATACAGTATACATATATATACACACATATACAGTATACATATACACACACATATACAGTATACATATATATACACACATATACAGTATACATATATACAGTATACATATATACACCCATATACAGTATACATATATACACATACATATACAGTATACACATATACACACATATACAGTATACATATATACACCCATATACAGTATAAATATATACACACACATATACAGTATACATATACACACATATACAGTATACACATATATACACACATATACAGTATACATATATATACACACATATACAGTATACATATACACACACATATACAGTATACATATATACACACATATACAATATACATATATATACACACATATACAGTATACATATACACACACATATACAGTATACATATATACACACATATACAGTATACATATACACACACATATACAGTATACATATATACACACACATATACAGTATACACATATACACACATATACAGTATACATATACACACATATACAGTATACATATATACACACATATACAGTATACACATATACACACATATACAGTATACATATATACACACATATACAGTATACACATATACACACATATACAGTATACATATACACACACATATACAGTATACACATATACACACATATACAGTATACATATACACACATATACAGTATACATATACACACATATACAGTATACATGTACACACACATATACAGTATACACATATACACACATATACAGTATACATATACACACACATATACAGTATACACATATACACACATATACAGTATACATATATATACACACATACAGTATACATATATACACACACATATACAGTATACATATATACACACACACATACAGTATACAAATATATACACATATACAGTATACATATACACACATATACAGTATACATATATATACACCTATATACAGTATACATATATACACACATATACAGTATACATATATATACAGACATAGAGTATACATATATACACACATACAGTATACATATATACACCCACATATACAGTATACATATACACACCCATATACAGTATACAAATATATACACATATACAGTATACATATATATACACAAATACAGTATACATATATACACACATATACAGTATACATATATACACCCATATACAGTATACATATATATACACATATACAGTATACATATATACACCCACATATACAGTATACATATATACACACATATACAGTATACATATACACACATATACAGTATACATATATATATACACACATACAGTATACATATATATACACATATACAGTATACATATATATACACACATATACACACATATACAGTATACATATATATATACACACACATATACAGTATACATATACACACACATACAGTATACATATACACACACACATATACAGTATATATATACACACATATACAGTATACATATATACACACACATATACACTATACACATATACACACATATACATATATATATATACATACATATACTCACACATATACAGTATACATATATATACATACATATACACACATATACATATATATATATACATACATATATACACACATATACAGTATACATATACACACATATACAGTATACATATATACACCCATATACAGAATACATATACACACACATATACAGTATACACATATACACACATATACAGTATACATATATACACATATACAGTATACATATATACACACATACAGTATACATATATATACACACATATACACACATATACAGTATGCATATATATATACACACACATATACAGTATACATATACACACATATACAGTATACATATATACACACACATATACAGTATACATATATACACACACACATATACAGTATACATATATACACACATATACAGTATACATATAAACACCCATATACAGAATACATATACACACACATATACAGTATACACATATACAGACATATACAGTATACATATATATATATATACACACATATATACACACATATACAGTATACATATATATACACACACATATACAGTATACATATATATATACACACCCATATACAGTATACATATATACACACATACAGTATACATATATACACACACATATACAGTATACATATACACACCCATATACAGTATACATATATACACACATATACAGTATACATATACACACACATATACAGTATACATATATATACACATACATATACAGTATACACATATACACACATATACAGTATACATATATACACACATATACAGTATACATATATATACACACATATATACACACATATACAGTATACATATATACACATACAGTATACATATATATATATACACACATATACAGTATACATACATATATACACACACCCATATACAGTATATATATATATATATACACACCCATATACAGTATACATATATACACACACATATACAGTATACATATACACACCCATATACAGTATACATATATACACGCATATATACAGTAATACAGCATATACACACACACACATATACTGTATATATACACACACACATATACAGTATACATATACACACACATATACATTATACATATATATACACACATACAGTATACATATACACACCCATATACAGTATACATATACACACCCATATACAGTATACATATATACACACACATATACAGTATACATATATATACACACATACAGTATACACGTATACAGTATACATATACACACCCATATACAGTATACATATATACACACACATATACAGTATACATATATACACATATACAGTATACATATATACACACACATATACAGTATATATATACACCCATATACAGTATACATATACACACATATACAGTATACATATATACACACACATATACAGTATACATATATACTCACATATACAGTATACATATATATACACCCATATACAGTATACACATATACACACATATACAGTATACATATACACACACATATACAGTATACATATATACACACATATACAGTATACATATACACACATATACAGTATACATATACACACATATACAGTATACATATATACACACACATATACAGTTTACATATATACACACATATACAGTATACATATATATACACCCATATACAGTATACACATATACACACATATACAGTATACATATACACACACATATACAGTATACACATATACACACATATACAGTATACATATACACACATATACAGTATACACATATACACACATATACAGTATACATATACACACACATACAGTATACACATATACACACATATACAGTATACATATATACACCCATATACAGTATACATATATATACACATATACATATATATATACATATATACACACATATACAGTATACACATATACACACATATACATATATATATGCATATACACACACATATACAGTATACATATATACATACACACATACAGTATACATATATATACACATATACAGTATACATATATATACACATATACAGTATACACATATACACACATATACATATATATATACATATACACACACATATACAGTATACATATATGCATACACACATACAGTATACATATATATACACATATACAGTATACATATACACACACATATACAGTATACATGTACACACACATATACAGTATACATATACACACACATATACAGTATACATATATACACACATATACAGTATACATATACACACATATACAGTATACATATACACACATATACAGTATACATATATACACACACATATACAGTATACATATATACACACATATACAGTATACATATATATACACCCATATACAGTATACACATATACACACATATACAGTATACATATACACACACATATACAGTATACACATATACACACATATACAGTATACATATACACACATATACAGTATACACATATACACACATATACAGTATACATATACACACACATATACAGTATACACATATACACACATATACAGTATACATATACACACATATACAGTATACACATATACACACATATACAGTATACATATATACACCCATATACAGTATACATATATATACACATATACATATATATATATACATATATACACACATATACAGTATACACATATACACACATATACATATATATATACATATACACACACATATACAGTATACATATATACATACACACATACAGTATACATATATATACACATATACAGTATACATATATATACACATATACAGTATACACATATACACACATATACAGTATACATATACACACACATATACAGTATACATATATACACACATATACAGCATACATATATATACACCCATATACAGTATACATATATACACACATATACAGTATACATATACACACATATACAGTATACATATATATACACACATACAGTATACATATATACACACATATACAGCATACATATATATACACCCATATACAGTATACATATATACACACATATACAGTATACATATACACACATATACAGTATACATATATATACACACATAAAGTATACATATATATACACATATACAGTATACATATATATACACACATATACCCACATATACAGTATACATATACACACACATACAGTATACATATACACACACATATACAGTATATATATACACACATATACAGTATACATATATACACCCATATACAGTATACATATATATACACACATATACAGTATACATATATACACACATATACAGTATACATATACACACATATACAGTATACATATATATATACACACATACAGTATACATATATATACACATATACAGTATACATATATATACACACATATACACACATATACAGTATATATATATATACACACACATATACAGTATACATATACACACACATACAGTATACATATACACACACACATATACAGTATATATATACACACATATACAGTATACATATATACACACACATATACACACATATACATATATATATATACATACATATATACACACATATACAGTATACATATATATACATACATATACACACATATACATATATATATATACATACATATATACACACATATACAGTATACATATATATACACATACATATACAGTATACACATATACACACATATACAGTATACATATATACACACATATACAGTATACATATATATACACACATATATACACACATATACAGTATACATATATACACATACAGTATACATATATATATATACACACATATACAGTATACATACATATATACACACACCCATATACAGTATATATATATATATATATATACACACCCATATACAGTATACATATATACACACACATATACAGTATACATATACACACCCATATACAGTATACATATATACACGCATATATACAGTAATACAGCATATACACACACACACATATACTGTATATATACACACACACATATACAGTATACATATACACACACATATACATTATACATATATATACACACATACAGTATACATATACACACCCATATACAGTATACATATACACACCCATATACAGTATACATATATACACACACATATACAGTATACATATATATACACACATACAGTATACACGTATACAGTATACATATACACACCCATATACAGTATACATATATACACACACATATACAGTATACATATATACACATATACAGTATACATATATACACACACATATACAGTATATATATACACCCATATACAGTATACATATACACACATATACAGTATACATATATACACACACATATACAGTATACATATATACTCACATATACAGTATACATATATATACACCCATATACAGTATACACATATACACACATATACAGTATACATATACACACACATATACAGTATACATATATACACACATATACAGTATACATATACACACATATACAGTATACATATACACACATATACAGTATACATATATACACACACATATACAGTTTACATATATACACACATATACAGTATACATATATATACACCCATATACAGTATACACATATACACACATATACAGTATACATATACACACACATATACAGTATACACATATACACACATATACAGTATACATATACACACATATACAGTATACACATATACACACATATACAGTATACATATACACACACATACAGTATACACATATACACACATATACAGTATACATATATACACCCATATACAGTATACATATATATACACATATACATATATATATACATATATACACACATATACAGTATACACATATACACACATATACATATATATATGCATATACACACACATATACAGTATACATATATACATACACACATACAGTATACATATATATACACATATACAGTATACATATATATACACATATACAGTATACACATATACACACATATACATATATATATACATATACACACACATATACAGTATACATATATGCATACACACATACAGTATACATATATATACACATATACAGTATACATATACACACACATATACAGTATACATGTACACACACATATACAGTATACATATACACACACATATACAGTATACATATATACACACATATACAGTATACATATACACACATATACAGTATACATATACACACATATACAGTATACATATATACACACACATATACAGTATACATATATACACACATATACAGTATACATATATATACACCCATATACAGTATACACATATACACACATATACAGTATACATATACACACACATATACAGTATACACATATACACACATATACAGTATACATATACACACATATACAGTATACACATATACACACATATACAGTATACATATACACACACATATACAGTATACACATATACACACATATACAGTATACATATACACACATATACAGTATACACATATACACACATATACAGTATACATATATACACCCATATACAGTATACATATATATACACATATACATATATATATATACATATATACACACATATACAGTATACACATATACACACATATACATATATATATACATATACACACACATATACAGTATACATATATACATACACACATACAGTATACATATATATACACATATACAGTATACATATATATACACATATACAGTATACACATATACACACATATACAGTATACATATACACACACATATACAGTATACATATATACACACATATACAGCATACATATATATACACCCATATACAGTATACATATATACACACATATACAGTATACATATACACACATATACAGTATACATATATATACACACATACAGTATACATATATACACACATATACAGCATACATATATATACACCCATATACAGTATACATATATACACACATATACAGTATACATATACACACATATACAGTATACATATATATACACACATAAAGTATACATATATATACACATATACAGTATACATATATATACACACATATACCCACATATACAGTATACATATACACACACATACAGTATACATATACACACACATATACAGTATATATATACACACATATACAGTATACATATATACACCCATATACAGTATACATATATATACACACATATACAGTATACATATATACACACATATACAGTATACATATACACACATATACAGTATACATATATATATACACACATACAGTATACATATATATACACATATACAGTATACATATATATACACACATATACACACATATACAGTATATATATATATACACACACATATACAGTATACATATACACACACATACAGTATACATATACACACACACATATACAGTATATATATACACACATATACAGTATACATATATACACACACATATACACACATATACATATATATATATACATACATATATACACACATATACAGTATACATATATATACATACATATACACACATATACATATATATATATACATACATATATACACACATATACAGTATACATATATATACACATATACAGTATACATATACACACATATACAGTATACATATACACACATATACAGTATACATATATACACCCATATACAGAATACATATACACACACATATACAGTATACACATATATACACCCATATACAGTATACATATATACACATATACAGTATACATATATACACACATACAGTATACATATACACACACATATACAGTATACATATATATACACACATATACAGTATACATATACACACATATACAGTATACATATATACACCCATATACAGAATACATATACACACACATATACAGTATACACATATACAGACATATACAGTATACATATATATATATACACACATATATACACACATATACAGTATACATATATATACACACACATATACAGTATACATATATATATATACACACCCATATACAGTATACATATATACACACATACAGTATACATATATACACACACATATACAGTATACATATACACACCCATATACAGTATACATATATACACACATATACAGTATACATATATACACACACATATACAGTATACATATATACACACATATACAGTATACATATATACACACATATACAGTATACATATACACACACATATACAGTATACATATATATACACATACATATACAGTATACACATATACACACATATACAGTATACATATATACACACATATACAGTATACATATATATACACACATATATACACACATATACAGTATACATATATACACATACAGTATACATATATATATACACACATATACAGTATACATACATATATACACACACCCATATACAGTATACATATATATATACACACCCATATACAGTATACATATATACACATACATATACAGTATACATATATACACGCATATATACAGTAATACAGCATATACACACACACATATACTGTATATATACACACACACACATACAGTATACATATACACACACACATATACATTATACATATACACACCCATATACAGTATACATATATACACACACATATACAGTATACATATATATACACACATACAGTATACACATATACACACATATACAGTATACATATATACACACACATATACAGTATACATATATACACATATACAGTATACATATATACACACACATATACAGTATACATATATACACCCATATACAGTATACATATACACACATATACAGTATACATATATACACACATACAGTATACATATATATATACACACTCATATATACACACATATACAGTATACATATATATATACACACACATATATACACACATATACAGTATACATATATACACATACAGTATACATATATATATACACACCCATATACAGTATACATATATATACACACCCATATATAGTATACATATATACACACATACGGTATACATATATACACACACATATACAGTATACATATACACACCCATATACAGTATACATATATACACGCATATATACAGTAATACAGCATATACACACACACACATACAGTATACATATACACACACATATATACTGTATATATACCTATATATACACACATACAGTATACATATATACACACATATACAGTATACATATATACACACATATACAGTATACATATATATACACACATATACAGTATACATATATACACACACATATACAGCATACATATATATACACACATATACAGTATACATATATACACGCATATATACAGTAATACAGCATATACACACACAAATATACTGTATATATACACACACATATACAGTATACATATATATATACACATATACAGTATACATATACACACCCATATACAGTATACATATATACACATATACAGTATACATATATATACACACATATACAGTATACATATATACACATATACAGTATACATATACACACACATATACAGTATACATATATATATACACACACATATACAGTATACATATATATATACACACACATATACAGTATACATATATATACACATATACAGTATACATATACACACCCATATACAGTATACATATATACACACATATATACAGTAATACAGCATATACACATATTCTGTATATATACACACACACATATACAGTATACATATATACACACACATATACAGTATACATATATACACACACATATACAGTATACATATACACACATATACAGTATACATATATACACACATATACAGTATACATATATACACACATATACAGTATACATATATACACACATATACAGTATACATATACACACACATATACAGTATACATATATACACACATATACAGTATACATATATACACACACATATACAGTATACATATATACACACACATATACAGTATACATATATATACACACATATACAGTATACATATATATACACACACATACAGTAATACAGCATATTCACACACACATATACTGTATATATACACACACATATACAGTATACATATATACACACATACACAGTATACATATATATACACACATATACAGTATACATATATACACACACATATACAGTATACATATATATACACACATATACAGTATACATATATATACACACACATACAGTAATACAGCATATTCACACACACATATACTGTATATATACACACACATATACAGTATACATATATACACATATACAGTATACATATATACACGCATATACAGTATACATATATATATACACACATATACAGTATACATATATATACACACACACATATACAGTATACATATATATACACACACATATACAGTATACATATATATACACACATATACAGTATACATATATATACACATATACAGTATACATATACACACCCATAAACAGTATACATATATATACACACACATATACAGTATACATATATACACACATATACAGTATACATATATACACCCATATACAGTATACATATACACACCCATAAACAGTATACATATATATACACACATATACAGTATACATATATACACACATATACAGTATACATATATACACCCATATACAGTTTACATATACACACCCATAAACAGTATACATATATATACACACATATACAGTATACATATATACACACATATACAGTATACATATATATATACACACATATACAGTATACATATATATACACACATATACAGTATACATATATACACATATACAGTATACATATATATACACACACATATACAGTATACATATATATACACACATATACAGTATACATATATATACACACATATACAGTAAACATATACACACCCATAAACAGTATACATATATATACACACATATACAGTATACATATACACACATATACAGTATACATATATACACACATATACAGTATACATATATATACACACATATACAGTATACATATACACACACATATACAGTATACATATATACACACCCATATACAGTATACATATACACACACATATACAGAGTATACATATACACACATATAAAGTATACATATACACACACATATACAGTATACATATATATACACACATACAGTATACATATATATACACACACATATACATTATACATATATATACACACATACAGTATACATATATATACAAACACATATACATTATACATATACACACCCATATACAGTATACATATATACACACATATACAGTATACATATATACACACATATACAGTATACATATACACACACATATACAGTATACATATATATACACATACATATACAGTATACACATATACACACATATACAGTATACATATATACACACATATACAGTATACATATATATACACACATATATACACACATATACAGTATACATATATACACATACAGTATACATATATATATACACACATATACAGTATACATACATATATACACACACCCATATACAGTATACATATATATATATACACACCCATATACAGTATACATATATACACACACATATACAGTATACATATACACACCCATATACAGTATACATATATACACACATATACAGTATACATATATACACACATATATACAGTATACATATACACACATATACAGTATACATATATACACGCATATATACAGTAATACAGCATATACACACACACATATACTGTATATATACACACACACATATACAGTATACATATACACACACACATATACATTATACATATATATACACACATACAGTATACATATACACACCCATATACAGTATACATATACACACCCATATACAGTATACATATATACACACACATATACAGTATACATATATATACACACATACAGTATACACATATACAGTATACATATATACACACACATATACAGTATACATATATACACATATACAGTATACATATATACACACACATATACAGTATATATATATACACCCATATACAGTATACATATACACACATATACAGTATACATATATACACACACATATACAGTATACATATATACACACATATACAGTATACATATATATACACCCATATACAGTATACACATATACACACATATACAGTATACATATACACACACATATACAGTATACATGTATACACACATATACAGTATACATATGCACACACATATACAGTATACATATATCTACACACATATACAGTATACATATACACACACATATACAGTATACATATATATACACACATATACAGTATACATATACTCACATATACAGTATACATATATACACACACATATACAGTATACATATATACACACATATACAGTATACATATATATACACCCATATACAGTATACACATATACACACATATACAGTATACATATACACACATATACAGTATACACATATACACACATATACAGTATACATATACACACATATACAGTATACACATATACACACATATACAGTATACATATATACACCCATATACAGTATACATATATACACACACATATATACACACCCATATACAGTATACACATATACACACATATACAGTATACATATATACACACACATATACAGTATACATATATATACACACATATACAGTATACATATATACACACACATATACAGTATACACATATACACACATATACAGTATACATATACACACACATATACACATATACACACATATACAGTATACATATACACACATATACAGTATACACATATACAAACATATACATATATATATATACATATACATATACAGTATACATATATACACACACACATACAGTATACATATATATACACATATACAGTATACATATATATACACATATACAGTATACATATATACACACATATACAGTATACATATATATACACCCATATACAGTATACATATATACACACATATACAGTATAAATATACACATATACAGTATACATATATATACACACATACAGTATACATATATATACACATATACAGTATACATATATATACACACAAATACACACATATACAGTATACATATATATATATATACACACATATACAGTATACATATACACACACATACAGTATACATATACACACACATATACAGTATATATACACACATATACAGTATACATATATACACCCATATACAGTATACATATATATACACACATATACAGTATACATATATACACACATATACAGTATACATATACACACATATACAGTATACATATATATACACACATACAGTATACATATATATACACATATACAGTATACATATATATACACACAAATACACACATATACAGTATACATATATATATATACACACATATACAGTATACATATACACACACATACAGTATACATATACACACATATATACAGTATACATATACACACATATACAGTATACATATATACACGCATATATACAGTAATACAGCATATACACACACACATATACTGTATATATACACACACACATATACAGTATACATATACACACACACATATACATTATACATATATATACACACATACAGTATACATATACACACCCATATACAGTATACATATACACACCCATATACAGTATACATATATACACACACATATACAGTATACATATATATACACACATACAGTATACACATATACAGTATACATATATACACACACATATACAGTATACATATATACACATATACAGTATACATATATACACACACATATACAGTATATATATATACACCCATATACAGTATACATATACACACATATACAGTATACATATATACACACACATATACAGTATACATATATACACACATATACAGTATACATATATATACACCCATATACAGTATACACATATACACACATATACAGTATACATATACACACACATATACAGTATACATGTATACACACATATACAGTATACATATGCACACACATATACAGTATACATATATCTACACACATATACAGTATACATATACACACACATATACAGTATACATATATATACACACATATACAGTATACATATACACACATATACAGTATACATATATACACACACATATACAGTATACATATATACACACATATACAGTATACATATATATACACCCATATACAGTATACACATATACACACATATACAGTATACATATACACACATATACAGTATACACATATACACACATATACAGTATACATATATACACCCATATACAGTATACATATATACACACACATATATACACACCCATATACAGTATACACATATAGACACATATACAGTATACATATATACACACACATATACAGTATACATATATATACACACATATACAGTATACATATATACACACACATATACAGTATACACATATACACACATATACAGTATACATATACACACACATATACACATATACACACATATACAGTATACATATACACACATATACAGTATACACATATACACACATATACATATATATATATACATATACATATACAGTATACATATATACACACACACATACAGTATACATATATATACACATATACAGTATACATATATATACACATATACAGTATACATATATACACACATATACAGTATACATATATATACACCCATAGACAGTATACATATATACACACATATACAGTATACATATACACACATATACAGTATACATATATATACACACATACAGTATACATATATATACACATATACAGTATACATATATATACACACAAATACACACATATACAGTATACATATATATATATACACACATATACAGTATACATATACACACACATACAGTATACATATACACACACATATACAGTATATATATACACACATATACAGTATACATATATACACCCATATACAGTATACATATATATACACACATATACAGTATACATATATACACACATATACAGTATACATATACACACATATACAGTATACATATATATACACACATACAGTATACATATATATACACATATACAGTATACATATATATACACACATATACACACATATACAGTATACATATATATATACACACACATATACAGTATACATATACACACACATACAGTATACATATACACACATATACAGTATATATATACACACATATACAGTATACATATATACACACACATATACACTATACACATATACACACATATACATATATATATATACATACATATACACACACATATACAGTATACATATATATACATACATATACACACATATACATATATATATATACATACATATATACACACATATACAGTATACATATATATACACATATACAGTATACATATACACACATATACAGTATACATATACACACATATACAGTATACATATATACACCCATATACAGAATACATATATATACACATATACAGTATACACAGATACACACATATACAGTATACATATATACACATATACAGTATACATATATACACACATACAGTATACATATATATACACACATATACACACATATACAGTATACATATATATACACACACATATACAGTATACATATACACACATATACAGTATACATATATACACCCATATACAGAATACATATACACACACATATACAGTATACACATATACAGACATATACAGTATACATATATATATATACACACATATATACACACATATACAGTATACATATATATATATACACCCATATACAGTATACATATATACACACATACAGTATACATATACACACACATATACAGTATACATATACACACATATACAGTATACATATATACACACCCATATACAGTATACATATATACACACACATATACAGTATACATATACACACCCATATACAGTATACATATATACACACATATACAGTATACATATATACACACACATATACAGTATACATATATATACACACATATACAGTATACATATATACACACATATACAGTATACATATACACACCCATATACAGTATACATATATACACACATATACAGTATACATATACACACACATATACAGTATACATATATATACACATACATATACAGTATACACATATACACACATATACAGTATACATATATACACACATATACAGTATACATATATATACACACATATATACACACATATACAGTATACATATATACACATACAGTATACATATATATATACACACATATACAGTATACATACATATATACACACACCCATATACAGTATACATATATATATATACACACCCATATACAGTATACATATATACACACACATATACAGTATACATATACACACCCATATACAGTATACATATATACACGCATATATACAGTAATACAGCATATACACACACATATACTGTATATATACACACACATATACAGTATACATATACACACACACATATACATTATACATATACACACCCATATACAGTATACATATATACACACACATATACAGTATACATATATATACACACATACAGTATACACATATACACACATATACAGTATACATATATACACACCCATATACAGTATACATATATACACACACATATACAGTATACATATATATACACACATACAGTATACACATATACACACATATACAGTATACATATATACACACACATATACAGTATACATATATACACACACATATACAGTATACATATATACACCCATATACAGTATACATATACACACATACACAGTATACATATATACACACATACAGTATATATATATATATACACACTCATATATACACACATATACAGTATACATATATATATACACACACATATATACACACATATACAGTATACATATATACACATACAGTATACATATATATATATACACACCCATATACAGTATACATATATATACACACCCATATACAGTATACATATATACACACATACGGTATACATATATACACACACATATACAGTATACATATACACACCCATATACAGTATACATATATACACACATATACAGTATACACATATACAGTATACATATATACACACATACGGTATACATATATACACACACATATACAGTATACATATACACACCCATATACAGTATACATATATACACGCATATATACAGTAATACAGCATATACACACACACATATACAGTATACATATACACACACATATATACTGTATATATACATATATATACACACATACAGTATACATATATACACACATATACAGTATACATATACACACATATACAGTATACATATATACACACATACGGTATACATATATACACACACATATACAGTATACATATACACACCCATATACAGTATACATATATACACGCATATATACAGTAATACAGCATATACACACACACATATACAGTATACATATACACACACATATATACTGTATATATACATATATATACACACATACAGTATACATATATACACACATATACAGTATACATATACACACATATACAGTATACATATATACACACACATATACAGTATACATATATATACACACATATACAGTATACATATATACACGCATATATACAGTAATACAGCATATACACACACACAAATATACTGTATATATACACACACATATACAGTATACATATATAAATACACATATACAGTATACATATATACACGCATATATACAGTAATACAGCATATACACACACACAAATATACTGTATATATACACACCCATATACAGTATACATATATACACATATACAGTATACATATATATACACACATATACAGTATACATATATACACATATACAGTATACATATACACACACATATACAGTATACATATACACACATATACAGTATACATATATATACACATATACAGTATACATATACACACCCATATACAGTATACATATATACACGCATATATACAGTAATACAGCATATACACACACACACATATACTGTATATATACACACACACATATGCAGTATACATATATACACACACATATACAGTATACATATATACACACACATATACAGTATACATATATATACACACATATACAGTATACATATATATACACACACATATACAGTATACATATATATATATATACACACATATACAGTATACATATATATACACACACATACAGTAATACAGCATATTCACACACACATATACTGTATATATACACACACACATATACAGTATACATATATATACACATATACAGTATACATGTATACACACATATACAGTATACATATATACACACATATACAGTATACATATATACACATATACAGTATACATATATACACACATATACAGTATACATATATATACACACATATACAGTATACATATATATACACACACACACATATACAGTATACATATATATACACACACATATACAGTATACATATATATACACACATATACAGTATACATATATATACACATATACAGTATACATATACACACCCATAAACAGTATACATATATATACACACACATATACAGTATACATATATACACACATATACAGTATACATATATACACCCATATACAGTATACATATACACACCCATAAACAGTATACATATATATACACACATATACAGAATACATATATACACACATATACAGTATACATATATACACCCATATACAGTTTACATATACACACCCATAAACAGTATACATATATATACACACATATACAGTATACATATATACACACATATACAGTATACATATATATATACACACATATACAGTATACATATATATACACACATATACAGTATACATATATACACATATACAGTATACATATATATACACACACATATACAGTATACATATATATACACACATATACAGTATACATATATATACACACATATACAGTATACATATACACACCCATAAACAGTATACATATATATACACACATATACAGTATACATATATACACACATATACAGTATACATATATATACACACATATACAGTATACATATACACACACATATACAGTATACATATATACACACCCATATACAGTATACATATATACACACCCATATACAGTATACATATACACACACATATACAGTATACATATATACACACCCATATACAGTATACATATACACACACATATACAGTATACATATATACACACATATACAGTATACATATATACACACATATACAGAGTATACATATACACACACATATACAGAGTATACATATACACACATATACAGTATACATATACACACACATATACAGTATACATATATATACACACATACAGTATACATATATATACACACACATATACAGTATACATATATATACACACATACAGTATACATATATATACACACACATATCCAGTATACATATATATACACACATACAGTATACATATATATACACACACATACAGTATACATATATATACACACACATATACAGTATACATATACAGCGATATTGGCGCCAAATTTAAACACCGCTATGCTGATTGGTCACGGTTACCGGTCGCAAATAATCAGCATTATTGGCGCCAAATTTAAACACCGCTCTGCTGATTGGTCCCGGCCGTGACCAATCACCATTATTGGCGCCAAATTTAAACAACGCTGTGCTGATTGGTCGCGACCGCCGGCCGCAACCAATCAGCATTATTGGCGCCAAATTTAAACCCCGCTCTGCTGATTGGTCGCGTTCGCTGCCCACGACCAATCAGCATTATTGGCGCCAAATTTAAACCCCGCTCTGCTGATTGGTCGTGTTCGCTGCCCGCGACCAATCAGCATTATTGGCGCCAAATTTAAACCCCGCTCTGCTGATTAGTCGCGACCACCGGCCGTGACCAATCTGCGATATAGCCGCCAAGTTTTAACACCGCTTTGGTGATTGGTCACGGTTGCCGGCCTCGACCAATCAGCGATTTTGGCGCCAAATTTAAACACCGCTCTGCTGATTGCGCCCTGTCGGCCGCATACATATTCTAGAATACCCGATGCATTAGAATCGGGCCACCATCTAGTGGGTGTATATATGTATACTGTATATATGTGTATATATATTTATACTGTATGTGTGTATATATATGTATACTGTATATGTGTATATATATATACTGTATATGTGTGTATATGTGTATACTGTATAAGTGTGTATATATGTATACTGTATAAGTGTGTATATATGTATACTGTATATGTGTGTATATATATGTATACTGTATATGTGTGTATATATGTATACTGTATAAGTGTGTATATATGTATACTGTATATGTGTGTGTATATATATGTATACTGTATATGTGTGTATATGTATACTGTATATGCGTGTATATATATGTATACTGTATATGTGTGTATATATGTATACTGTATGTGTGTGTGTATATATATGTATACTGTATATGGGTGTATATATGTATACTGTATATATGTGTATATATATATTTATACGGTATGTGTGTATATATATGTATACTGTATATATGTATACTGTATATGTGTGTATATATGTATACTGTATGTGTGTATTTATATGTATACTGTATATGTGTTTTTATATATATGTATACTGTATATGGGTGTATATATGTATATACTGTATATATGTGTGTGTGTATATATGTATACTGTATATGTGTATATATGTATACTGTATGTGTATATATGTATACTGTATATATGTGTATATATATTTATACTGTATGTCTGTATATATATGTATACTGTATATGTGTGTATATATGTATACTGTATATATGTGTATATATATGTATACTGTATGTGTGTATATGTATACTGTATATGTGTGTATATATATGTATACTGTATATGTGTGTATATGTATACTGTATATGTGTGTGTATATATATGTATACTGTATATGTGTATGTATAATGTATATGGGTGTATATATATGTATACTGTATATGTGTGTATATATATGTATACTGTATATGTGTGTATATATGTATACTGTATATGTGTATGTATAATGTATATGGGTGTATATATATGTATACTGTATAAGTGTGTATTTTCATGACTATGAATTAACACATGTGGAATTATATACTTAACAAAAAAGTGTGAAACAACTGAAAATATGTCTTATATTCTAGGTTCTTCAGAGTAGCCACCTTTTGCTTTGATGACTGCTTTGCACACTCTTGGCGTTCTCTTGATGAGCTTCAAGAGGTAGTCACCGGAAATGGTCTTCACCTCACAGGTGTGCCCTGTCAGGTTTAATATGATAAAGTGCTTTATTCTTTGTCGGGTCCAGGGGTCCTGTAGAATGTGAATCCCTGAGGAACAGCGGATCCTTGGCTTGTGCCAAGACAGAAGAAAAGTTGCTGAACACTTGGTACCCCAACGTGATCAATCTATTTGCCAATCAAGATGCCCTGCAGTTGATTAATGCGGACAAATTGGATTCCTTTTATAACTGCGTCTCGTCACTTATGTCCAACCAGGTAAAGTCGGCAGCAAGATCCGTGATATATAAGGATTCATGTTCATTATTGTATCTCTGGATCAAACATAGACTCAGAGTGGTATTCCCATCTCATATATGTATGGCACTTCCACAGTCTGAGGACGCACATCCGGCTGAAGTATATTGCTGCGCAGGAACATGCCGGGTCCCTGAGCTGCAATGCATGCCGCCAGCCAATCAAAGGCCGGTAGCTGATGTCGGCGTGCCAGTCACGAGCGACGCATGGAAGTGACGTCATGCGCTGCCTCTACCGGCACACTGAAATCAGCTACAGAAGAAGGCGCCGCATGTCGTGGGAGCGGAGGAAGGTAAGAAGAATCATTTATTTTTGTTTATTTAATGTATTGGAAAAGAACGACAGAACATTATACCAGGAAAGGGCCAAGGATGGGGAGCATTATACAAGGAAGGGGCTCAGGGTGGGGAGAATTAGACAAGGAAGGGGCCCAGGATGGGGAGCATTATATAATGAAGGGGCCCAGGATGGGGAGCATTATGCAAGGAAAGGGCCCAGGATGGGGGGAATTAGACAAGGAAGGGTTCCAGGATGGGGAGCATTATACAAGGAAGGTGCCCAGGATGGGGGGAATTAGACAAGGAAGGGTCCCAGGATGGGGAGCATTATACAAGGAAGTAGCTTAGGATGAGAAGCATTATACAAGGAAGGGTCCCAGGATGGGGAGAATTAGACAAGGAAGGGTCCCAAGATGGGGAGCATTATACAAGGAAGTAGCCTAGGATGAGGAGCATTACACAAGGAAGGGGCGCAAGATGGAGAGCATTATACAAGGAAAGGTCGCAGGATGGGGAGCATTACACAAGGAAGGGGAGCATGATGGGGAGCATTATACAAGGAAGGGGCGCAGGATGGGGAGCATTACACAAGGAAGGGGTGCAAGATGGGGAGCATTATACAAGGAAGTAGCCTAGGATGAGGTGCATTACACAAGGAAGGAACGCAGGATGGGGAGCATTACACAAGGAAGGGGCGCAAGATGGGGAGCATTATACAAGGAAGGGGCGCAAGATGGGGAGCATTATACAAGGAAGGGGCGCAAGATGGGGAGCATTACACAAGGAAGGGGCGCAGGATGGGGAGCACTATACAAGGAAGGGGCGCATGATGGGGAGCATTATACAAGGAAGGGGCGCATGATGGGGAGCATTTTACAAGGAAGAGGCCAAGGATGGGGAGCATTATACCAGGCAGGGGTTCAGAATGGGGGGCATTGTACAAGGAAGCGGCCCAGGATAGGGAGCATTATACCAGAATGGGGGTCATTATATCATGACATGGGCCAGGATGAAGGACATTACACCAGGAAGGGCACAAGGATGGAGGTCATTATACCAGAATGGGGCCTAGGATGGGGGACAGGATACCAGGATGGAAGGCATTGTTATAGGATGAGGGACATTGTACCAGGATGGGGTCATTGTTATAGGATGTGGGACATTATACCAGGATGGGGGACATTGTTGCAGGAAGGGGCCAGGATGGGGGACATTATTACAGTAAGAGGCCCAGGACAAAGGACATTATACCAGGAAGGAGCCCAGGATTGGGACGTTATTGCTGAAAGGGGGCTCAGGATGGGGGGTATTATACACAGAAGGTGGATATTATAACAGGAAGAGGCCCAGGATAGGGGATATTATAACAGGAAGGGGTGCAGGATGGGGAACATTATACCAGGAAGGGGCCTAGAATGAGAGACATTATTATAGGATGGGGCTAGGGCTACGATGGGGGAGATTATTACAGGAAACATCCAAGGCAAGGGCGAACACGCGCATCATTATCGGATCTAGAATGCTACAAGGGCCCATAGGCATTATACAAGGAAGGTGCCCAGGATAGGGGGAATTAGACAAGGAAGGGTCCCAGGATGGGGAGCATTATACAAGGAAGTAGCCTAGGATGAGAAGCATTATACAAGGAAGGGTCCCAGGATGGGGAGAATTAGACAAGGAAGGGTCCCAAGATGGGGAGCATTATACAAGGAAGTAGCCTAGGATGAAGAGCATTATACAAGGAAGGGGCGCAGGATAGGGAGCATTACACAAGGAAGGGGAGCAAGATGGAGAGCATTACACAAGGAAGGGGCGCAGGATGGGGAGCATTACACAAGGAAGGGGCGCAGGATGGGGAGCATTATACAAGGAAGGGGCGCATGATGGGGAGCATTATACAAGAAAGGGGCGCAGGATGGGGAGCATTACACAAGGCAGGGGTGCCAGATGGGGAGCATTATACAAGGAAGTAGCCTAGGATGAGATGCATTACACAAGGAAGGCGCGCAGGATGGGGAGCATTACACGAGGAAGGGGCGCAAGATGGGGAGCATTATACAAGGAAGGGGCGCAAGATGGGGAGCATTACACAAGGAAGGGGCGCAGGATGGGGAGCACTATACAAGGAAGGGGCGCATGATGGGGAGCATTATACAAGGAAGGGGCGCATGATGGGGAGCATTTTACAAGGAAGGGGCCAAGGATGGGGAGCATTATACAAGGCAGGGGTTCAGGATGGGGGGCATTGTACAAGGAAGCAGCCCAGGATAGGGAGCATTATACCAGAATGGGGATCATTATACCATGACATGGGCCAGGATGAAGGACATTACACCAGAAAGGGCACAATGATGGAGGTCATTATACCAGAATGGGGCCTAGGATGGGGGACAGGATACCAGGATGGAAGACATTGTTATAGGATGTGGGATATTATACTAGGATAGGGGACATTGTTACAGGAAGGGGCCAGGATGGGGGACATTATTACAGTAAGAGGCCCTGGACCAAGGACATTATACCAGGAAGGAGCCCAGGATTGGGACGTTATTGCTGAAAGGGGCTCAGGATGGGGGGTATTATACACAGAAGGTGGATATTATAACAGGAAGAGGCCCAGGATAGGGGATATTATAACAGGAAGGGGCGCAGGAAGGGGAACATTATACCAGGAAGGGGCCTAGAATGAGAGACATTATTATAGGATGGGGCTAGAGCTACGATGGGGGAGATTATTACAGGAAACATCCAAGGCAAGGGCGAACATGCGCATCATTATCGGATCTAGAATGCTATAAGGGCCCATACATCTGACCAACATGCTGGTGGGGGCCCAGGTCCAAATTTTGCACATCTACAGGAACATGGCATAACAATATGTCATATGTTGGGAAGGGTTTAAGCTACAGCACATTACATAGCCTCTTGCAGCTATATCAATGGAAAAATGAAAAATGTATGGCTTTTTGAAGACGGAAAGGAAAAAATGCAAAACAAAAAATGATCCGGTCCTGAAGGGATTAAGGATTTCCCACCCACAGTAAATGTTGTCACTCAGCTTTCTTCTCTTATGGCCCAGTCCGTCTCCCTGTTTTCTGCACCACTCTCGTAGTCATGTATTTTTTCTCCTTATAAACACTAATATATACTTGCTGATTTCTCCCCCCCACAGGTGAGAGACCTTCTGCAGAAAACTGTAGAAACTTTTGTCCGTTTATTTGACCTGATAGACGGGCAATTTTTACCAATCTTCAAAATGCAACTTACATTTGATGACGAGAAAATGGATTTCTATCCAAGCTTCCAGGACGTAGAAGAAGTTGTACTATTTATATTAACTCGGATCTCCAAGACCCTTCAGGTATCAGGATTTTTTTTTCAATGCTGACAACTTACTTTTTATAGTAGGTACATGTGTGGCTCACAGGTAAAAACTGCAGTAAAAAAAATTGGAAATTTGCTGCAACCATTTTGGAATATGACAGCAAAAAAAAAATATAGTACTGGCTGATTTACAATTGCTATTGGCTGTCACCTAGTATATGAGCGTCCGCAGCAGTATCCTCCGGTGGGCCCCCATGCAGGGATAGGACAACGAGTATATTGACTTTGTAATACACATTGCAAAAATATATGAGAATTATAAGTAGAAGAGTTGGGTAGCATAAACACTTTTACAGGCTCGGACTGGCCAACAGGAGAAATGGAGAATCCTCCGGTGGGCCCCCATGAAGGGATGGCTCTCCACTCCAGTCCCCTATTAAAGTGCACCTGTCAGCAGGAGTGTGCTCAGTAAACCACATACACTGTCAGGAGGGCGACATTACACAGAGTAAAATGATACCTTAGTTGATGAAATTCGTCCTGTGGTTCTTGTGTAATCTTTACTTTCAGTTTGGAAATAATGATATGCTTATGCTCCGGGGCGGCGTGTGGGGGCACTCTATCTGGTGCTCTGCTTACATATTCATGTGTATGCTCTTATGACAGCTCACTGATCGTCCACTGACCTGCCTCCTATTTTACCTAGCCCCGCACTACTAGATGCATTATGTAAAAGAGAAGGCAGGTCAGTGAAGGTACAGTGAGCTGTCATAAGAGCATACAGATGAATATGTAAGCAGAGCACCAGATAGAGCGCCCCCCACAGGCCGCCCCGGAGCACGAGCGTATCATTATCTCCAAACTGAAAGTAAATGTTACACAAGAACCACAGGACGGATTTAATCAACTAAGTTATCATTTTAATCAGTGTAGTGGCACCCACCTAACAATGTATGTGTTTTACTGAGCTCAATCCTGCTGACAGGTGCGCTTTAAATGTATAAGTGGTTAAATCTGAATTTTTGGGGTGACAGATGCCCTTTAAGCTCCCTTTAGTGGCCACTGAGGATACACAGCATGGCAGCTTTTATTTCATGTCTATGCTGAGGATATGGAGCTTTGTATGGAGTTTTTGATTTATTTATATCAAAATAGGTGGATGTTCAGGGGGTTTATATTAGAGACTTCTGCAGTATTCATGTCACTTTATAGAACGTTCTTCTTTGTCCAGAATATTCAGACGGTGCAGCCGTGGCTTTCTGGTAGTAACACGGTTCAGATCATCGAGGCCAAACTCCCTGATTACATCTTTGATTCTGCCGCGCTGAAGCTGAAGGAGGCCGTCAGCCACAATCTACACCAGCCATTCAGGCATTTCCAAACCTACGGTAAGCGGGACGTGAATCATTAAAAGAATGATACATACGGTAAGCTGGACGTGAATCATTAAAGGGATGGTACATATGGTAAGCTGGACGTGAATCATTAAAGGGATGGTACATACGGTAAGCTTGACGTGAGTCATTAAAGGGATGGTACATACTGTAAGCTGGACGTGAATAATTATAGGGATGGTACATACAGTAAGCAGGATGTGAGTCATTAAAGGGATGGTACATACGGTAAGCTGGACGTGAATAATTATAGGGATGATACATACAGTAAGCAGGACGTGAGTCTTTAAAGGGATGGTACATACGGTAAGCTGGCTGCGAATCATTAAAGGCATGGTACATACGGTAAGCTGGACATGAGTCATTACAGGGATGGTACATAGGGTAATCTGGACGTGAGTCATTAAAGGGATGGTACATATGGTAAGCTGGCCGCGAATAATTAAAAGAATGGTACATACAGTAAGCTGGACGTGAATCCTAAGTATTAAAGCGATGGAACATATGGGAAGCTGGACGTGAATCTAGTATTAAAGGGATGGAACAATCACAATCAGAAATCTCCTGCCGGCGCTTGCAGCGTGATATTCCTGTGGACGCTTTGATCCTGATACCTTTCCAAAAGCCATTGAACTCAGTGTTAGGGGTTCCCAGAGGTGTGATCCTCATCTATCAGACATTATCATGTAGAAATACTATATATCATTGGTCTAACAAGCACTGCAAAGAGGATCTGTCTCTAGATTTCACCATATAAATGTAGATTATCAAATTGATTTCTTAGACCTGATGAAGCCAGAGAACTCGCTTTCAAAAATCCATGTCCGATCAGCTGTATAATCCTCTTTGAAAGTTTTCTCCGCCCGATATTAAGATGAGTCTAGATACAACTATAAATTCTGTGTTATATTATTTGATAGTTGAAAGCTTCAGCTGGCTGGTGGATGGTTCAGCCGCGGAGAAAGTAGAAACTGTGTGCAAAGCAGTCATCAAAGCAAAAGGTGGCTACTTTGAAGAACCTAGAATATAAGACATATTTTCAGTTGTTTCACACTTTTTTGTTAAGTATATAATTCCACATGTGGTAATTCATAGTTTTGATGTCTTCAGTGTGAATGTACAATTTTCATAGTCATGAAAATACAGAAAAATCTTTAAATGAGAAGGTGTGTCCAAACTTTTGGTCTGTACTGTATGTGTGATCATAATGTGTTTTTTTTTTTTACATATTGGACCTTCTTGCATATTATCTCGAACCGTCATTAAATTGACTCATCCCTGCACAGCAACACTGGCTTTGATGTTTCTAGTAAAAATCGACTGCTTATGCGCCGTTCATCATATGCAAGTTATCTAGGACTAGTCCAGCGGGACGTCACTTCCCACAAACAAATCCCACCTCAGATGCTGTGATCACACCCAAATCATGGCATCTTAGTCTCACCTGGCGAGGTGGATCTTCTAAGCCTCGGGTCTGGGTGGGCACACGGACCCCGGGTGTTGGTGTGGCAAGCAGGAAGGCACATGAGCAGCAAGGAATTGGCACTCAGGAATCTTGGGAGCTGCAGGATGGATGTAGCGTAACCCAGTAGGAATGGAAGAAAGTTAACGCAGAAGGTGGAGCACACCAAACAAAAGTCTAAAAACTCAATCCTAAGACCCAGGTGTGTGTCCTAATGGTCCATAAATAGGATTTAGGAGATTATGTCACTGAGCTACACAGGACAACCTGTAAAACCTGACGTGGAGCACAACACGGGGCAGCAGACCGAAGTGAAGGAAGCAGAGCTCGGATACCCAAGACAGGTGTATAATACTTAATTTCACATGACCAATTTGCATATGACAGCCGGCACATAAAAAGTTTAGTCTTTTAAGGTAGAAACATTTTTGCCAGATATATACCGTGGATGTCAATGCAGGAATTTGGCATGCCTGAAGGACCTAACAGGTTCACTTTACGGGGACCCCCTTTGGTTCGTTTGAAGGGTCCCTTGACAATAAGCTGATCACAGCTGTAGTCGGGTGGACGCAGCAACGAGGACTAAGTTGCAGGAATCATTTTCTTACCATTCCCATTAGAATCAATACTGTCCTAAGTCCTATAGAGCGAGGGGTGCAACGTGTCCGATAATAATTGAGGGTCAAATCAGAAATCTCAAGGGTAAACGAGACTGATTTATATTTGTATTCCAGTTTATAGAAGAATTTCACACCCTGGCCAGAGATATCATGGGACTGCCCACCCGCGCTTACTTCACCATGGTACACCTCGACTACGATGACTTAAAGCAAGGCCTGGCTGACAAAGCAAAAAGTTTTGCAAATATATTACTAGATAGACTGGTGACAAATCACAGATTGGAGAATGAAGAGTGAGTAAAATCCTGGATTCAAGGAGGTTTCACAATAGAAAAAAATAATCTGTAATGGGCCTCTAGCTGCCATGTGCCATTCAGGGGCCCTTGGGGTCGAGGTCAAGTGTTACTTCTGCTATGATTTCATACAGTGAGTTATAGATGCTGATGCTACAGTAAAAGTTAAGAATCTCACATTACTTTACTTATGATACCATAAAATATCATCACATTCCAGTATATAATATACAGCTGCATCTCACTAAATTAGAATATCATCAAAAAGTTAATTTTTTTCATTTCTTCAGTACAAAAATTTAAATTCATATATTATATAGAGTCATTACAAACAGAGTGATATATTTCAAGTGTTTATTTCTGTTAATGTTGTTGATTATGGCTTACAGCCAATGGAAACACAAAAGTCATTATCTCAGTAAATTAAAATAATTAACAAATACACCTGCAAAGGCTTCCTAAGCTTTTAAAAAGGTCCCTTAGTCTGTTTCAGTAGGCTCCACAATCATTGGGAAGACTGCTGACTTGACAGATGTCCAGGAGGCAGTCATTGACACACTCCACAAGGTCCCAGAGTTCCAATTTTCATTTGGAAATCAAGGTCCCAGAGTCTGGAGGAAGAGTGGAGAGGCCACAATCCAAGCTGCTTGAGGTCTTGTGTGAAGTTTCCACAATCAGTGATGGTTTGGGGAGCCATGTCATCTGCTGGTGTAGGTCCACTGTGTTTTATCAAGACCAAAGTCAGCGCAGCCATCTACCAGGACATTTTACAGCACTTCATGCTTCCCTCTGCTGACAAGCTTTTTGGAGATGGAAATGTCATTCTCCAGCAGGACTTGGCCCCTGTCCACACTGCCAAAAGTACCAATACCTGGTTTACACACAACAGTATCACTGTGCTTGATTGGCCAGTAAACTCGCCTGACCTAATCCCCATAGAGAATCTATTATAGAGAATCTATAGGGTATTGTCAAGAGGAAGATGAGAGACATCAGACCCAACAATGCAGACGAGCTGATGGCTGCTATCAAAGCCACCTGGGCTTCCATAACACCTCAGCAGTGCCACAGACTGATCGCCTCCATGCCACATTGCCGCATTGATGCAGTAATTGATGCAAAAGGAGCCCCGACCAAGTACTGAGTGCATTTACTGACTATACATTTCAGTAGGACATTTCAGATTTTAAAAACATTTTTCAATCTGTTGTTATAAAGTATTCTAATTTACTGAGATAATGACTGTTGTGTTTTCATCGGCTGTAAGCCATAATCATCAACATTAACAGAAATAAACACTTGAAATAGATCCCTCTGTGTGTAATGACTCTATATAATATAGGAGTTTCAATTTTTGTACTGAAAACTGAAATAAAGTAACTTTTTGATGATATTCTAATTTAGTGAGATGCCCCTGTGTGTAATAATCTTTGCTTCGCTTAGGATCTGCATGGAATTTGAGAAAATCAAGGAACAAGCGTTAAAGGCTCCTGAAACTAATGAAGATGTAATAGAGGAGATTGCGCTTGTGGAGCAGGCAAAGAATAAAAGCCTGGTAGAGCTAAAGTCCCGAATTGCTGTACTTACGTCCCTGGGTATAATTAGTGTAAAACATAATATATAGGATTATTCCGATATTTCTTGTGTCCTGGTTAATATGTATTTTTCCATATATAGGTCATGTCATACTAGCTATACTTACCAGTCCCCCTCCAGGTTTCAGTGATCAGATCCCCAACATGATCATGTGATTGCTGCAGCCTATCAGTGACTACGGTGGTAACCTGCTACAGCCAGTGATTGGCTACAGAAATCACATGTCCACATAGAGCAGGAAGAACACAAACTGATGGAGGGAACTGGAGTTGTGGAGCATCAGTATAATTTTATAACCTAAGTTTTTGGAAAAAATATAATTGGTGCAACCCCTGTGATTGTAGATGCTAGATACATTAATACATAGTGAGTTTCATTTTTTTAATTTTAGGAGTGTCAGCGGAGGATGAGTTATCTTCTAGATGTTCATTTATTTGTACCTGAAGATATCATCCTGAACTCAACAGTGTTACTGTGGCCAAAAAATATCAACCCAGTGTTTGATGAAAATGGCCAGGTATGTGGGCTCATTTCTGAAAATGGGGTCTCGGGTGCCAGCCCCAATGAAGCAGCAGCCCCCTGCAGTGTCCAGGTAATTAAACGGGGCGCTCTGGGAGCGTTTTTTGATAACTGTTCCTTTCTAAAAGCTGATTGAAAACGCCAAGTGTAAAGGAGAGGGCGAGCTGCTGGGGAAAAGAGAGAAACTTATGCTGGAACTGGAGAAACTTTTGCGTCGGATGGAAGAATTTGCAGAGTACTCTGAGCTGGATATGATGCAGCAGGTATGATAGTCACAGGCTGTGTTATAGTTTTCCCTCTTCTTATTTTCATTACTTTAAGACTCTTTTCATATTTGTACAGATCCTTTTTACCCAAAACGCATCATGGTTGTCGTGAACGATAATTTTTTTGTGCAACACAAAAGATCATTTCACCCGACGATCAAGTGTTTGGCCATTCGTCGGTGATTGGCAGCCTATTTATACTGCACAATTATCCTTAAACGAGCGTTCCTGGGAAGTAGTTATAAAATGCTCCCTAACTCCGGTTTGGAGTTGCATTAGGCTTTTTTTATGTTGTTTCTTTTGGGGGGGTTTCTATCCCTTTTTAAAGGCAAGAATCAAGAATATTGAGACTACAGCCAATAGTGTAACCTGAAGCTTCAATGCAAAATCTCCATTAGGGCCCCCAACTATTGCAGGTCTTTAATAGTAGTGATCTTCTCATATGAGTCAAAGAGACCTTTTGAGCCCCCCTTAGCTCCAGATGCAACTGCAACCCCTGCACGCACTGTAGTTACGCCCTTGACTGCAGCATTATTTTTGCTATGCAAAAAAAAACTATGAAAAAAACATAAACCCGACTGACCACCATTATCAGCCAGAACAGTCTTTATAGAGGCAGTCCCTAGTGCTTAACCTGAAGTGCAGTCAAACAAAGGCAGGTCAGAGGCAGTCGTCACACCTGAGCACTGGCGTATGAAAGCGTCCACTAGGCCTGAAACGCGTTGCATCCAATAGGCCTGAAACGCATTGCGTCCAATAGGCCTGAAACACGTTGCGTCCAATAGGCCTGAAACGCATTGCGTCCAATAGGCCTGAAACGAGTTGTTCCAATAGGCCTGAAACGCGTTGCGTCCAATAGGCCTAAAAATCGTTGCGTCCAATAGGCCTGAAAATCGTTGCGTCCAATAGGCCTGAAATACATTGCGTCCAATAGGCCTGAAATGCATTGCGTCCAATAGTCCTGAAATGCATTGCGTCCAATAGGCCTGAAATGCATTGCGTCCAATAGGCCTGAAATGCGTTGCGTCCAATAGGCCTGAAACGCATTGCGTCCAGTAGGCCTGAAACGCGTTGCGTCCAATAGGCCTGAAACGATTTGTGTCCAATAGACCTGAAAGGCCTGAAAGTTACAACTCTGACATCAGCTGTCTATAAAGTGGAGCATATAGGAGTCTGTATTCTGCAAATGAGAAGTAAAGTTCACCGGTGAGAAGTCAGTCTCATACTGTAACTTGTGAATGTCTAACTCATTTTCTTTAATGGAGGCAGTCCGGTTAACCCTTTACTTATCTGTGTTTATTGTGCCTGGTTTCAGTAAGTGACAGATGTGAGGACTGTACAGAAGCGAATAGCAGACGCAGAGGAGGCGGTGGCTTATATTAACAAAGAAGAAGCGCTGTATAAATGGGACCTTACAACATACCCTCAGCTGGATTCTTCAAAAGTCAACATCGAACCTTACCAGAAACTTTTTGCACTGATTTACAAATGGCAAAAAACTGAAAAAAAGTATGTGCACCCCATTGGGGAATTCTGAGTTAACTCTTGGCATGCCGTTATTTATTAACACCAGACGTGATCTGAAGTGGAGAGTAAATGGCGCATTTAAACAAGCTGATGATCATTCCCAATTATCAGCCCGTGTAAATGTGCCAGTAATCACCCGATGAACAAGCAAAACACTAATTCGTTGGGAACGAATCATTTATGGCAGCAAAAATCATCTTTATCTACAGCACTTCGCCCCTTGTAACGTTATAGGGACAAAGTATATCTAATAACCAATCGTTCTGTCCCCATCACTGTTCTTCGGTCCTGGAAATAACCAAGCGCCAAAAGTCTTGCATATATTACAAGGGGATTATGTGTTATTAAAGGGCTGTCCGGCCTTGGGGCACAAGTCTGCAGTCACTCCATGTGACTGCAGTCATGTGAATCCTCACAGCATGTGTACTGTGCGCGTTATAAGGATTCTCCAGCATCGGGAGCACAGGCGTGTGACAGCAAGTATGTGATTTGCATATATACGGTCACATCCCAACTAGACATATCCGGCCTTGCTCAATGCAGGCACATTGAGTGGAGCCAGACACGTCTAGTCGGAATGTGGTCTGAAGTATGCAAATCACATACTTGTGGTCACATAACAGCCCGTTCCCGGCACCGGAAAATCCTCGCAGTGAAGAATTTAAAAGTCTGCAGTTACATAGACTGTAGACTTGTACCCCAAGGCCGGACAATCCCTTCTGCAAAATAGGAGATAAATGTATGATCGGTAGGGGTCCTCCAGTAATCCTGAGGACAGAGGTTCCAAAGTCTGCTGTGTGAATGGAGTGATCGTGCGCATGCATAGCCAGTGCTCCATTCATGTCTATGGGAGCAGTCATGCGCATGCATAGCCATCACTCCCATAGATGCACACATGCTTCATTCACAAAGCTGTATCTAGGACCACCGCTTTCAAAACTGCTGGAGGCTGCAGCAGTCGGACTCCCAGTGATCAGACATTTATCAACAACCTTGTGGATAGGTGATTAAACATTATTTATGGGACAACCATAGCCATAGATGTAGAAGAGAAAAAAAGCAGAATAAACAGTAATAGATGAGCTAAAAACATGAAATTTATCAAAATATGTCTTGAAAAATCTCACGCTTCCAGGTGGATCGACGGCGCTTTCCTTGACCTGAACGGAGAAAGCATGGAAGCCGAAGTGGATGAATTCTTCCGAGAGGTCTACAAGATGATGAAACTGTTTCAGCAGAAGCAGAAGACGTTAGAAGAGGAGAAGAAAAAGGCGGCTCAACACCGGACACTGTCTGAAGATAAGGATTCGGTGGACGAGGAAAAGAAGGAAAGCCGCATAGTTCTCATGTGTTCTGCCATCACCGAGCAAATCAAGGCTTTTAAGGTAGATGCATCATATAATGGATATATCAGTAATCTGGGCCAGGTTTGCTGGAGCGCGCTGTTACCTCCCAATCCCAGCCAACTTTAGCACAGTGGTTACTATCGAGACAGCAGCGGTGGTCGGTCTCCTAGGCAACGATCTGTAAACAAAAGAAAAGTCTTAATATCTCAAGAACGGCTGCAAATGTCAAGAAGCAGTAAATTGCAAAAGTGCAGGTTTTTACAATATCTATGAAGATGGGAATAACCCTTTAATTCATTTTTGTAGCCGTAATCCCGGGACACTGATTATGATTGACTCCTTTTCAGGAATATATCCCTCTGGTGAGCATCCTTTGCAACCCATGCCCCTCCTATATATCCATCCTGGCCTCCATGTGTCCAGCCTGCCCCCCTTCATATATCCATTCTGTCCCATATATCTATATATATCTATATCTATATCATATATATATAACAGTTTTGATTTATATATATCCATCCTAGCCCCCCATATATGCATCCCACCCCACCCCATATATCTATCCAGGTCCCCACGTGTCCAGCTTGCCCCCCTTCACCTCCATGCGTCCATCCAGGTCCCCACGTGTCCAGCTTGCCCCCCTTCACCTCCATGCGTCCATCCAGGTCCCCACGTGTCCAGCCTGCCCCCCCTTCAGCCCCATGCGTCCATCCAGGTCCCACGTGTCCAGTCTGCCCCCCCTTCAGCCCCATGCGTCCATCCAGGTCCCCACGTGTCCAGCCTGCCCCGCTTCAGCCCCATGCGTCCATCCAGGTCCCCACGTGTCCAGCCTGCCCCCCCTTCAGCCTCATGCGTCCATCCAGGTCGCCACGTGTCCAGCCTGCCCCCCCTTCAGCCCCATGCATCCATCCAGGTACCCACGTGTCCAGCCTGCCCCCCCTTCAGCCCCATGCATCCATCCAGGTCCCCACATGTCCAGCCTGCCCCCCCTTCAGCCCCATGCATCCATCCAGGTACCCACGTGTCCAGCCTGCCCCCCCTTCAGCCCCATGCATCCATCCAGGTCCCCACATGTCCAGCCTGCCCCCCCTTCAGTCCCATGCATCCATCCATGTCCCCACATGTCCAGCCTGCCCCCCCTTCAGCTCCATGCGTCCATCCATGTCCCCACGTGTCCATCCTGACCCCCCTTCAGCCCCATGCGTCCATCCATGTCCCCATGTGTCCATCCTGACCCCCCTTCAGCCCCATGCGTCCATCCATGCATCCTGGGTAGGTGTTTATGCCCCTGCATCCATCCATCCTGGGTAGGTGTAAATGCCCCTCCAGCCATCCATCCTGGGTAGATGTATATGCTTTTCCATTCATCCATCCATCCTGGGTAGGTGTATATGCTTTTCCATTCATCCATCCATCCTGGGTAGGTGTATATGCCCCTCCATCCATCCATCCATCCATCCATCCATCCAATCTATCTATCTTTCTATCCCTTCCTTTCTGAGATAAGCTGCAATAATGCATTTGTCCTTTGCTACACCTTTGCACATACACCATATACCTCGTCAGTGGCCTTGTTATCAGCTGCTACTCTTTTAATTCAACTGTCCCATCAGGTGGGTGTTGCTGAGTACCACGCATTTAAAAAAAATGTGGGGCCGTTGCGATTTCTTTAGTGAAATGCTGGCTCCCTCTGGTGGAGCACTGACTTCTTTAATTTTCTATCTATGGATGAAAAAAAGATAAAAAAAAGTTTGGTCTGAGATGTTGTTTTAAAGTGCTACCTATGTCTGTCAATCAGAGCATCCTATTGGTTTTCACCCAGGCAGATAGATTGCTTGCAATAGATGTAATGAGTGAATGGAACAATGGAATAATGCAAGAGAATGGGACAATGGAACAATGGAATAATGCTAGAATGGAAGAATGGAACATCATTGCACATGTCATAATGGGCTCCTAGCCTTTATCTGGCTGTGCTTCGGCAGTCAGCTACAGTCTGCAGGGAGCCTGTAGACTAGGAAGAAGGTCGACCGCTGCTTGTTTGTTCACTAATTAGTTATCCTCTCCCCATCCCCTTGTCTGCAGGTGCATGGGACATTGGGGGGGAGGGGAGAATGTTTGAAAATAGGCAAACTCATGCAGATTAAAAATGCATGCGTGGGCTGCAGCTGCAACAAGCAGTAAAGTTGTCGGTTTTAAGATGTCTATTGATGAACAACATGTCCTCCTAAGGGGAGTCTTTGTCCCTATCCCTACAATGGGTGCATTCTTGAAGCCAGGGTGCAGTCATAGGCCAAAACCAATTCAGGTTATCTCTTCTTGGCCTTTTGGCTAACATCAAGTGTAGTATCTGTTCTCATTTAGTATATGTGCTTTGCTTTTACCAATATATTGTATTGTAATGTAATGTTATCTATCTATCTATCTACCCCTTCCTTCCTGAGATAAGCTGCAATAATGCATTTGTCCTTTGCTACCCCGTTGCACATACACCATATACCTAGTCAGTGGCCTTGTTATCAGCTGCTACTCTTTTAATTCAACTGTCCCATCAGTTGGGTGTTGCTGAGTACCACGCATTTAAAAAAAATGTGTGGGCCGTTACGATTTCTTTAGTGAAATGCTGGCTCCCTCTGGTGGAGCACTGACTTTTTTAATTTTCTATCTGTGGATGAAAAAAAGATAAAAAAAAGTTTGGTCTGAGATGTTGTTTTAAAGTGCTACCTATGTCTGTCAATCAGAGCATCCTATTGGTTTTCACCCAGGCAGATAGATTGCTTGCAATAGATGTAATGAGTGAATGGAACAATGGAATAATGCAAGAGAATGGGACAATGGAACAATGGAATAATGCAAGAATGGAAGAATGGAACATCATTGCACGTGTCATAATGGGCTCCTGGCCTTTATCTGGCTGTGCTGCTGCAGTCAGCTACAGTCTGCAGGGAGCCTGCAGACTAGGAAGAAGGTGGACCGCTGCTTGTTTGTTCACTAATTAGTTATCCTCTCCCCATCCCCTTGTCTGCAGGTGCATGGGACATTGGGGGGAGGGGAGAATGTTTGAAAATAGGCAGACTCATGCAGATTAAAAATGCATGTGTGGGCTGCAGCTGCAACAAGCAGTAAAGTTGTGGGTTTTAAGGTGACTATTGATGAACAACATGTCCTCCTAAGGGGAGTCTTTGTCCCTATCCCTACAATGGGTGCCTTCTTGAAGCCAGGGTGCAGTCATAGGCCAAAACGAATTCAGGTTATCGCTTCTCGGCCTTTTGGCTAACATCAAGTGTAGTATCTGTTCTCATTTAGTATATGTGCTTAGCTTTTACCAATATATTGCATTGCAATGTTATCTATCTAACTATCTATCTATCTATCTATCTATCTATCTATCTTCCCGGCTGCTTGTTTTCCCTCTATCCACACCCTCCTCTTCTTTGATTGACAGCTCTGGCTTCATAGAACCAGAGAAAGAAGGAGACAGAGGTAAAACAAGCAGGTGGGAAGGTGTATATAAAGGATTGGCCCACGCCGTGATCCACGGAGCGCTTGTACTTGGTTTCAACAGTCATTCTGTGCTGACAGTCCCTTTAAAATCAGTGTTTCCCAAACTTCAGTCCTCACGGCCCCCCACAGGTCATGTCTTCAGGATTTCCATAGTATTGCACAGGTGAGAGAATTCCTGATTCCTTGATGATACTTTCATCACATGTGTAATACTGAGGAAATCCTGAAAACCTGACCTGTTGGGGGCCATGAGGACTGGAGTTTGGGAAACACTGCTTTAAATGGAGCGGTGCTGCAGTTTTATTATTCAGCAATTAGCAGGATCCCCCAACAATTTCTTAAGCAATGAGAAAATGCAGTCCCTAATGATGTCCTCTGACAATAAGCGGATCACGGACAGCAGATGCATTGGGTTCTGCATTTCTTGGAGAATGGGATGGGGCAGCTTCTGTCTTCTCAGTGATACAATCAGGAAGGAGATGCAGCGTGAGACAATCCCTGTCTACATCTTTGATCTGATCATCAATACAGAGGGCTGATTGGTGAAGACAGAGGGAAAGGCTAATAAAATTATTAAAAAAAAACTTAGTTTTTCGGCTGGCACTTCCTCTGGGGTCAGTATGCCAACCTCATTGACTTCATAGCACTTGCCAGAGTGGGCAGACACGATTTTATTGCCTTTACACACGTCACCTCCACACAGGGCGATGCTGCTACGACGCCTCTGTAGTGATCAAACGTGGAGTCAAACAGCAGGGCTTTAAGAGGGCTGCCCTTTTCAATCTTGGGACTAAAACACAAGAATAAGACATCCTGTTAAAGGGGATAAAGGTAAGTAAACAGCGTTCAGTCCGGGGTGATGAATTCCAAAAGATAAAGTTTATTCCGCCATCACATAACGTTTCGACCTGTTATAGGTCTTTATCAAGTATATACAAAGACATACAGGGATACTGATCCCCTTTAAGGAAAATCAGTGGCCAGAACCCTTTAAATTCCCCTTAAATGGTCCAAAACTGAAACTGTGGGAACAATATAATCCACTTAGGGTTCAGCAAACTTACAGTCAAGGATTTGATAAAATTATCTACACCCTTGTGTCTCCGGAAAGCATAGCGGACGTTCACGTGCTGAAAATGCCGACCAGTGCTGGAGTGAGCGGAGGTCCGCAGCTTGTGACACTCCTGCTGTAGTGAAACTACAGGTCCCAGCAGACTGACGGTCTCTCATCAAGTTATGCTGGGAGCCGCAGTTTCACAAATAGTGCTAGAGGATCCATGTCAGAAATATGAGGCTGCCACTAGGGTTTCTCCCACAAATATGTAATCGGACGTGGAGCAGATCTGCACGTGGATGAGCCATATTCTCTATCTGTGAACATACTACTCCTTCACTCAGATTCTAAGTGGTTCTGCAGCGCATCTGTGCAGAGCAAGCTGTCAATCAAAATCCGGGCCGGGTTTACAGCCGTCGCCCCTGATATAGCGAGCGGTGCTGTGATCCAAGACTGTAGCCGCTCCGTGCACAACGATGAGTGAAGGCCGGCGGCTGCAGGGAGGAAAGAAGTTAATTTTCTCCCGGTACCTACACTATCAATAAGGCGGCAGGGCAGCATTGTAACAATATTTATCTGCAGATTAACCCTATACCTGCAGGTACATAGCATTTTCCAAGGTGACAGGTTCCCTTTAATAAAGAGAAGATGGATAGAGCCGCATTAGTCCGTACTCTCGGTGGAAGCCTCCTGACAACTTCTTGAAGAACACTTTCCACATTTGTTCCAAGCTTCCCCGACATCTAATAGAAATAAACAGAGAAATTAATTTCTTAATACAGTTTAGAACTCGGCTACAACGAATCAGAAGAAATGAAACCTGTTTGAAGCTGACAAGCAATCAAGCCCCTCCGTAAGCCACACAGAACATGGCTACTTATGTCATCTGCAGGTGATTAAAGGAACCTGTCATGCTGAAATGGTATAAGATCTGTACGGGGGTGTTGTAGAGCAGAGAAGTTGATCAGACTGATAGACATATCTGTGGGAAGAGAGTCAGCAAAACTGGCATTTTATGCAGTGAAAAGTCCTGCCGTATGTACACTGGTCCAGTGGGCGGTCCTACTAAGTGATTGACAGTTCCTTGTATGACCATGCAGGCAAAGATAGCTGTCAATCACTAGTAGGACCGCCCACTGGACTCATCTGTACAAACAGCAGGATTCCACTGAATAAATTGATACAGGAAAAACATCTATCTTTGTACCGTATTAGCCAGTAGATAGAAGAGTATTTAGATTTGAGAGTCCTCAGTGGTTGATACCATCTTTTCCATTAGCCATTAAAAGGTAACAAATTGCAAACTTTCCAGACTACTCAGGTCTCAGGTCTGCCTGATGAAGAAGCCGGAGTAGTCTGGAAAGCTTGCAATTTGTTACCATCTTTTCAGTTACCCATTAAAGGTATCAACCACTGAGGACTCTCAAATCTAATGAATAAATTACAATTTATACTGAATCTTCTCCCACAAACCTATATATCGTTCTGCTCAGTTTCTCATGGATAAAACCTGTACATCTGAATGGGGCTTTAATGTTGTTATTACAATCATGTAACCGCAGATCACAAAATCTTTCATATGATCATTTTTTTAACACCTAAAACCCCAATGGACATTTATGTTTACTAAAGGATTCCTTCCCCATTCTTCTGGCAGCTCTTCTTTAGGTATGGACACAGACCGGCATCCGGCATAAAGACATCTGGAGACTTTTCCTTTTTCGGTGATATTGGATAATCTTCTTCATTTCTAACGCTTTAAATCTTTCAAATTCTTTCTGAAAAATGTATCATAAAGGGACTTTCTCAGGTCAGTTTTGCTTGTGGTTGTGTTACCATTATTTGTGCCAAATGTATCAAAGTGTTGCACGATGTTTGATAAATGTTTATGTAGCACTTCCATCTATCTTTATTTATTTTACTCACTTATATGGCACCATTAATTTCACAGCACTTTACAGACATTATCATCACTGTCCCCATCGGGGCTCACAATCTACATTCCCTATCAGTATGTCTTTGGAGTGTGGGAGGAAACCGGAGAACCCGGAGGAAACCCACGCAAACACGGGGAGAACATACAAACTTCTTGCAGATGTCGTCCTTGGTGGGATTTGAACCCAGGATCCCAGTGCTGAAAAACAACAATGCTAACCACTGAGAAACCGTGTATCTTTATCCACTTTTAACGTCACCCGTCGTTCTTAGACCTGTGTAGCTTACCAAGCCCAATTTCTAAAAGTTGCAAGAGTGCTGTAAAATAGGAAGCTGCACATTTTTGCGCAAAAATGATGCGTCACAAAAGTTTTTTGCTTTTTTTTAACACCAAAAATTGATGTAAATTCCTCGCTACATTGCCCCTTTTCCAGCCACATTTTGTAGAAAAAAATAAAAGACAAGGTACAGACAGCGGAGTTAAATTTGCCTACAGGAATGATTTTGATCTGGAGCGCATCGTACCCGGATACAGTCACTAGCGGGAACGTCAAACATCTTCTCAATTTGTTTCTCCACCCTTTCCGGATCTGCATTCTTCAAGTCTATCTAAAAGCAAAAGTATAAATACTAATTATTTATCAAAGCTGGACAACATCTAGAAACCATATAATAAAACTGGCTTAAAATATAGTGTGAACAAGAGTTTAGGGAGAGATGTACAACTGGCACTGGCCTATAAAAGGGATTGTGTAATCGTACAAAACTAGCAAAAATGTAAAGTGCCTGGAAAACAAGGAACGTGCAATTTACCTCTTAGTAAAAATCCTATGCTTTCTCAAGAACAGAGGAATTTTAATTTCATAATTTTTTTTTAATCAAATAATTTTTATTGAAAAACTCTAACTACAAATATTCCATCTTTCAAATAACATACAGTTATATGAAAAAGTTTGGGCACCCCTATTAATCTTAAGCTTAATGTTTTATAAAAATTGGTGTTTTTGCAACAGCTATTTCAGTTTGATATATGTAATAACTGTTGGACACAGTAATGTTTCTGCCTTGAAATGAGGTTTATTGTACTAACAGAAAATGTGCAATCTGCATTCAAACAAAATTTGACAGGTGCATAAGTATGGGCACCTCACCAGAAAAGTGACATTAATATTTAGTAGATCCTCCTTTTGCAAAAATAACAGCCTCTAGTCGCTTCCTGTAGCTTTTAATGAGTTCCTGGATCCCGGATGAAGGTATTTTTGACCATTCCTCATTACAAAACAATTCCAGTTCAGTAAAGTTTGATGGTCGCCGAGCATGGACAGCCCTCTTCAAATGATCCCACAGATGTTCAATGATATTCAGGTCTGGGGACTGGGATGGCCATTGCAGAACATTGTAATTGTTTCTCTGCATGAATGCCTGAGTAGATTTGGAGCGGTGTTTTGGATCATTGTCTTGCTGAAAGATCCATCCCATGCGTAACTTCAACTTTATCACTGATTCTTGAACATTATTGTCAAGAATCTGCTGATACTGAGTGGAATTCATGCGTCCCTCAACTTTAACAAGATTCCCGGTGCCGGCATTGGCCACACAGCCCCAAAGCATGATGGAACCTCCACCAAATTTTACTGTGGGTAGCAAGTGTTTTTCTTGGAATGCTGTGTTTTTTTGCCGCCATGCATAACGCCTTTTTGTATGACCAAACAACTCAATCTTGGTTTCATCAGTCCACAGGACCTTCTTCCAAAAAGAAATTGGCTTCTCCAAATGTGCTTTTGCATACCTCAGCTGACTCTGTTTGTGGTGTGCTTGCAGAAACGACTTCTTTCGCATCACTCTCCCATACAGCTTCTCCTTGTGCAAAGTGCGTTGTATAGTTGACCGATGCACAGTGACACCATCTGCAGCAAGTTGATGCTGCAGCTCTCTGGAGGTGGTCTGAGGATTGTCCTTGACTGATCTCACCATTCTTCTTCTCTGCCTTTCTGATGTTTTTCTTGGCCTGCCACTTCTGGCCTTAACAAGAACTGTCCCTGTGTTCTTCCATTTCCTTACTATGTTCCTCACAGTGGAAACTGACAGGTTAAATCTCTGAGACAGCTTTTTGTATCCTTCCCCTGAACAACTATGTTGAATAATCTTTGTTTTCAGATCATTTGACAGTTGTTTTGAGGAGCCCATGATGCCACTCTTCAGAGGAGATTCAAACAGGAGAAAAACTTGCAAGTGGCCACTTTAAGTAGCTTTTCTCATGATTGCATACACCTGGCTATGAAGTTCAAAGCTCAATGAGGTTGCAAAACCAAAAAAAGTGCTTTAGTAAGTCAGAAAAAAGTAGGTAGGAGTATTTAAAACAAGAAAATGATAAGGGTGCCCATACTTATGCACCTGTCAAATTTTGTTTGAATGCAGATTGCACATTTTCTGTTAGTACAATAAACCTCATTTCAAGGCAGAAACATTACTGTGTCCAACAGTTATTACATATATCAAACTGAAATAGCTGTTGCAAAAACACCAATTTTAAGAAAACATTAAGCTTAAGATTAATAGGGGTGCCCAAACTTTTTCATATAACTGTACATGACATAGTAATTCCATAGTAAAAATATGAACAAAGTATCTGAACTTCAATTCCCATAACCTACCCTAAACCCAAATCCCAACACTCCAGAGAGAACCATTTTCAGAGCAGTTCTAGAATAACGGACTATAGCATTCGTAGAAGGGGGAAGAAGATAAAAAAGTGACTAACAAAGGGGTAGCAGCGTTTTAATGTTATCATTTACTGCTTGATGCCTGAGCCGGGGAGTGCACGCTTGAAAACTGTTGCAGGCTGCTGTAATCACAGGACACAAGCAAACAGCATGGCATTTCCTATCAGCAGGGAGGAAGTAAAGGGAACAGTAATGAAAGTCTCCTCCTACTCCGCTCCATATTGAAATGAATAGTGTGCATCCTACAAATGAGATGCATACAGCAAACAATTGATTTTCCATACATAGGTTTTGAGTTGACCACTGGATATACACATGTGTATCACTAATTACCAGAACTGGAAATCGAAAAAAAAGACGAGCAAGTTTGGGGTGAATCCTGCCTTCATTACTGCACAACCGCTCAGAGGGATCGGTACTAGGAACAGCAGGAGTGCCGGCGATGTTCACAGATTTACCTGCTGCGGGACTGAAGGAGTCTGATCGTGCTCGGCTCGAAGCTTTTTACCTTGTTTACGACAGGAATAATTGAAAGCTGTGCTTCAAAGGCCAGGAAGAAGTTTGCCACCGTTTGCGCTTGAATACCCTTAAGGGGGAAAAAAAAATATATACATATATACAAATACTGAAACATCTAAATGCATTAGAACATCAAACCCGGTGAACCGGTAAATGACTTGTCCTCCAGGGATACAGGCTACTGTCATTCAGTTATTATTGAATAGGAATTTTACATTTTATGTGATCACCACGCTAGAATGTAAATGATGAAAACACAACACAACTCCTCATCATATGAATATATTTTGTGTTTTATAGAACAGCATTTCTGTGGAATAACACGACTGATTTACTATGTATGCACCATAGCCTTCATTTGATGTCACTTACAGTCACCTGTCACCTTGCCCCAACTCTGCAATCCCCAATATCAGTCCATGACCTCAATGGGGTCACTATAAAATTCTAAAGAGGACTGGTCATGTCTCTATTAGAAAATAGACAAACTTAGGATAGAAACAATATGAGCATATACCCTGCTATAAGTAAGTAAAAAGCAATAGTGAATATACAGTACAGACCAAAAGTTTGGACACACCTTCTCATTTAAAGATTTTTCTGTATTTCCATGACTATGAAAATTGTACATTCACACTGAAGGCATCAAAACTATGAATTAACACATGTGGAATTATATACTTAACAAAAAAGTGTGAAACAACAGAAAATATGTCTTATGTTCTAGGTTCTTCAAAGTAGCCACCTTTTGCTTTGATTACTGCTTTGCACACTCTGGGCATTCTCTTAATGAGCTTCAAGAGGTAGTCACCGGAAATGGTCTTCCAACAATCTTGAAGGAGTTCCCAGAGATGATTAGCACTTGTTGGCCCTTTTGCCTTCACTCTGCGGTCCAGCTCACCCCAAACCATCTCGATTGGGTTCAGGTCTGGTGACTGTGGAGGCCAGGTCATCTGGCGTAGCACCCCATCACTCTCCTTCTTGGTCAAATAGCCCTCACACAGCCTGGAGGTGTGTTTGAGGTCAATGTCCTGTTGAAAAAAAAAGATGGTCCCACTAAATGCAAACCGGATGGAATAGCATGCCGCTGCAAGTTGCTGTGGTAGCCATGCTGGTTCAGTATGCCTTCAGTTTTGAATAAATCACCAACAGTGTCACCAGCAAAGCACCCCCACACCATCACACCTCCTCCTCCTTGCTTCACGGTGGGAACCACGCATGTAGAGTCCATCTGTTCACCTTTTCTGCGTCGCACAAAGACACGGTGGTTGGAACCAAAGATCTCAAATATGGACTCACCAGACCAAAGCACAGATTTCCACTGGTGTAATGTCCATTCCTTGTGTTCTTTAGCCCAAACAAGTCTCTTCTGCTTGTTGCCTGTCCATAGCAGTTGTTTCCTAGAAGCTATTTTACCATGAAGGCCTGCTGCACAAAGTCTCCTCTTAACAGTTGTTTAAAAGATGTGTCTGCTGCTAGAACTCTGTGTGGTATTGACCTGATCTCTAATCTGAGCTGCTGTTAACCAGTGATTTCTGATGCTGGTGACTCAGATAAACTTATCCTCAGAAGCAGAGGTGACTCTTGGTCTTCCTTTCCTGGGGCGGTCCTCATGGGAGCCAGTTTCTTTGTAGCGCTTGATGGTTTTTGCCACTGCACTTGGGGACACTTTCAAAGTTTTCCTAATTTTTCGGACTGACTGACCTTCATTTCTTAAATTAATGATGGCTACTTGTTTTTCTTTACTTAGCAGCTGTTTTCTTCCCATAATACAACTTCTAACAGTCTATTCAGTAGGACTATCAGCTGTGTATCCACCTGACTTCTGCACAACACAACAGATGGTCCCAACCCTATTTGTAAGGCAAGAAATCCCACTTATTAAACCTGACAGGGTACACCAGTGAAGTGAAAACCATTTCCGGTGACTACCTCTTGAAGCTCATCAAGAGAATGACAAGAGTGTTCCAAGCAGTAATCAAAGCAAAAGGTGGCTACTTTGAAGAACCTAGAATATAAGACATATTTTCAGTTGTTTCACACTTTTTTGTTAAGTATATAATTCCACATGGGTTAATTCATAGTTTTGATGCCTTCAGTGTGAATGTACAATTTTCATAGTCATGAAAATACAGAAAAATCTTTAAATGAGAAGGTGTGTCCAAACTTTTGGTCTGTACTGTATATAATATAGGGTACTTAGTAAACATGGTTTTTGATTTAAAAAAAGCCATCCCACCAGCACCAAGGTGTACCCAGTCAGTTATGTGAAGTATATAATAAAATACACTTTAGTACAATATTAGTATCTTGTCCCTTTAAATCTGCAGCTACTTCTGTCACCATGGTAACTGCATTCATACTCAGCCAATAGGATTGCTCGGTTTGAATTTGGAAAAAAAAAAAAAAGTTCTATATGGTCAGTTTGTTCCATCTCATCTGAGTGTGAAGACAGACACCTGCGATCAGCGAGAGATTATAGGTATAAGACGTGATATAATATAACGGACGGAGCCACATCCCATCACACGCACTCAGCGACCACAACTGACAGGAATCAGCACATTTACCAGACAATAAGTTATTATTCCCCAACACATGATACGCTGAGACACCAGTGGGGGGTGCCGCACTCGTTACATCTCCCATCTGGATGGATCCAGCGACGAGATCCTGATATTTATCCCCAGCTCCGCTCCTCCATAGGGAATGGTCCAGATGCACGCAGAACGGACCGAAGTGTAATACTGCTAGAACTCTGCATGATATCATATCCTCCATATATACCACATAATAAAGAGGTGCTCCCACTGGGAGAGGTCATCACCTATCCAGAGATCAGTGATAACTTGTTCCAACTAGACATCCCCTTTAATGGAAGAGATCACATCTCTAACAGTCAATACGCTATTCATTCCCAATCTTCCCTGTGCCCAGTAATGCCCCTGAGTATATCGCCAATATGAGCCAATCACCAAACCCTCTGCTGACTGTTCCCCATGTTTTATAGATTTTGGATCCGTTTCTACAAGAGAAGATATCAGCGGCCACCATGGGGATGGGTTACTCTGCCAGCGATGGAGCAGGTAGTATCCACCAGCCTGTGATATCTGACCTTCCTCCATATTCTGCTGTTACATGCGTTTCTTCAGCTTTACCCCTTCCCAACAGAACCAATTGATGTTTTTTTCTGTTTTTTCCTTCGCTTTTTCCAAGGGTTATAACTTTTTCATGTCTGTCCACATAGTGTGAGGTCTTGTTATTTTGTAGGATGAGCGGTACTTATAAATCACACCATTCATTTACCACATAGTACTAGAAAACGGGAAAAACATTCCAAGTGCAGTAAAAGTGCGAAAAAAAAAGCCTGACCCTGTTTTTCTGGGAAGGGTTTTAACGGCGTACATAGTGTGGTAAAAATGACCTGGTAATAGGATCCTACTCCTCAGTGTGATTACAGCAAGACCAAACTTCTCCAAGAGTTTTGGCAAAAGAAAAAACTTTTTTTTGATGGTGTCACCATTTTTTCTGAGACCCGTAACATTTTCGTTTTTCGGGTTGATGGAGCTGTGTGGGGGCTTATTTTTTGAAGGGCAAGAGGACTTTATTGATAATGTGGCACCCCAGGGGTCTGGTTTCCACAGTAACAGCAGTGTTATGTCTGAGAGCAGGTGGGAGATCTCTTGGTCAGGAATCCTATGCATGCCACACCTCCTGCCCAGTCCTGGGAGGGGAAGGACTTCCCCTATATAAACCTGGGGCTGAGGCAGGGTTAGAGAAGAAGAGTAGAGAGAAGAAGAGAAGCAGTGATAGGAAAGAAAGATCAGGAGCTCTGTGGGAGTCGTGCTAAGAGGAGATCAGGGCTGGAAGCTGTAGAGCTCGCCCTGATTGAAGATTTCTTACCGGACCCGGAGTCCGAGGCTGTGGGGACTAACTCCTACCCAGCAGCAGAAACCGACAGGGGATTTCAGGTCCTCTGGCCCAGAAACCCGAAGGCTCGGTCACACGTGTGGGACCAGCACCGCCGTCGTGGAGCGGAAGCTACTAGAAGGCCCCGAGTCACCGGCCATACGGGTGAGCACCACACGGTACACTCAGGGACGTGGGCTACCTTTACCCGCCTCTAGCAAGGTAGCCAGAAGAGTACAATTAGTTGGGGAGGCCTACAACTCCGCCTGGCCAAGGGGGATCCCATCTGCTCAAGGACTGACCAGGCCCCGACCGCTAGCCAGTACTCCGGGAGGGTCTATCTTTGTCACCAGTAAAGACCCTGAACTACACCGTATCGTCTCTGAGTGATTCCTGCTACCCCCATCATCCACGTCGGCTGCCCTGAGGCCATACCCCTCCCGTTGGGGGTTATACCATCCACGCTGCACCATCCTCCCACCGGCCTCAGCGGTTTGCCCTGCAGCGGCAGCTCCATAGCTGCATTCAACGGGTGGCGTAGTCGTTCTACATCTACTGCTAATATACCGCCACTTAGTCTGACTCCCTGGGCACGGACCGGGTCACCGCCACGAGACTACTACCCTTATCAGATCCGGCTCCGGGTAGTCCCTGCGTGCGCAACGCTGCATCACATAGGCCCAGGGCGCGTCAATTTTTGGCGTAGTCGGCAGGATCTCGTGCCCGCAACCACCGGGTACTGCGTGCCTGAAAAAGACTGTTCAAACTTACCAGTGGTGAAGATTCCCGCCATCCGGCGCCATCTTCTACCTTCTTCCCGCCATCCGCGAAGTTTTCCCGCCATCCGGCGCCATCTTCTGCCTTCTTCCCGCCATCCGTGGAGTTTTCCCGCCGTTGGACGCCATCTTGAAGACGCCGCGCGGGAAGAAGAGGGGCGTGGACTCCGAAAGCGCGCGAGAACTGAAGCCCCGCCTCATGTCCGGACGTTGCGTAAGGTCCTGGAAGGAGCCCAGCAGACGCCAACGTCACAGGAGCGCGACGGAAGGTCCTCAACCCTGACGATCCACTGCGGAGCCGCGGCCTACGGAAGAGGATCATCGCAAGGTAGGCCACGGTCCACTAGGGGGGAGGAAGATGTCGGATACGGAGGAGAGCTTCACTGCCTCAACCCCCGCCAGCGCCACCGCTGCTGCAGTCATGCCTTTCACCATGCCCTATATCCCGGGAGCGGCCTGGCTACCCCAGTACTCAGGGGAGTCACATACTCTACATGACTTTAGAGAAAAGCTGGATAGCCTCTTCCAGGTGTACCCCCACACAGAAGAGCAAAAAGTGAGCATCCTGGTGGCCCAATTAACTGGGGCAGCCCAAAGGGAGGTAAAGTCCTGGCCACCTGGGGGAAGGACTGTCACAGGGATACTAACCCGGCTGAAGGATACCTTTGATACCCGCACCTCAGCCGAGATCAAGCTTAGATTCTACGGGTGCAAGCAGCGAGCACAAGAGAGTATAAGGGACTATGCACTAAACCTACAAGAGGCCCTGAGAGCCATTAAGCAGACCGACCCTGACGGCGTGGGAGACGAGGACCGGCTGTTGACTGAACAATTTATAGAGGGTTTATATTGCAATGCCCACCGAACCCAGTTGCGGGCAATGGCCTTACAGGACCCTCATCTGGGATTTGCACAGTTCAAGGACAGAGCCATCCGGGTGCTCCGAGAACTGGCACCAGGTGGCGTTGTGACCCACAGACGCCCCACTACCACTTACCACCAAGAGGCGGCGCCCTTGTCGGCAGGGCCTGTGGGAGCTGATGCGCAGGCTTTGAACAATGACCCGGCTCCCGACCTGCACCATCAGGTCCAAGAGCTAGCTAAAAGCGTTGCTGCGCTAACCCGAACTGTGCAGTCTTTACAGGTTTCTACTCCAGGGAAGATCCAGCTGGCATCCGGACCGGAGGACATCCCGTGGCGCCGACCAAGGAGGACCCCACCGGCCAGAGGAAGACCCAGCGACCGATACAACGAGGACGGACAACCTATCTGCCGCCGCTGCAATCAACCCGGACATATGGCAAGGTACTGTCCTTTAAACTGGCACAACCTAGGGTAGAGGGCCAACCCCTAGGAAAAAGATCATCAGGCCCATCAAACTGGCGTGACAAATATGTGGGAGGACGTCCAGTCTTGCCTGTGGTACTGGATGGCATTCCTATGAGTGCCCTACTGGACACTGGGTCACAGGTCACCACCATCCCGTACGTGCTCTTCAAGCAGTACTGGAATGACTCGGATATAACCCGCTACCCTGACGACGACTTGAGTATCATCGCCAGCAATGGTCAGCCCGTGCCATAGATCGGATTTAAAGAGGTGACCATTAAAATCGGTAGAGTCGAGCTGGCAGCCCAGGGACTGATCATTGTGGACATTGATAAGCGCGAGAGTCACCCTAAGATAACTCTAGGAACTAATGTAATTGAAAATTGTCTTGCAGAGGTGATTTTTATTTTACAGCAGGTTGCCAAGAACGCCAGCTCCGGCCAGCAGCGAGTGCTCCAAAAAGAGATCCGGGCACTGATGCGACGGCAACAGGTGGAACTCTCCGGCGGTGAGATTGGTAGCGTGAGAATGTGTGACCCTTTCCCTATTGCCATGCCCCCAAAAAGTGAAATGATGATTTGGTGCCGGGCGGCTATTGGTCTGAGAGGTAGAGATTACCAGGCAATGGTAGAACCAGTTTACTCAGACAGTAGGCCCACCATTTTGACAGCACGGGGGGTGGTCAATGTACGCCATGGGAGGGTGCCCGTTCGCATAATAAATATCGAGAAGAGGGAAGTGTACCTGCCCCGGTATGCCACGCTAGCCAAATTGTATACCATCAATCAGAATTCTATACAGTCCGTAGAACCCTTGCCTCCATCTTCTCCGGAGGAAGGTAACGGCTCTAAACAACAAATGGAGGATTGGTGTCAGCAACTACATTTGGGTACTGACTCCACTCCCTCCCACCAGAAACAGGGAGTCTACCGGGTGGTTCAAGAGTACGAGAGAGTGTTTAGTAAACACCCGTTAGACTTCGGGCGAGTCAAGGGGGTAGAACATCACATCCCCACGGGAGACCATCCTCCCATAAAAGAGAGGTATCGACCCGTACCCCCTGCACACTACCAACACGCCAAGGGGATGCTTAGAGACATGAAGGAGGCTGGGGTAATCAGGGAAAGCTGTAGCCCCTGGGCAGCTCCACTAGTCTTGGTCAAAAAGAAAGACAACACCATGAGAATGTGTGTAGATTACCGGAAAATAAACCGTATCACACACAAAGATGCGTACCCCTTACCAAGAATAGAGGAGTCTTTGGCTGCTTTAAAATCTGCTAACTTCTTCTCCACCTTGGATCTCACTAGCGGGTACTGGCAGGTTCCTGTAGCAGAGGCGGATCGGGAAAAGACCGCATTCACCACCCCGATGGGACTTAGTGAGTTTACCTGCATGCCGTTTGGACTCTGCAACGCACCAGGAACCTTCCAGCGATTGATGGAGTGCTGTCTGGGACACTGGAACTTTGAGACGGTCCTGTTATACCTGGACGATGTCATCGTCTACTCCAAAACCTACGAGGACCACCTGAAGCACCTGGCGGAAGTGTTTGAAGCTCTGGCAAGTTACGGCCTAAAGGTGAAACCCTCCAAGTGTCACCTCCTGAAGCCAAAGGTGCAGTACCTGGGACACGTGGTGAGTGCTGACGGAGTGGCTCCCGACCCTGATAAGATCACCGCAATTAAGGAATGGCCAAGCCCCTCCAGTGTAAAGGAAGTGAGGCAGTTCCTCGGGTTGGTAGGCTACTACCGAAGGTTCATACCCGGTTTCACCAAAAAGGCAGCTCCTATGCAGGACCTCCTGATAGGCCAGTCCAGGAGGCAGAAGACTCCACACAAGCAGATCAGGAGGATCAACCCTCTGCTTATAGTGAGCCTGCCATACCCCTAGTGAGCCAAAGAGCCTGTAGACAGCTGCCCAGTTTACCCTTGACAGCTCCTACACCCTGTAGTTCAGGGCCAGACAGTCAGCTCCGTAGGTCCACTAGGGCCACTAAAGGCCAGTTACTCGCACGTTGGAGAATTTGAAGTGTTTAAATTGTTTTATTTGTGGTCACCTGTCTGTTACTTGTAAATAATTATGTGTTTCTAGTTATTTTTAGGAGTCCTTGGTGGATTTACCGGGAATCCTTGTACAATTGGTTGGAGCGTAACTTAGGAATGGACTAAAGACTGTTAAGGACTCGGGGCAGGACAGACCCCTACCTGGTTACGTCTCCCTGTTTTGGTGAAATGGACACCTTGCTTTTCTTCAAAAACTGCACCCGGTTGCGGACACGCCGTGACCATTCTAATATGTTTTTTTTTCTATTGTACCGTTTCTGTTTGTATTGGTTATGTTTTTCTAAAATATGTTTAGTCCCGGAGTACTAAATTTCACTAGGGGGGAATGTGGCACCCCAGGGGTCTGGTTTCCACAGTAACAGCAGTGTTATGTCTGAGAGCAGGTGGGAGGTCTCTTGGTCAGGAATCCTATGCATGCCACACCTCCTGCCCAGTCCTGGGAGGGGAAGGACTTCCCCTATATAAACCTGGGGCTGAGGCAGGGTTAGAGAAGAAGAGTAGAGAGAAGAAGAGAAGCAGTGATAGGAAAGAAAGATCAGGAGCTCTGTGGGAGTCGTGCTAAGAGGAGATCAGGGCTGGAAGCTGTAGAGCTCGCCCTGATTGAAGATTTCTTACCGGACCCGGAGTCCGAGGCTGTGGGGACTAACTCCTACCCAGCAGCAGAAACCGACCGGCAGGGGATTTCAGGTCCTCTGGCCCAGAAACCCGAAGGCTCGGTCACACGTGTGGGACCAGCACCGCCGTCGTGTAGCGGAAGCTACTAGAAGGCCCCGAGTCACCGGCCATACGGGTGAGCACCACACGGTACACTCAGGGACGTGGGCTACCTTTACCCGCCTCTAGCAAGGTAGCCAGAAGAGTACAATTAGTTGGGGAGGCCTACAACTCCGCCTGGCCAAGGGGGATCCCATCTGCTCAAGGACTGACCAGGCCCCGACCGCTAGCCAGTACTCCGGGAGGGTCTATCTTTGTCACCAGTAAAGACCCTGAACTACACCGTATCGTCTCTGAGTGATTCCTGCTACCCCCATCATCCACGTCGGCTGCCCTGAGGCCATACCCCTCCCGTTGGGGGTTATACCATCCACGCTGCACCATCCTCCCACCGGCCTCAGCGGTTTGCCCTGCAGCGGCAGCTCCATAGCTGCATTCAACGGGTGGCGTAGTCGTTCTACATCTACTGCTAATATACCGCCACTTAGTCTGACTCCCTGGTCACGGACCGGGTCACCGCCACGAGACTACTACCCCTATCAGATCCGGCTCCGGGTAGTCCCTGCGTGCGCAACGCTGCATCACATAGGCCCAGGGCGCGTCAATAACATTTTGGGACACATATGACATGGTCATCGATTCTTACAGGATTTTCTGTAGTATTGTGGCGAACAAAAAAAATGCAATTTTGGCTTTTTGAATTTTTTTCTGTGTTCACTGATCGTTTGTTTTTTATATTTGGATTGATTGTATTTCTCTGTAAGAGACCATACCACAAAATGTGTATATTTTTATTATCTTTATTTTTAGTGGGAGGTGAGTTGAATGTGTGAATGTGTGGGGTTTTAATAAATACACATATATATATATATATATATATATATATATATATTTTTCACTGTATTTGTATACATCATCTGATTGCTTGTGCTATATACAGCGATACCACAGTAATGCTCCATATAGCAAAATCACGGTCTTCTTTACAGCCCAAATGAAGCTTTATGATGACAGGCACGGAGGCTTCAGCAGACCCCCGGATGTCATAGCAGTCCATCTGCGCCCTGTGATCGCGTCACAGGAGCGCCGGTGGGCGCATGGAACGATGCGTCCCAATGCCGGCGCGCTGTTAATGCTGCTGTTAGAGATTGACAGCAGCACTGAACAGGTTAACAGTGGTGGGCAGATCTTCGCTCCACTCGCAGCTCTTAGAGGCAGGTCCTGGTTGTTTGTCACAGCCATTATCTGCCATGTACGGGGCGAGCTGACTCTGCTCCATACACCCGCTACTGACTTATACCAGACATGTACGGCAGATGTTGGTAAGGAGTTAAAGCGGTTGTCCTGCTTTACGGCCATTTTTTTTACTTTAATGCAAGTATTTGGGGCTAAAATTGATTTCTGTAATTTAGTTTCATTAAAAATGTTGCCTTCTGTAGCATCTGTGCTGCACTGTCTATTGCTGGCTGCAAAATTAGCTAACCGAGAATCTATCAGTGAGCTCCTTAGTCTTAAGGGAGAGTTTGTAGATCTTTCATCTGTTTTTTTTTTCCTGAGTGCCTTTTAGCTGATCTATGCCCAAAGAAAACACAAAACTTGAATGTGCAGGGAAACAATAAGTCTGTAATAGCCGGTGAAAAACACTTAATGAAACCTAAATGTAAAAAATTACTTTTAGTAGTAAATACATGGACATGAGAAAATACACACTGCTCAAAAAAATAAAGGGAACACTTAAACAACAGAATATAACTCCAAGTAAATCAAACTTCTGTGAAATCAAACTGTCCACTTAGGAAGCAACACTGATTGACAATCAATTTCACATGCTGTTGTGCAAATGGAAGACAATAGATGGAAATTATTGGCAATTATCAAGACACACTCAATAAAGGAGTGGTTCTGCAGGTGGGGACCACAGACCACATCTCAGTACCAATGCTTTCTGGCTGATGTTTTGGTCACTTTTGAATGTTGGTTGTGCTTTCACACTCGTGGTAGCATGAGACGGACTCTACAACCCACAGAAGTTGCTCAGGTAGTGCAGCTCATCCAGGATGGCACATCAATGCGAGCTGTGGCAAGAAGGTTTGCTGCATCTGTCAGCGTAGTGTCCAGAGGCTGGAGGCGCTACCAGGAGACATGCCAGTACACCAAGAGACGTGGAGGGGGGCATAGGAGGGCAACAACCCAGCAGCAGGACCCCTACCTCCGCCTTTGTGCAAGGAGGAACAGGAGGAGCACTTCCAGAGCCCTGCAAAATGACCTCCAGCAGGCCACAAATGTGCATGTGTCTGCACAAACGGTTAGATACCGACTCCATGAGAGTGGGATGAGGGCCAGACGTCCACAGATGGGGGTTGTGCCAAATGCCAGACCTCATGTGGCTGGAGTGTGTCAGCAGTTCCTGCAAGATGAAGGCATTGAAGCTATGGACTGGCCCACCCGTTCCCCAGACCTGAATCCCATTGAGCACATCTGGGACGTCATGTCTCACTCCATCCACCAACGTCATGTTGCACCACAGACTGTCCAGGAGTTGGCGGATGCTTTAGTCCTGGTCTGGGAGGAGATCCCACAGGAGACCATCCGCAACCTCATCAGGAGCATGCCCAGGCGTTGTTGGGAGGTCATACAGGCACGTGGAGGCCACACACAATACTGAGCCTCATTTTGACTTGTTTTAAGGACATTACATCAAAGTTGGATCAGCCTGTAGTGTGTTTTTCCACTTTAATTTTGGTGGTGACTCCGAATCCAGGCCTCCATTGATTAATAAATTTGATTTCCATTGATGATTTTTGTGTGATTTTGTTGTCAACACATTCAACTTTGTACAGAACAAAGTATTCAATGAGAATATTTCATTCATTCAGATCTAGGATGTGTTATTTGAGTGTTCCCTTTATTTTTTTGAGCAGTGTATATATATATATATATATATTATAAACAATTACTGCAGCTTTAATGCTATTTATTACGTCTCAGGAGGAGGACGGAAGAGGAAGAGGACGGAAGAGGCGGAGGACGGAAGAGACGGAGGACGGAAGAGGCGGAGGACGGAAGAGGAGGAGGACAGAAGAGGAGGAGGATGGAAAAGGAGGAGGACGGAAGAGGAGGAGGATGGAAGAGGAGGAGGACGGAAGAGGCGGAGGACGGAAGAGGCGGAGGATGGAAGAGGCGGAGGACAGAAAAAGCGGAGGACGGAAGAGGCGGAGGACGGAAGAGAAGGAGGACGGAAGAGGAGGAGGATGGAAGATGAGGAGGACGGAAGAGGAGGAGGACGTAAGAGGAAGAGGACGGAAGAGGAGGAGGACGGAAGAGGCGGAGGACAGAAAAGGCGGAGGACGGAAGAGGCGGAGGACAGAAGAGGCGGAGGACGGAAGAGGCGGAGGACAGAAGAGGAGGAGGACGGAAGAGAAGGAGGACGGAAGAGGAGGAGGACGGAAGACGAGGAGGACGGAAGACGAGGAGGACGTAAGAGGAAGAGGACGGAAGAGGAGGAGGACGGAAGTAGAGGAGGATGGAAGAGGAGGAGGACAGAATAGGAAGAGGAGGACAGAACTGCACCTTAAGATCCCTAGGGGGAAAGGGATGGTAGTAATATAGTGGTAGTATATCCGTATTAGTGTAATATGAGTAATAATACTAGTGATAATAGTAAGAAAGTAATAAAATAACAGTAGTAATAGTAGTAGGTAGAATAGCAGTGTGATCCAGGGTCCTAGGACTGATCGCCTTTTCTCGGGGTCAAGAAGGAATTTTTCCCCTGTGACACAAATTGGCTGAAGGTGTCCTGGGGTTTTTGCCTTCTTCTGGATCAACACTGTAGGTATAGGGCAGTATTAGTAGTGATAGGAAACAATAATAATACTGTAATAAGATAGCACAATGTAATAATAACCATATCAAATAGATTTATAAATACAAATTAAAATAACTCCAGTAGTACAATAATTAGTGTAATATTATATAACTTGTAACAACATTATTAGGTTTGATCCAGGGTCCTAGGACTGATCGCCTTTTCCCGGGGTCAAGAAGGAATTTTTCCCCTGTGACACAAATTGGCTGAAGGTGTCCTGGGGTTTTTGCCTTCTTCTGGATCAACAGCTTTAGGCATAGGGATTTTAGTAATACCATTATTAGAATCACAAGAATAATAAAAAAAAATTAGAATTACATTTTTTTAATTAGTTTTATAACAGTTACAATTAATTGCATTAATGCAATAATAATAAATAGTAAAAATGGTGGTAATAATAATAATACAAAAAACTAGTCCCAGTTAGTAAGTTAGTATAATGTTAGTGTAGGGACCCATCTGAAGAGGTCGCCTTGACGTTGGCAGATGGGCTCGCACAATTTGCTCAAAATGTGCGCTAAGAACCTCATATTTCTATGTACAGGAGATCTAGCAGTAATACCATTCAGGAGATAGATATCTGTGTACACACATTTTGTTATATACTTTTGTGCAGCACACAGGGCAGGTATACAGGTACAGGGCGAGAGTGTTACAGTGATATTATAACTCGGCCTTAAAGATAAAATGCTGATAACTACAGATCCTGGAAACACATCCGAAACTAGACCTTGTAAGTGTAGCATCGGCGTCTCTGCCCCTTGCTAGGCAGAGACGCCTTCCCTCTCACCTCCCCACTCCTGGCGCGGCGTCCTCCAGCGCTTCTCTCCCCACTGCTGCCGGCGTGCGCTCTTTCCCTGGCAGTGTGCTTAGGGCGCGCGCGCGTGCTCCCCCTCTCTTAAAGGGACCGCGCGCGCCGTCCTAAGGAGTCCCCGGCCAATTTGCGGAGGACCTCCCATATATAAGGCACCTTCTCCAAAATGGAGGTGCCCGAGCAAAGTTTTTGCAAAGCATACTCACCTCTGCTTCAGCCCTAAGGTCCCGTTTCCAGCCTGACTACCAGTCCTGTCTGCCTGCGTGTCTTCCCTTCAGCCCGACAGTCTGTCTCCTGCATCTGCCAGTCTGTCTATGGGCAAGTCCACCTGCGGACCAGGAAGCACCTGCCAGTTACCTGCCTGCTACCTGCCGTACTTGCTAGCCCGCTCACCTGGGAGCGCTCACCTGCTACCCGCCTGCTAGCCTACCTGGAGGCTCCGCCGTCACTTGCCGTGACCACCTGCCTGTCAGCCAAGAGACTCTTACCTGCTCTGCCATCACTTGCCGTGACCACCTGCCTGCCAGCCAAGAGACTCTTACCCGCTCAGCCGTCACTTGCCGTGACCACCTGCCTGCCAGCCAAGAGACTCTTACCCGCTCAGCCGTCACTTGCCGTGGCCACCTGTTACCTGCCAGCTACCTGCCTCGTCTGTCTGCCGGCTCACCTAGGAGCGCCCACCAGTTACCCGCCAGGTACCCGCCTCGTCTGTCTGCCCGCTCACCTGGGAGCACCTGCCTGTTTCCTGCCAACCTGCCTGGAGACCCGGCCGTCACTTGCTGTGACCACCTTCCTGGTAAACCTAAAGACTGCTACTTGCCCTGCTTCCTCGAACTGTGACCACCTGTCTGCTACCAGAGACTTCCGCCTGCTTGCCGTGTCCATCCGCCATACCGGTCAGTCCCAGCCATCTGACCCGTGGGAGCCACCTGCTCTCTTACAAGGTCGTCCCCAGAGTAGCACCTGGTCCCTCAGCCCGGATCCTTCCTGGTCACGGTGTCGTTTGCTGCCGTGCGACCAGGGTCGGTTTGGGTGGATACTTAGTCACGCCCCTCTGGGTCCCTCCTTGCACCTCGGCACAGAGGTTCCACCACCCAGACCCGTAACAGTAAGTAACTGGTTCCCAGCTAGTGGTAAATATGTACAGGGCAGTCCGGTACCAAGACCTGCTCTATAGGACACATTATCATCAGGCAGGTCCTGTCAGGGCTCTTACAAGATCTGCGGCAGAAGTGTGGCTGTATAACACAGTCCTGCTCCTGCCTCAGCTCCCCACAGTGGAGCCAACCTTGATCCTGGCAGCTTAAGGACTTGTGGAGGATGAAGATGAAGATGGCACACTTAAGGATGAGGAACTACCAGCAAGCAAAAAAGAAAAGAGCACCCAGAAACACCCAGAAGCGACAAGAAAAAGGACAGCCAAGAAGGGAAGAAGAGTGGTGGTGGTGGGAGACTCACTACTGAAAGGAACAGAAGCAGCTATCTGCAGACCGGACATAACCGCAAGAGAAGTATGCTGCCTCCCAGGGGCTAAGATCAAGGATGTTACCGATAGGATACCGAAGCTCATCAGTTCCAAGGATGTCCACCCATTTCTTCTGATACATGTTGGCACTAATGACACGGCAAAGAAGGACCTACCGACAATCTGCAAGGACTTTGAAGCATTGGGGAAGAAATTAAAAGAACTGGATGCGCAGGTAGTTTTTTCTTCTATCCTTCCAGTAGACGGGCATGGCGTCAGGAGATGGAACAGGATCCTTGATGTGAACAACTGGCTGAGACGATGGTGCAGACAACAAGGATTTGGATTCCTGGACCACGGTGTGAATTACCTCTATGATGGACTCCTTGCCAGAGACGGACTACACCTCAACAAACCCGGGAAACACACATTCGCCAGGAGACTCGCAACACTCATCAGGAGGGAGTTAAACTAGAAGAAGAGGGGATGGGAAGAAAAACGCCGGACACGAACATGAAGCCAGAGAACATACTAATGAAAGATATGAAGTGCGACAAAGAAGTTCCAAGACAAGATACTTGGAAGGGAGGTAAGAAAATTTCTAATACAATCCACAGGGAGAAGATTGGAACAAAACAAAATCGTGTCAACTGCGTGCTAGCAAATGCCAGAAGCCTGACAAACAAGATGGATGAACTGTAAGCAGAAATATCTACAGGTAACTATGACATAGTGGGAATAACCGAGACATGGTTAGATGAAAGCTATGACTGGGCAGTTAACTTACAGGGTTGCAGTCTGTTTAGAAGGGATCGAATAAGTCAGAAAGGGGGTGGAGTCTGTCTATATGTAAAGACGTGTCTAAAGCCTACAATACGGGAGGATGTATGGGAGGGACATGAGGAGGTCGAGTCCTTATGGGTGGAGATACATGGGGCAAAAAACAATAATAAAATTATCATAGGAGTCTGTTATAAACCACCAAATATAGCAGAAGCCACGGAAAGTCTATTAATGAGACAAATAGACGAAGTAGCAAAAAATAACGAGGTGATTATTATGGGGGACTTCAACTACCCCGATATAGACTGGGAAACCGAAAGCTGTAGATCTCAGAAAGGAAACAGGTTTCTGTCAATTATCAAAGACAATTATTTGTCACAACTTGTGCAGGAACCAACTAGAGGGACGGCCCTTTTAGACTTAATATTAACTAACAGGCCAGACAGAATAACTGAGGTGCCGGTCGGGGGGCACCTGGGAAATAGTGACCACAACATTATACAATTCCACATGTGCTTCAGTAGGGTGCCCAGCAACGGAGTCACAAAAACACTGAACTTCAGGAGGGCAAAGTTTGATCAGCTAAGAGATGCCCTTCACCTTATAGACTGGGATAGTATCTTTAGTAATAGGAGCACGGATAGAAAATGGGATATTTTCAAAACAGTCCTACATAGTCACTGTAGAAGGTACATACCTTATGGGAATAAAAGGGCTAGGAATAGGAGGAAGCCAATGTGGCTAAATAAGGAAGTCAAAAGGGCAATGAAAAACAAAAAAAGGGCTTTCGGTAAACTTAAACAAGAAGGCAGCGAGGAAGCGCTAATATCTTATAGGGAAAAAAACAAAATCTGTAAGAAACAAATAAGAATAGCAAAAGAGGAGACAGAGAGACTAATTGCCAAGGAAAGTAAAACGAATCCCAAACTGTTCTTTAACTACATAAACAGTAAAAGGATTAAAACTGATGGAGTTGGCCCATTGAAAAATAACCTGGGTAAAATCCTAGAGGGCGATGAGGGTAAAGCGAACCTACTCAATAGCTTCTGTTCCACTGTTTTCACAAAAGAAAACAATTTATCGGAGGAAATGCAGAGTGATAAAGTAAACCCTCCGCTAAATATCACCCACCTAACCCAGGAGGAAGTTCAGAAACGCCTAAATAATATCAAAATAGACAAGTCACCAGGCCCAGATGGCATACACCCCCGGGTACTAAAAGAATTAAGTAATGTGATAGACAGACCGCTGTATGTTATATTCAAGCACTCTTTATGGACAGGGAATGTCCCACTAGACTGGCGCCAAGCAAATGTGGCACCAATATTCAAAAAGGGGTCTAAAAGTGACCCTGGGAACTATAGACCAGTAAGCTTAACGTCTGTTGTGGGTAAATTGTTTGAAGGATTTCTTAGAGATGCTATTGTAGAATATCTTAATGATAATAACTGTCTAACTCCATATCAACATGGATTCATGAGGGATCGCTCCTGCCAAACAAACCTGATTGCCTTCTACGAGGAGGTGAGCTCACAGCTGGACCGGGGAGAGTCAGTGGATGTTGTATACCTTGACTTCTCCAAAGCGTTTGATACCGTGCCACACAAAAGGTTGGTATATAAAATGAGAATGCTTGGTCTGGGGGATAATGTGTGCAAGTGGGTAAATAGCTGGCTGAGTGATAGAAAGCAGAGGGTGGTTATCAATGGAGTAAGCTCAGGGTGTGTCAGGGATACTAGCGGGGTGCCTCAAGGGTCTGTCTTGGGCCCTATATTATTTAATATATTTATTAATGATCTAGTGGAAGGGTTGCATAGTAAAATAGCAATATTTGCAGATGATACTAAACTTTGTAAAGTAGTTAATACAGATGAGGATAGGGCACAGCTACAGGAGGATTTAGATAAATTGGGGAGTTGGGCCAAAAAATGGCATATGGGGTTCAATGCTGATAAATGTAAGGTCATGCACATGGGAAAGAAAAACAGCAGTCACCCATACATATTTAATGGGAAACCGTTGGGGAAATCTGACATGGAGAAGGACCTGGGCGTCTTGGTTAACAGCAAATTAAATTGGAGTGCCCAGTGTCAGGCAGCAGCTGCGAAGGCAAATAGAGTCATGGCATGCATCAGAAGAGGAATAGGGGCATATGATGAGAACATTGTTCTTCCTCTGTATAAAGCGCTGGTAAGGCCGCACTTAGAATATTGTGCACAGTTCTGGGCTCCGGTGCTCAGGAAAGACATATTGGAGCTAGAGAGGGTACAAAGGAGGGCGACTAAGGTAATAAAGGGAATGGAGGGACTAGAATACCCAGAGAGGTTGTCAAAATTAGGCCTATTTACATTGGAAAAGAGAAGGCTTAGGGGAGACCTCATAAACATGTATAAATACATCAGGGGGCAGTACAGAGATCTCTCCCATGACCTGTTTATACCAAGGATGGTGACAAAGACGAGGGGGCACACAATGCGTCTGGAGGAAAGGAGGTTCCTGCACCAGCATAGAAGGGGATTCTTTACGGTCAGAGCCGTGAGACTCTGGAACTCTCTGGGAGAGGAAGTGGTGATGTCCAACTCACTTAATGAGTTCAAGAGAGGCCTGGACGCCTTTCTTGAGAACAATAAAATTACATCTTATGCTTAGTGATAGTTAATTAATCCAGGGATTTAATCTAACTGCCAGATTGGAGTCGGGAAGTGAATTTTTCCTCAATGATGTAAATTGGTCTATACCGCATGGTTTTTTTTTTTTTTTTTTTGCCTTCCCCTGGATAAACGCTGCGGAATAGCTGCAGTGCACAAGAAATAGGCTGAACTGGATGGACGCTTGTCTTTTTTCGGCCTTATAAACTATGTAGCTATGTAGGATGGATTAAATGCCTGCAAAATCTTCATAGAAAATACAGGAATTGTTGCTGATTCTGTGGTCAAACTTACAGAATTCATCCTCACCCACAATTACTTTGAATTTGATACCAACATATAACTACAGGAAACTGGTACAGCGATGGGATGTAAAATGGCTCCACAGTACGCAAATCTTTTCATGGCCAAGCTTGAAAGTGACTTTTTGTCCTCATGCCCCATCAGGCCTCTGGCCTACTATCGTTTCATTGCCAATATTTTAATCATCTGGATGGGGTCTGAGCAACAGCTGAAGACGTTCCATGAATACTTTAATCGATTTCATCCCACCATCAACCTAACACTCAACTACTCCTGTACTGAAATTAACTTTTTGGAGACCATCATCAAGCTACAGAACAATGAAATAGAGACATTCTTGTACAGGAAACCAATCGACCGTCCTACATACCTTAAATTATTTACAGACAAGCCGTCAGATACAATCGGATATGTTCCAACCCTATGGATAAAGACAAACACCTTCTTTGTCTCAGACCTTTTTGAATCAGGGCCACCATCCAAGAACAATTGAGAACCAGATTACAAGAGCCACCAGAATACCAAGGAATCACCTCCTACATTACAAAACCAAACAAGAAAGCAACCGGGTGCCTCTAGTAGTCATCTACAATTCAAATCTGGAGGCGCTAAGGAGAGCTACACGGAAACTACAACCCTTACTACAAAAAGATGCCCGATTACAATCCATATTTCCAGACCCCCCACTTCTGTGTTTCAGACAGCCCCCAAATCTAAGAAGCATCATTGTCAGAAGCTTTCTGTCATCTCCTCCAGCTACAGGTACCTTTCCTTGCAACCAGAAAAAATGTAAAACCTGTCCGTTTATAATGACCACAGACGAGATGATGATACCCAACTCACATCAGGACTATAAGATCCCAGGTACGTTCAGCTGTATCACATCTAATGTAGTGTACTTAATTATATGTACCAAATGTCCAGCTGGGGTCTTTATGTAGGGAAGACAGGGCAAAAACTTAGGACAAGAATGAATCATTATCGCCACACAATAAAAGAAAAAAGAATAGATCTACCTGTAGCCAAGCATTTTTGTTCCCCTTATCATAGCATAAAAGACATGAAATTACTGGTATTAAAAGGTCATTTCAAATCTCAAAGAGAAAGAAGAATCTCAGAATATAAACTAATGGTGACCTTTAACACTTTCAGAGCAGGAATGAATGTGTCGCATGGATTTATGTCATTCTACATCAACTAAGGAATGTGCCCCTCAGACTTGTGAGGCCATCATAACACTGGACCTAGTCACAGGACAATAAAACCTTCACACTCCTTATCTATTAACTGCTAAAATATTTGTAGCCAGAACTGTTTTTCTCTCCCATAATAACTCTGCTTTCCGTCACCTGTTGCATCTATTGCATTATTTCTGTGTCTTATTGTGAATAAATATGTGACTCTTCAGATTTTGTGGTATACTAGCCTGATGAAGAGACCTGAGTAGTCTCGAAAGCTTGCAGTTTGTTACTATCTTTTCAGTTAGCCATTAAAAGGAATCAACCACTGAGGACTCTCAAATCAAAGCATTATCAAATAAATTTCTGATGTTTTATTTCTGCGCATATTTCTATTCTGTGTCTATAATTTGATTTTAATATTGCAGTTGTGGGATTATATTTATTGTTGAAGTGGTATGCAGTGACTTACCTGGGACACTTGTGTTAATTGCTATATTCTAACTGAGACAAAACCGTGTATGAATAAAGGATATTTATTACACACAAGTCTACAGTTCATATACTACTAATCACCACACTAACACAGTACACACTAATAACAATAGCAGACAGTACTAATATACGATTAATTCCCAATTACCTAATTATACTTCCCACCCACTTGAGCTAAAAACATACATACATTAATACTTATATCCCACCCGTCTATCACTACACTATCCCTATGGAGAAAAAGGGGTTACAAGCAGTGATCAGTAGACACTCAGCCAGATGTCCTCATCATGGTGTCCATCGAGTTTTACCTGAAGTGTCTTTTGTGATGTCTTTGTGTTCATTTTTTTTGCGGCAGTTTCACTGCGAAATCAGTTTATATATAAAATAGTGGCGACTTCCAAGCAGAAGCTTCTAGAAGAAAAGACCAATCGCTTCATTTAGCCTCTTCACAGCTTTTGAAGCCTGAAGAAGTTAAAAGAAGTGACAACAACGGATCATATGCACAGCAAGTCCCTTTGACATTTCAGTACATATGTTCATTCTTTTTGACGTTTGCACAGCTTTTTTTTTTTAGAATAGACATTTATCATCAATCCACCTGCTCTGAGCACAATGTTATGGAGTTCCCAGTATGCATACCATGCAAATAAGGCAAAAGACACAGAATCAATATAATTGGTATAACATTTTTTAATGTATATACATATATATATTATGAACAAGGTCATGTGACCTAAACGTTGGCCCATTGCACACAGACGTTTGCTGATGATTGTTGTAATAAACTTCTAACTTTCGGCTTATATTGGAGAGCCTGGTTTCCTCTCTATCTACTTTCCAGAGCATCTTCAAAATCCCCTCACAGAAAAGAGAGAAGGGGGTTCATCCGAAAATCATCATGTGCAGGAGCAGGTTTCTTCTTCAGCGTCTCAATAATATCACAGAAAGAAGACCGCTATTTCATTGATCCTCATCTGAGAACTCAGTACTGGTCCGATGTTTCCCAAAGCTGATGGTAAACTAAAGAAAAGACAGAACAGAAGCAAAGGTGAATTATTTTTTTTAGCATTTGAAATGAATGCAGATGTAATCTATATGTTCTCTCTTACCTGGGCTGACGTACAAGATGGACTCTTCTAGTGTCACTGCCAAACTCTTAACTTCTTCCATGAACATTTAAGATGTTCCACTGAATTTTAGAAGGAAGCAGTGTTTGCGACACAGGGGGCACCGAAGGTTGGAGTTGAGCCAGGTAGAGATGCAACCCTGATGGAAACAATGATTGCATGGTAGCACTGTGACTCCCTCTCCGGTCTCATAATCCGTCATGCAGATGACACACGACTCCTCCTGAGATGTTACAGCTCTTGTTGGGAGGTTCCTAATTTGCTGAGCTCGCCAAGTCTGCTGCCTTTCCTGCAGATTATATTGTGCAGGTGGTGATGGTGGCCGCATCTGTGGCGGAGGCGTCATCACTCCCATTCCCTGCTGCTGAAAGATGATGTTGAACAGACGGTTTGCCTGCAGTAATTGTACAGGAGATCCACTTGCAGCTGGAGACTCCCTGAGTCTGCGGCTGGGCAGAACGGGAAATGGCCGTCTGAATTCAAACTCAGTGGCGGTGTCTGAGGATCCACTGTCATCCCTTCTGCTCTCTGATGTTTCTCTGGAGGGCTCTGCAGGGACTGGTCTAAGCGGAGAGCGGCTTCTTTCCCTGCTCTCTTGTCCTCTTTGCCGGAGAGGAGTTCTGGCTTCTCTGCCTCTCGCAGTGACAGCAGTGGCGTCTGTTCTGTGTCCACCAGTAGTAATTGGTCTTCTCTGATCCCTTTGAGAAGATCTCAATTGATGGACAATCATAGCCTGACCTATAAAGAAATACAATTTACTAGAAATATGCAAAAGTTTATAAAAAAAAAACACTTTCGAACCAAACGGAGTGAACCTGCTGTTGCTTTAGGGTTTAGGGAGAGGAGAAAAAATTGATTAATGTTTGGGCTAAATAGACCTGCTCAGTGGATCCCCTCGCTACAGACATCACAGAGCAGGGGTGGAACCAGACTGCGACTAACACAGCCCCCAAGGACTATGAATGGGAAGGTGGAGGATGCACTGAGTGCACTGAAACCGCTTACCCCAGGGAAATCTCCTCCCAGAAAAGCTCCTATAAGGTGGGAATATTCTCTCACTTACCCTGATTTTCTGGTCGGCTCAGCCAAGTCTCGTTGTCAGCAATAAGCTGATGCAGCTCCCTGGAAGTCATGGTTCAGTTTCCCGGGGCTGAGATGGTAGAGTGATAGAAAATGAGAACTAAGTTCTCTGATGGCACGGATGTTATGGTGCCAAAATATCAATAAGAAGCTGTAGAAGTAAAGCACTAGATGTATGAAACAAACTAGCTCGCACTTCCAAAACCAAGGTAGAGTCTCAGCGAAAACTTCAACTCTGAAAATGGCGCTGATGTCACCGAGTGCATAGATTGTATAACCTCACAGCATTCTATGTCACTGTGACATCACATGTGAGACCAACAACGCGCTGTCATGATGGCCGACTGTCCAATCTGTTATATACATATTCTAAAATGTTATATTATTATATATTATAATACACATTGTGAAAAAATATATATTATTATTATTAACCATCTAACACTCTTAAGGTGTGTATATGTGTCTAAAGCATAGGAGATATATATATACATTTTATGAATATCAGATGCCTTGGAATAATAATCTCATACTTACCTTTCAGACCCCCAGTACTGCTGCTGTCAGTGTCCCCGCCGACCTCCTGGCTTCTCCTTCCCGCAGGGGCCATTATGTGACCACTGCAGCTAATCAGTTAATACATATTTCCCATTCATATGTTTCATGTTGATGTAAATTAAACACTTTTAGAAAAGAAAACAGATAAATAAGATTTTCAGAATACGGCATGTACTAAGGTGGATACTCATGGTATGATATGCAGAGAGAGGAATACTGGGAGGACACTGAACATGTTAGTCCACCTGCTTAACCCTCAGGATAATTCTTATCAGGTCATATAGGGGTGTACATAGAAATCCACAGACCCCATAGCAAAGATCCGAAATGGGACCTCTTATTGGCCCCTGGCTGCCATTAAGCAACCCAGTGGTGGTCACAGAGACCCCCTGTCTAGCTGCTTAGTTACCATAATTGCTGGTCACTATGGAAGCTAAGGGGTAAACAGCTGCAATCAGAGCTAGCTTGAATTGCAGCAATTACGAGTGGCTGTCTGCTGTGTAAAACAGCCGGCACCCACTGGGTATGGAGTGGTCTCAGCATGTGAGTCTACTCCTTATAAGCCATCATAACTTATAATGTACATATACGGTATAAGCATTCGGCACTAGGCTCCTCCTGTTCATGGGCCCCATAGCGGTCATGTGGTCCAGCTCTTTAGTGCCCATTCACATTAAAGGAAAATCATCTGAATTGACTGAATTTTGTGGGACAGGCCCATTATCCTCCCATGGAAAGCACATGCATGCTCGGCTGAATCAGGCATACATGAGTATAGGAGCAGTGAGGGAGAGAAGAGAGGAAGGGAGAAGACGGTGATTGGTGAGTATCTTAATCTGCCTACATCACATAGATATTTAGGATGGATTAGGGAATCGTTAGCTTGGAGCGCTTCTTTCTCCAATAAGTTTTTATTGATTTTTCTAAACAAAGAAAAATATACAAACAATGAACAGAGAACGCAAAAGTGTAGACAAATTATAGATGAAAGTTACCACAACATTGAGTGATGAAAACATCCAGCATGTGAAAAAGTGGAAATAATAGGAGGGGGAGAGATGCGGAGAAGGTGGGGATAGGACATTACAGCATAATAATAGGGACCACTAGGGGGGGGGACCACAGGGACCAGTCCTGATGAACCATGACTATTGAATGGATATTGGTAGTGAGAACACTTTCATGGTGAAAATGGGAATTCAGTATCTTATAGAAGGTTTACAAAACTTTTTCAGACGTATCCTCAATAAGGAGGTAATGGTGGAAGGGTGAAAGAGGGGATGTGTGTTGATAATAGAAGGACAATAAGATGTGTCTGATCTGCAAGTATTGATAGAAAGATCCACGTTGGCGCTATTACTTTTTAATAATTGTGTCTAACTAAAGAAACAAGGAATCCTTGCTAATATCTGCCAAGTCCTCAGACTGCTTACCTCCCATGTAGACAGAATTGATAAGGGATATGGGGCTCTAATTCTCTAATTGAGATCTCACATAGAGGACACATTTCCCAGGTTCTCCAAAGGGAAACAGTAGATAACATAATTGGGAGTATAGGGGAACAGGAGGTAGGTTTGATGTATTCAGACTGAAGAGTTCGCCTGGCGAAACCAAATTTAGCAAAAAAGTTTTCAAACTGCATCCATCTGTGAGATTAATTTGATAAGGATTGGATTATTGCTAGGCAAGAAAGGGCTAGGTGTGAGAACCTGTCCAGTTCAGATTCATGTGAATGATAAAGATGGTAGAAATGTTTCTTAATAATCATGTGAGAAGCAGATAGTATAATCCCCAAGTATGGAATGACTTCTTCCAACCACCTAAATAGGAAAAGCGATTCAAGTTTCAATTTATTATGAGCCTGAACATTGATAGGGAGAATTAAAGGGGTTGTCCAGTACTTTATATTACCCCCGCAATGTATCCCCCTGGGGCGCCTAAGGATATTTGTAATTACCTTACACTGCAGATACTGCCTGTGAGCGGCGCTATCACTGGCTGCTCACAGGCATCACGTGACCCCCGGCTGTAGCTGACTCTGACATCCGCTGACGTCATGACAAGTGCTGGCAGCAGCCGGGGGTCTCTGTCCTCTGCGTTCCACGGTGGATGCCAGGCTTTGGGCGGGGTTACTCCCCCACGTCACACCCGGCATCCACTGCGCTCTGCCATTCCCCATTCATTGGGAAAGCGTTGGATGCTGGGTGTGATGCGGGGGGTAACCCAGCCCACAACTCAGCAGCCACCGTGGGGACCCCAGCGCTAAGTCATGCCTCATTTGTCGTGACGTCATCATGGGGTCACGTGATGCTTGTGAGCGGCCAAGGATAGCCCCGCTCACAGGCAGAAACAGCAACGTAAGGTATTTACAAAAATCCTTAGGGGCCCTGGGGGGATTCATTGGGGGGGTAATATAAAGTACTGGACAACTTTTTTAAGGCCTTGTGGAATTTTTTTTCTTTTAAACTGTAAATTTTTGTTAAAGTTTCAAAAGATAAATGATGCAATAGTATTTAAAAAAAAATTCATACAAATGTTTGACTTATATAAAATATAGAGATGAAAATAGTGAGGAAAGCAATAAGGAGGAAGAAAGAGGGGAAGGAAGAGATAGGTGCCGGAGAGGGAGTCAGATCAAATACAAGAGGTAGGATTTGTTAAAGTAGAGGTGGTGTGGAAAATGGAGTGTGGTTGCCATAGTGTGCCCAATGTGACGATGTTGTCTCAAATTTGCAATAAGTTTATTGTCAAATCTCATCGGACATTTATTCATATTAGTGTACACCCCTATAAGACTATAGATTAATAAGGAAAAGAGGAGAGGAGGGGAATAAAGTTTGTGAATAAAATGTAACTTTTATTGTTTTGTATAAAATATGATTATATATTAAAGTATCATACACCCAGATAAGGGTATAATTTTGATCACTGCTGTATAAATGTTATGGTATACCGTATTTTTCAGACCATAAGACTCACTTTTTTCCCCCCAAATTTGGGAGGAAAATGGGGGGTGCGTCTTATGGTCCGAACACAACTTACCGGTGGTGCTGAAGCGGGATCGCAGGGCAGCGGCGGTAGAAGAGGTGAGGCGGGCCGGTATTTGGCTGGGGGCTGGGCCTGGCCGGGTACCGGGGCTGGTGTATTTCTGTGAGCAAAGTTTGCAGAGCAGAGTGAGCGGCTTCCGGTGGCCGCGGCCATGTTCCTGAAGCTGTGCTCTACAGGAAAATGGCCACACCCCAGGTACCAGGCCACCAGCACTCCAGGTACTAGGCACCAGTCCACCAGCACCCCAGGTACCAGGCCACCAGCACCCTGGCCCCCAGCACCAGGCACCAGCACCAGGCCCCCAGCAACCCAGATACCAGGGCACCAGGCCCCCAGGTACCAGGGAACCAAGCCCCCAGCGCCAGGCCCCCAGCCACCAGGTACCAGCATGCCTCCACTTCCGCCGGCTTCCTCAACGACCCTGCCTTCTGTGACCCCAGCTCCACCGCCCCCCCAAGTAAGATACCTATTCAGACTATAAGATGGACCCCCATCTTATAAAAAATTTTTTTTTTCCTATTTTCCACCCTAAAATTTGGGGTGCGTCTTATGGCCCGGTGCGTCTTATAGTCCGAAAAATACGGTAAATAAAACAGCTGTGACCCAATAAAGTCACGGTTGTTGTGACAAGATGTAAATATATAAATCAATGTAAATTATCATTTGTACATTGGCAAAATTGGCAATCTTGTGTTGATCACAAGCGGAAAGGTCACCATATAATTTTTAAGGTTTATTGCCATTTAGTTTATAAAATGAAATGTCAGCAAAAGATTATAGAAGATGACGGCATGAAGAGAAATTTCTATATCTGTGGAGTAGATACAGTTATATGAAAAAGTTTGGGCACCCCTATTAATCTGAAGCTTAATGTTTTATAAAAATTGGTGTTTTTGCAACAGCTATTTCAGTTTGATATATGTAATAACTGTTGGACACAGTAATGTTTCTGCCTTGAAATGAGGTTTATTGTACTAACAGAAAATGTGCAATCTGCATTCAAACAAAATTTGACAGCTGCATAAGTATGGGCTCCTCACCAGAAAAGTGACATTAATATTTAGTAGATCCTCCTTTTGCAAAAATAACAGCCTCTAGTCGCTTCCTGAAGCTTTTAATGAGTTCCTGGATCCCGGATGAAGGTATTTTTGACCATTCCTCTTTACAAAACAATTCCAGTTCAGTTAAGTTTGATGGTCGCCGAGCATGGACAGCCCTCTTCAAATGATCCCACAGATGTTCAAAGATATTCAGGTCTGGTGACTGGGATGGCCATTCCAGAACTTTGTAATTGTTCCTCTGCATGAATGCATGAGTAGATTTGGAGCAGTGTTTTGGATCATTGTCTCGCTGAAAGATCCATCCCCTGCGTATCTTCAACTTTATCACTGATTCTTGAACATTATTGTCAAGAATCTGCTGATACTGAGTGGAATCCATGCGTCCCTCAACTTTAACAAGATTCCCGGTGCCGGCATTGGCCACACAGCCCCAAAGCATGATGGAACCTCCACCAAATTTTACTGTGGGTAGCAAGTGTTTTTCTTGGAATGCTGTGTTTTTTTGCCGCCATGCATAACGCCTTTTTGTATGACCAAACAACTCAATCTTGGTTTCATCAGTCCACAGGACCTTCTTCCAAAAAGAAATTGGCTTCTACAAATGTGCTTTTGCATACCTCAGCCAACTCTGTTTGTGACGTGCTTGCAGAAACAGCTTCTTTCGCATCACTCTCCCATACAGCTTCTCCTTGTGCAAAGTGCGTTGTATAGTTGACCGATGCACAGTGACACCATCTGCAGCAAGTTGATGCTGCAGCTCTCTGGAGGTGGTCTGAGGATTGTCCTTGACTGATCTCACCATTCTTCTTCTCTGCCTTTCTGATGTTTTTCTTGGCCTGCCACTTCTGGCCTTAACAAGAACTGTCCCTGTGTTCTTCTATTTCCTTACTATGTTCCTCACAGTGGAAACTGACAGGTTAAATCTCTGAGACAGCTTTTTGTAACTTTCCCCTGAACAACTATGTTGAATAATCTTTGTTTTCAGATCATTTGACAGTTGTTTTGAGGAGCCCATGATGCCACTCTTCAGAGGAGATTCAAACAGGAGAACAACTTGCAAGTGGCCACTTTAAGTAGCTTTTCTCATGATTGCATACACCTGGCTATGAAGTTCAAAGCTCAATGAGGTTACAAAACCAAAAAAAGTGCTTTAGTAAGTCAGTAAAAAGTAGGTAGGAGTATTTAAAACAAGAAAATGATAAGGGTACCCATACTTATGCACCTATCAAATTTTGTTTGAATCCAGATTGCACATTTTCTGTTAGTACAATAAACCTCATTTCAAGGCAGAAACATTACTGTGTCCAACAGTTATTACATATATCAAACTGAAATAGCTGTTGCAAAAACACCAATTTTAAGAAAACATTAAGCTTAAGATTAATAGGGGAGCCCAAACTTTTTCATATAACTGTAATTAAGTCATCAGCTAACATGTTTTAAAGTTACCAACGCTAAGACCAGAAATGTCTGAATTGGGACGAATGGACTCTGCCAGGTGCTCCATAATTAACGCAAAAATTATTGGGGTTGACCTGGCTGGTTCCATTCGAGCTTTTCAAGTTGGATGATAAGGAAATGGAAGAAAGAACCATGGCGTTGGGGTTGGAATATAGGGACGTTATAAACGATTTGATAAAGCCAGTCAAACCAAATTTGATGAGTACTTTGTCTAAGTAGCCCAGTAAACCGTATCAAAGGCCTTTTCGGCATTAGGGATAGGAATACTGCCTTTATCATGGGGGTCTGCTGCATCCTGCTAGTGCATTGGTATTCTGACCTGGTGTTGGTAAGGCTGTTTCTTTTTCTGTGATGGAACTATTTAGTGAACAATTTAGAAAAAAATATTCAGATCCCAGTTTAGAAAGGCTATTGGCCTAAAGTTCCCAGGTGTGACTAGAGGGTTACCTGGTTTCTCTGATGCTGCTAGTAGAGGTAGCTTTTCCTCTGCAGCAGCGACAGAGTGCACGGAGGCTGGATCTGGTGTAATCCAGTAATATGGCCAGCTTCAGAGCAGTGCTCACAAGCTCTATAGCTGATCTTGCCTAGGTGGCCAGTACTTTGGGCAATGAGCTGTAAACTATAGAATTAAAAATCCCAATAATAAAGTTGCATGTTTGAATAAGTACTTTACAATTTTATGAGGGAGTCCCGTTAAATAGAGAAGTGGGTTGCTTCTTGGTATGACCGGACAATACTCATTAGTTAAAAGGTGGCTCAACCCGCAAATTATATATATTATATTGGGGGACTCCTGGCTTTAACGTAACAGGCTAAGTCAGGGGATAAAAGGATCAGATGGTTGGAATATAATTGCCCAATACTTTAGTTCTGTGGGAAGATAACCCGCTGCCACATGATTCTGCAGGGACTTACTCTACTCAAGTCATGAAGAGCACAGGAACTCACGGCCTAGCCAAATGTTCCTGCTTTTGGGGGAGTCAGGATCAGTGTGTTAAGCCAACAGTTATCTAAGGTGCATGGCCAGATTACCGTAGGTTTTGGAAGGAGTCAGTAATATCGGGGATTGTTAAGCTTTAAGTATAGATAGAATTCCTCCTTAATGACCGCTGTATAATAATTTAACTGTTGCCTCTTTATGGTAGCGCATTAGAAAAATATGTGCTGCAAAATGATAGCACACAGGCTGCTATTAACAGCGCTGGGCATAAAGCCCAATAGAATTGGTCTCCGATCAGTTAACCCCGTAGATGACTATATGTGGGCTAATAGTTTGCCTGTCAGTGTAAAGTATTCTGAAGCATTATAGAAGCGATCAAATGATCACCTCCCGTTTGCACGACATTAAGCTACAAGCTAGATGACCAGCTATGGATGGTCCATTGAACTCACTACGCCGCTCTTGAAGGCTATCTTGATGCAGAGAAAAACTGCACTAGAGGCTGGAATGGAGACCTATTCTCTTCAACAATGAGTCTCGCTTTTGTCGTAGACACAATGAGATAGCTGTAGATTTGTCTGGAAACCATGTGGGTGATGGCATGAAGATGTCCTACTGTCACGAGTGTGTCAGGGTTAACTAACAGTCTTGCGGTGTCCAACGGTAGAAGGTTGCTGCGTTTGGCTTTACTAACGTCTCCATGATCTTTTTACTATACCTTTCTCTTTAGGACCCAGCAGTGACCCTCACCTTGCTTGGGGATTATACCTTTCCCTTTAGGACCCTGCTTTATCCTCACCTTTCTGCTGTTAGTCAGCATTTCCTTTCTGTTTCCTCAAATACACTCAGATTCTCAGAGTGTTGCTGGTGATAGCATGTTATACCTATTCAGGCTTTGGATTCTAGTGGTCGACTAGAATTACCTTGGAGTTTCTTCGTGGATTGTTGCCATGCTTTCTCCTGTGTCATCTTGGAGCTAAGTGTATTCCCCTGTGAGTATCCCCTGTGTGTTCTTTAGTCTTTAGTGGGGCCGACTTAGTGCTCATCCCTCCCGCTCCCTTCCTAGGGCCTAGACTTAGGGTCTGCTAGGGCTAGGTATCCTGCTCGGCGAACCTATTTAGGGTCGATAGGGCAGTTAGGGTTTGTCATTAGTTCTGTTTAGGGGTCTCCACTCTCCCCTTCCCTAGATTTAGGGCTTCTTTCCCTTTCCCGTCATTTTACGCTGGGTTCTCCCCATTCCCAGCGTGACACCTATTACCGGGAATATGGTGTGCGGTGGGATAATGTATGATAGGTGGACCATTCTAGACTTCACTCCAGGTGCACTAACATTTCATCATTATATCGATTTGGTGGTGGAACCAGTGATACGACCATTTCTCCAAAGTGTGCAAGTGGCCGATTTTCAACACAACAATGCGAGGCCATATATTGCTCAAGCTATTGGAAGCAGCCTGCCTGGCCTCAACATGCTATAATGGCCTGCAGCATTTCCAGACTTGTTTCCCATCGAACACATCTGGGATATAATTGTCAGCAGATGCAAAAAGAGCTGTCAGTAGTCGATCCTACAATTTCCATAATTCCATAACTTTTCCTTCTTGATGTTGCATTTTCAGTTTTGAGAAGTGCAACAGTGAGTATTTATAAGTGTGTATGTAGTATATAGTGTAAACAATAGTGTGTATTTATAAGTGTGTATGTAGTATATAGTGTAGACAATAGTGTGTACATGTAAGTGTGTATGTAGTATATAGTGTACACAATAGTGAGTATATATGTGCGTATGTGGTATATAGTGTAGACAATAGTGTGTATTTATAAGTGTATATGTAGTATATAGTGTAGACAATAGTGTGTATTTATAAGTGTGTATGTAGTATATAGTGTACACAATAGTGTGTATTTATAAGTGTGTATGTAGAATATAGTGTAGACAGTAGTGTGGATTTATAAGTGTGTATGTAGTATATAGTGTAGACAATAGTGTGTATTTATAAGTGTGTATGTAGTATATAGTGTAGACAATAGTGTGTACATATAAGTGTGTATGTAGTATATAGTGTAGACAATAGTGTGTATTTATAAGTGTGTATGTAGTATATAGTGTAGACAATAGTGTGTACATGTAAGTGTGTATGTAGTATATAATGTACACAATAGTGAGTATATATGTGCGTATGTGGTATATAGTGTAGACAATAGTGTGTATTTACAAGTGTGTATGTAGTATATAGTGTAGACAATAGTGTGTATTTATAAGTGTGTATGTAGTATATAGTGTAGACAATAGTGTGTACATGTAAGTGTGTATGTAGTATATAGTGTAGACAATAGTGTGTATTTATAAGTGTGTATGTAGTATATAGTGTACACAATAGTGTGTACATGTAAGTGTGTATGTAGTATATAGTGTACACAATAGTGAGTATATATGTGCATATGTGGTATATAGTGTAGACAATAGTGTGTATTTATAAGTGTGTATGTAGTATATAGTGTAGACAATAGTGTGTATTTATAAGTGTGTATGTAGAATATAGTGTAGACAGTAGTGTGGATTTATAAGTGTATATGTAGTACATAGTGTAGACAATAGTGTGTATTTATAAGTGTGTATGTAGTATATAGTATAGACAATAGTGTGTATTTATAAGTGTGTATGTAGTATATAGTGTAGACAATAGTGTGTATATATAAGTGTGTATGTAGTATATAGTGTATACAATAGTGTGTATTTATAAGTGTGTATGCAGTATATTGTGTAGACAATAGTGTGTATTTATAAGTGTGTATGTAGTATATAGTGTAGACAATAGTGTGTACATATAAGTGTGTATGTAGTATATAGTGTACACAATAGTGTGTGTATATAAGTGTGTATGTAGTATATAGTGTACACAATAGTGAGTATATATGTGCGTATGTGGTATATAGTGTAGACAATAGTGTGGATTTATAAGTGTATATATAGTATATAGTGTAGACAATAGTGTGTATTTATAAGTGTGTATGTAGTATATAGTGTAGACAATAGTGTGTATATATAAGTGTGTATGTAGAATATAGTGTAGACAGTAGTGTGGATTTATAAGTGTGTATGTAGTATATAGTGTACACAATAGTGGGTACATATAAGTGTGTATGTAGTATATAGTGTACACAATAGTGTGTACATATAAGTGTGTATGTAGTATATAGTGTAGACAATAGTGTGTACATATAAGTGTGTATGTAGTATATAGTGTAGACAATAGTGTGTACATATAAGTGTGTATGTAGTATATAGTGTAGACAATAGTGTGTACATATAAGTGTGTATGTAGTATATAGTGTACACAATAGTGTGTGTATATAAGTGTATGTAGTATATAGTGTACACAATAGTGAGTATATATGTGCGTATGTGGTATATAGTGTAGACAATAGTGTGTACATATAAGTGTGTATGCAGTATATTGTGTAGACAATAGTGTGTGTATATAAGTGTGCATGTAATATATATTGTTCATAATAGTGTGTACAGTCATAAAAAGTAAACATAAGTCCATCAAGATCAATATAACCTAAGACGTTGATCCAGCGGAAGACGAAAACCCCAAGAGGCAGATGCTAATTGCCCCATATTATGGAGAAAATTCCTTCCTGACTCAACATACGGCAACCAGTCTTGTCGAAAGGTTTTGAGAATGACACAAATTTAGCTTTTCACAAACTGCTGTTTCAGTGAGTTTTTTTTTATATTTTTTAGTCAGATGTTTCAATTATCAGCATTTCATAAGTTTTTATTTTTTATTGACAAAAACATCAAGTTTATGCGAAGACTCAAAAGTTACAGTGTTGTCCCTTATTTTTCAAAACTTCTGTCCTTCACCCTGGCAACTGGATAAAAGCTTGTGGGCCAAATCCTGACTGATGGCCCATTCTTGTCTAATCAGTGCTCACAGTTTATCACATTTTCTGTGTCCTTCCGCTTTTTGAGTATTCACCACAGGTTCTCAATGAGATTGAGATCTGGGGTGTTTCCTAGCCATGGACCCAAAATTGTAATGTTTTGTTCACCAAACCTCTTAGTTATCACTTTGGCCTTGTGACATGGTCTCCATCATGCTGGAAAAATCGTTGTTCACCAAATTGCTCTTGGGTTATTGGGAGAAATTGCTCTTGGAGGATGTTTAGATCCCATTCTTTATTTATAGCAGTGTTCTCAGGCAATATTGTGAGTAATCCACTCCCTTAGGTGAAAGGCAATTCCACACATGAATTGTCTCAGGATGTTTTTCAGTTGGCATAACACAGAACGTATGGTAACATTCAACCCCTTTTCTTCACCAAACAATCATTCTTCTGGATGTCCCAAACAGTCTGAAGGGGACTTCATCAAAGAAAATAACTTTACTCCAGTCTTCTGTAGTGCAATTCCTGTACTTCCTGCAGAATGTCAGTCATACTGGATGCTTTTTTTTTACAAAGTGGATTCTTTGCTGCCCTTATTGACACTAGGCCTACCTCTAAAATGCTTCACCTCACTGTACGCACAGAAGCACTGACAGCTGCCTGCTACCATTCCTGAGCAAGCTCTGCACCAGTGTTAAACCAATCCCATAGCTGAATCCTCTTTAGGAAAGAGTCCTGGCACTTGCTGGAAAATTTTCAATGCCGTGAAGCCTTTCTCTCAGCTGAGGAACCTCTGTCTTTGAAGTTTTTGACGAATGTTCTTGATAAGTGATTGATTTTCAGTTTTGAGAAGTGTAACAGTGAGTATTTATAAGTGTGTATGTAGTATATAGTGTAGACAATAGTGTGTATTTATAATTGTGTATGTAGTATATAGTGTAGACAATAGTGTGTACATATAAGTGTGTATGTAGTATATAATTTTACGATAAGCATGTCCTTGCCTGTAAAGCCATTCTAATACAAAGGAATGATGACTGCACCTATTTCCTTGGAGGTAACCATGGTTTACAGAAAAAGACAATGATTTCAAGCACCAGCATCATGTGTTGCGGCTGTCTAACAGCCATGAGACATGCAGCCGCGGAGACGCAAACATATTTGACGAGCACGCCGAGAATACTTGGTTAGGTCTCGAGACGTTCGCGCATCTCTAGTCGCTATAGTTGTGTTTGTCTGTTGAGAATTATATCTATTGACAACTTAGTTTTAAGCATTTCTTCTTTGATTGTCTTTCATGCATTATTATATACCATGTATGGAATTATGGAGGACTTACTATAGTATGTATTGGAGTATTGTGGGATCTCTTCACAAACCACTTAGTGCAACTAAGTCCCAGGCCTTACTAATAACTCGCTGTCAGGGTATGTGCACATGGCATCTTTTAGACATGCATAGTTTAAGCTGTAGGAAAATACTTGAGGAAAACTCTGGTGATGTTTTACCTGAAACGTCTTTTGTGACATCACAAAATACATTAAAAACATATACAGAAGTGTTCAAAATAATAGCAGTCCAATATGACTAACCAGATTAATCACTGTTTTTGATATAAATTATATTACCACATGTCAAACAATTTACCAGTTGGTGCAGTAGATTCTAAGAAAACCACTAGACTCCGCATTCATGATCTGTATGTTTTTGAGTCTGTGTATTTGAATAATTAATTGAAAGGGGGTTTGTTCAAAATAATAGCAGTGTGGAGTTCAATTAGCGAGGTCAATCATTCTGTGAAGAAACAGGTGTGAATCAGATGGCCCTTATTTAAGGGTGAAGCCAGCACATGTTGTACATGCATTTCTCCTTGAAAGCCTGAGAAATATGGGTCGTTCGAGACATTGTTCAGAAGAACAGTGTACTTTGATTAAAAAGTTGATTGGAAAGGGTAAAACTTATAAAAAAGTGCAGACAATGATCGGCTGTTCAGCTAAAATGCTTTAAAATGGAAAACAAAACCAGAGAGACGTGGAAGAAAACGGAAGGCTACTATTCAAATGGATTAAAGAATATCCAGAATGGCAAAGGTTCAGCCAATGATCAGCTCCAGGATGATCAAAAACAGTCTCAAGTTACCTGAGAGTACTGTGACAGTTAGAAGATGCCTGTGTGAAGCTAATCTCTTAGCAAGAAGTCCCCGCAAAGTCCCACTGTTAAAAAAAAGACATGTACTGAAGCGGGTACAATTTGCCAAAGAACACATCAACTGGCCTAAAGAGAAACACTTTGTGGACTGCTGAATGTAAAATTGTTATTTTTGGGTCCAAGGGCCGCAAACAGTTTGTTAGACGACCCCCAAACTCGGCATTCAAGCCACAGTACACTCTGAAGACATTGAAACATGGTGGTGCAAGTATCATGATATGGGCACGTTTCTCTTACTATGGTGTCAGACCTACAGTACAGACCAAAAGTTTGGACACACCTTCTCATTTAAAGATTTTTCTGTATTTTCATGACTATGAAAATTGTACATTCACACTGAAGGTATCAAAACTATGAATTAACACATGTGGAATTATATACTTAACAAAAAAGTGTGAAACAACTGATAATATGTCTTATATTCTAGGTTCTTCAAAGTAGACACTTTTTGCTTTGATGACTGCTTTGCACACTCTTGGCATTCTCTTGATGAAGTTCAAGAGGTAGTCACCGGAAATGGTCTTCCAACAATCTTGAAGGAGTTCCCAGAGATGCTTAGCACTTGTTGGCCGTTTTGCCTTCACTCTGCAGTCCAGCTCACCCCAAACCATCTCGATTGGGTTCAGGTCTGGTGACTGTGGAGGCAGGTCATCTGGTGTAGCACCCCATCACTCTCCTTCTTGGTCAAATAGCCCTTACACAGCCTGGAGGTGTGTTTGGGGTCATTGTCCTGTTGAAAAATAAATGATTTTCCAACTAAACGCAAACCGGATGGAATAGCATGCCGCTGCAAGATGCTGTGGTAGTGATGCTGGTTCAGTATGCATTCAATTTTGAATAAATCCCCAACAGTGTCACCAGCAACGCACCCCTACACCATCACACCTCCTCCTCCATGCTTCACGGTAGGAACCAGGTATGTAGAGTCCATCCGTTCACCTTTTCTGCGTTGCACAAAGACACGGTGGTTGGAACCAAAGATCTCAAATTTGGACTCATCAGAGCAAAGCACAGATTTCCACTGGTCTAATGTCCATTCCTTGTGTTCCTTAGCCCAAACAAGTCTCTTCTGCTTGTTGCCAGTCCTTTGCAGTGGTTTCCTAGCAGCTATTTTACCATAAAGGCCTGCTGCACAAATTCTCCTCTTAACAGTTGTTGAAGAGATGTGTCTGCTGCTAGAACTCTGTGTGGCATTGACCTGGTCTCTATCTGAGCTGCTGTTAACCTGCGATTTCTGAGGCTGGTGACTCGGATAAACTTATCCTCAGAAGCAGAGGTGACTCTTGGTCTTCCTTTCCTGGGGCGGTCCTCATGTGAGCCAGTTTCTTTGTAGCGCTTGATGGTTTTTGCAACTGCACTTGGGGACACTTTCAAAGTTTTCCCAATTTTTTGGACTGACTGACCTTCATTTCTTAAGGTAATGATGGCCACTCATTTTTCTTTACTTAGCTGCTTTTTTCTTGCAATAATACAAATTCTAACAGTCTATTAAGTAGGACTATCAGCTGTGCATCCACTAGACTTCTGCACAACACAACTGATGGTCCCAACGCCATTTATAAGGCAAGAAATCCCACTTATTAAACCTGACAGGGCACACTTGTTTTACCGCATAACAGGGATCATGGACCAGTTGGCATATATTAAAATTAGTGATGAGCGAGCATGCTCGCTTCTGCTCGATACTCACCCGAGCATCTCACTGCTCGAGATGCTTGGAGCTCGCCGAGTATTTCCGGGTTTGCACGGCAGGAGCTCGGGTCCCCTCCCTGCATGTTTGGCGCTCTTTAGAGAGCCAATCAACATGCAGGGATTGTCTGCCACACACTGTAATGCTAGTCATGTTGGTTGTGGCATTACAGTGATTGGCTGGCCGCACAGCGTCATCAAGTCTATATTCGACCTGCTCATCACAGTCTACTCCGGAATCAGGCAGTGTAGGGAAAGGTGCTGCTGAGCTAGGGAGAGATTTGCTTGTTTCTTAGTTAGTGTAGGTATACCACAACATATTATACACATATCCATCTCAACTAACAGTCCTTCTGAGGACTAATCCAGCTGCATAGATATCAGTGCTAGGCAGGCAGGCAGTGTATGTGGCAGACTGCAGTGCATATAGCAAGAGAGTCCATTCCAGTTCTGTCTGCTGCTGGTGATTTTACAGATATTTCTAGAAATAGTCCCAGGTATCAGGGGCCAGGAATATTTTTTTTTTATCTTAATCCTGATTATTTGTTTAAAAAGCAATCCAGAGAACACCGTTTTTCTGCTCCATTTGCTTGTTGGCACTGCAGAATACAGCCAGATCCTTTCCAAATTACAGAGCTAAAAATCCATCTATTTAAATCTGTGGTTTGTCCGTCACACGGATCACATATAAGTGCGCTCAAAATTCTGCCATTTCTGGCCTCCATTTAAATTTTGTTGCAGTGTGTTAGCGAAGTTATTGACACCAGTTCGCTGTTAAAAATAGTTACCTACAGGCCAGCTATTTAAAACTATGGTTTTCCGTCACACGTATCACATATCACTGCGGTTCAATTCCAGCCATTTGTAGTGAACGTGGAAAATATTGTCCATTTAAAATGGGCAAGGCGCATGGTAAGGGACGGGGAAGTGGACGTGATGGTGATGATGGTGCATGCAGAGGACGAGGCCGTGAGCTAGCTGAAATTGTGCCACAACAAACACCCACATTTTCATGCTCGACATTCCTGTCCGAATTAATAGGGGACCGCAGAACACCACTATTGAACACAGAGCAGTGTGAAAAGGTTATTTATTGGATAGCAGATAATGCTTCCAGTCACTTAGCCACCACCACCACCCTGTCTTCCACACGGTCAAGTCTCAGTAGCCGTGAGTCTGGACTGCATATTCCTTACCTTGATCCTCTTCCTTCCACCATGCCGAATGGCCGGAGACAACTGATCCCACACTTGGACACTCCAAAGAGCTGTTCACTTTTTCATTTATAGATTTGGGCCTCTCGTCTGGTCCACTTGAAGCGGGGCAAGAGGAGATCGCATGTAGCGATGCCTAAATATTTGAGCAGCCACGGTCACACGAAAGCGGGGGTGGGAAGAAAGAGGAGGACCAGGGTGCGGAAGTGGAAGACGAGGTGGTGGATGATATAGTAACTGACCCAACGTGGCCGGGGGACATACAGAGCGAGGACAGCAGCACACAAGGGGAGGGAGGCCCAACAGGGGGAGGGAGGCACACAGCATGGGAAGGGAGCACACAGGGGGAGGGAGGCACAACAGGCTGGAAGAAGCAGTGTGGTGGCCGCAGACAGAAGGGGGGCAACCATTCTCCGTAACATCAACACGACAGAAGTTGCCAGTACAACTGTTAGGTCTTCCCGAGTCTGGTTGTTTTTTAAAGACTCTGACGATAACTCCAAAAAGGCCATTTGCACCACCTGCCAGGCTAGCATCAGCAGGGAGAGCAAAACTACCTGCCTGACCACCACCATCAAGATCAGGCAAACGGCAGCAAAGCACCCAACTTTGTGGGCCGAACCCCAGGGTCCAGGAGCAGTGTCTGTGGGTGGCACCACTGCTTCTTCCACTATTGTGCGTGCAAGCCAATCCCCTGTCCATGGCGGATGCGAAGATGCCTCCTGCCCTGCACCTGTCATTGCACTCTCAACTAGCACCATCAGCAAGCATGTCCACGTCCTTGTCCCAACGCAGTGTTCAGTTGTCCCTACCCCAGTCCTTGGAACATAAGCGCAAGTACGCAGTCATTGCCCCACAGGCCACACTACTAAATTCACACATTTCGCGACTGCTTGCGCTGGAAATGTTGCCTTTTCGGCTCGTGGAGACGGAAACATTCCGCAACCTGATGGCGGCATCCGTCCCTCGGTACTCGGTCCCCAGCCGCCACTCTTTCTCCCGGTGTGCCGTCACCGCATTACACAAGCACATGTCCCACAACATTAGCGGTGGCCTCAACAATGCAGTTACTGGGAAAGTCCACCTAACCACGGACACGTGGACAAGTGCTTGTGGACAGGGACAGTACATCTCGCTGACGACACACTGGGTTAACATAGCGGAAGCCAGGACCCAGTCGGACTTTGGGACGGAACACATCCTCCTTATGCCAAGGATTGTGGGCCCTAGGTCAATCAGGGTTGCCCCCACAGTCTACCATTCCTGCACCTCATCCTCCTCCTCTTCAGCCTCCATTTCCGAAATGACCACATCAGTCACAAGCTGGAAGCACTGCAGCTCTGCCTCAGCCAAGCGGCAACAGGCTGTGCTGAAGCTAATATGCTTAGGTGACAAACCGCACAATGCTGAAAAGTTATGGACAGCTCTGAAATAGCAAGCAGATCTGTGGCTGACACCGCTGAACCTACAGCCATGCATGGTCATGTGTGACAATGGCTGGAACCTGGTGGCGGCTCTGAGTTGAGGCAAGCTCACACACAAACCATTCCTGGCCCATGTGCTTAACCTCGTGGTTCAGCGGTTTCTCAAAACATACTCGGAGCTGCCGGATCTGCTTGTCAAAGTACGCCGCCTGTGTACCCATTTTAGAAAGTCACCCACAGCTTCCTCCGCCCTTGCTGTTTTCAGCAGAGTTTGCAGCTTCCGGCTCACCGAATGATGTGTGATGTCCCCACGCATTGGAACTCTACATTGCAGATGTTGGGAAGGATTTGTGAGCAGACAAGGGAAGTTGTTGACTACCAGCATCAACAAGGCCATCGGTATTCAGTTCAGACTCCACACATAAGACCTCAGGAGTGGACATGGATGTCAGACATATGTACCATCCTGCAAAAATTTAAGGACTCCACCAAGATGGTGAGCGACGATGACGCCATAATTAGCGTCACCATCCCGCTTCTCTGTCTTCTGAAACGCTCTGCTCAAAATCAAAGAGGATGCATTGCAGGCGGAGCATGATGAGATGGAGCAAGGAACCATATAGGGTGATTGCACACAGCTCAGCCTCATCTCATCCCAATGTGGATTGGGTGACAATGAGGAAGAGGAGGAGGAAGAATAGGAGCTAGTGTCATGCGCTATAGACGGGACTACCTGCACAAATGTCATACTGTCTATTCAGCATGGAGGCCTGAGGACAGGGAGGAGGAGGAGAGCATGGTCACTCGTCATTTTGGTGAGGACACGGAAGTCTTGCCTGTTAGCAGTCTGGCATGCATGGCTGAGTTTATGTTACGCTGCCTTTCCCGTGACCCTCATGTTCTCAAAATTTTGGGCGATAGTCATTACTGGTTGGTGACACTTCTAGACCCATGCTACAAGGAGAACTTTCTATCTCTTATTCCCGAAGCGGACAGGTCTACTAAAATGGGGCAGTACCAGAAGGCCCTTGTTGCGGAATTATTAAAAAAATTCCAATCTAAAAACGCTGGTGGCAGAGGTCACAGTTCGTTGGACAACCAAGGAGTACAGGTGAGAGAGACATAACTCCAATCCAGCAGAGGCAGGGGAACATTGTCAAAGTTCTGGGAGAGTTTTCTCAGACCCTCCCATCTTACAGGCCCTGAGGCGCGGGTTAATCTCACAAGGAGCGCAAAGTTTGGGAAGATGCTAAGGGAGTACCTTGCCGACCATACCAACGTCCTCCATGATTCCTCTGTGCCTTATAATTATTGGGTATCCAAGCTGGACATGTGGCATGAACTGGCTGTCTACGCCTTGGAGGTCCTGGCCTGCCCTGCCGCTAGCGTTTTGTCAGAGCGGGCTTTTAGTGCCCTAAGTGGAATTATAACTGATAAACGCATCCGCCTGTCAACTGAAATTGCTGACAGACTGACTCTTATTAAAATGAACAAGGGCTGGATTGGGCCAGACTTCTCAACACCACCGAATGATAGCAGCATAACATAAACTCAAATCCAGTGTTTTTTTTGGAAGGTCTATTGCCATGCACCTCTTCACACTCACACATGGGTTTACGCTTACTGATTTTGTCTATTTGCTCTTGTCCTCCTCCTTCTCCTCATTCTCCATCACCATATCATTCACTATCATATCTACCATATCACCTCCTCTACGTGTCTTGCAAAGGGAATTGTAGTGCCTCCAAATTTTTGGCAGCCGTTGTCCTTACTGCATACTCTATAACTATAACTGTATAGCACAAGCGCTCCTTTGTAATGGGAACATGTCCTTACTGTGGCCCTGCTCTATGTGTCTTTAAATTGGTAGTGGGGATTTTCCTAAATTTTGTCAGGCCTTGCAGTCACAGCATCGGCATTACCACTATAGGAGACCCGCTCATTTATAATGTGAACATTTTTTTTACTGAGACCCTCCTCTATGTCTCTTCAAAGGGGTATTGGGTTACGTGCGTCCAAATGTTTGGCAGCCCTTGCGGTAACTGCATACGCAATAACAGTATAGGAGACCCACTCGTTAATAATGGGAACAACAAAGCATAGCCGGCTGATGGCTCTCTAACAAAAGCGAGGACCGACTGCTGGCCCTTTAAGAATAGTAAGGGCCGCCTGATGCCCCTATAAAAATAGGCTTTGTGACTTTCAGAGTCCCTCCATCATAAATGAAACAGGATGTGGCTGATGATGTGTCACACACCACATGGCCAGTTAAGGTTGTAAAATGTTAAAATGACATTTCCCAGTGAATGCATTTGTCTTGGTTGAAAGCAAAAGTGCAAAAACGCATCAAAAATGCTATGTGTGAACACAGCCCAAGGTGTGTTGAGTATTTTTGTTTTTGGTTATTTATTTTGCCTTATATACAAGTCTTTACCCTGCAAAGGATGTCCTTTAACATTTTTCCCAGTAAAATCAATTTTGGTTTCGTTTTTGTATGTTTTATTGTGAGTCCATAAAAGTGGCGTAATACTCTGACAACATTGTTCACAGCAGTGACCTAGTAGTCAGAAATGCTTCCAGGGGTCTTCTCCATGCTGTTCCCATGTCATTTGAGCACTGTTCCCATCGATTTCTGCAATTTTTAGTCCCTCTGCCGACCGCCGGGGGGGCTGCTGGAAAAATGCTCGAGTTTCCCATAGACTTACATTGAGCTCGCTGCTCGGGTCAAGCACACGAGCATTCCAATTTGCTCGACCCTAGCAATGAGCACCCGAGCATTTTAGTGCTCGCCCATCACTAATTAAAATGTTTGAAGAGATCATGTTGCCTTACGCTGAAGAGGATATGGTCTTGAAATGGATGTTTCAACAAGACAACGACCCTAAACACACCAGTAAACAAGCAAAATCTTGGTTCCAGTCCAACAAAATTGAGGTTATGGAGTGGCCAGCCCAATCCCCGGATCTTAATCTGATAGAACACTTGTGGGGAGACATCAAAAATGCCATTTCTGAGGCAAAACCAACAAATACCGAAAAATTGCGGGATGTAGTCAAAGCATCCTAGGCTGCAATAACAGTTGACAGGTGCCGGAAGTTGGTTGATTCTAAGCAACATAGATGTGAAGCAGTTCTAAAAAACTGTGGGTATACAACTAAATATTAGGTTAGTGATTCACAGGAATGCTAAATCCTCAAACAAAAGAGAACATATTGTGCGTTTGTAAAGACAAATGTAGACACTGCTATTTTTAGAACAGCCCAATGTTCATTTTTTGCTATTAAAAAGTACTGTAAATTAGTAAAGTACTGTCTTTTTTGGACTATAAGACGCACTGGACCATAAGATGCACCTAGGTTTTAGAGGAGGAAAATAGAAAAAAATGTAAGCAAAAAATGTGGTCATGATGCACTGTTATGTGGGAGGGGGTCTGCTGCTGACACTGGTACTGGGGTAATGTCCCCCACTTCTGTTAATATCCTCGATCATGGTATGTATGACCCCTCCTTCCTGGTATACGTGGCCCTCATCCCCATCCTGGTATACATGGCCCTCATCCCCATCCTGGTATACGTGGCCCTCATCCCCATCCTGGTATAAATGGCCCTCATCCCAATCCTGGTATGCATGGCACCCCAAGCCCCCATCCTGGTATGCATGGCACCCCTTGATCCCCCATCCTGGCATGAATGACACCTGTTGATCCCCCATCCTGTCATGCATGGCATTCCTTAATCCCCCATCCTGGTATGCATGGCACCCCTTGACCCCCCACCCTGGTATGAATGGCACCACTTGATCTCCCATCCTGGCATGCATGGCACCCCTTGATCCCCCATCCTGGTATGCATGGCACCCCTTGTTCCTGGTATGCATGACACCCCTTGATCCTGGTATGCGTGGCACCCCTTGATCCTGGTATGCATGGCACCCCTTTATCCCCCATCCTGGTATACATGGCACCCCTTGATCCTGATATGCATGGCACCCCTATTCCTGGTTGTTGGTATATGCAACAGTTGTGGACTTCTTTGCTTGTGTGAAGGAGGACTTTATGCTGATTTGACAGTAGATGGCGATGTTGTTTCCTTGTTTACTGTATTGTAAAAAAGAAAAAAGTCTCTCTTGTATTTTCTGTTTTGCACTTACTTCCTGATGCAGTATTGAGTGACTGTGCGTTTTTACCTTTACCTCATGTTCTGAAAAGTAAAAGCTTGTTATCTCACGTAATCTGCTCTATGAAGTTTCTACTGCAACTGTGGGGATCCAGAAGCTATGCAACAGGTTATGGGCCCAGGTACTGAGGACCCCAGACACCCAGGACACCGTAACTCTCAGCAAGACCCTTGTGAATTCAGAAGAATTCTTCAGTACAATTCTCTCCAAACAAGTAAGACAAGTTAAAGATGACAAGTTGCACAGAGCTAAAACTCACAGTAGCTAAGCTAAATAATGAGAATTATCAGTTATGGAAGTTCAAAGTAGAAATGTTATTGTCTAAAGATGATTTATGGGAAGGAATCAGTACAGATAGACCTGATGAGGATAATCAGACATGGGATAACAAAAATAAACAAGCAAGAGCTACCATCAGCCTGTTAGTGGATGATGCTCAATTAATCCACATAAGGGATGAAGATACAGCAAAGGGAATGTGGGAAGCACTAAGAAAGCTACATAAAAGACCCAGCTTAAATCACAAGTTATTTCTGCTAAGAAAGCTTTACGGAATGAGACTAAGTGCAGACAATGACATGCAGAAGCATATATTCTCTATTATGGAAGTGATATCACAGCTGAGATCAATTGGTGAAGATATTAAGGAAAGCCATGTAGCAGCAATATTATTGTGCAGCTTACCGGATTCATATACTGCTTTGATAAATGCCCTAGAGACAAGACCTGAAACAGACATTACATTAGAGTTTGTGAAGACCAGACTCATAGATGCATATCAAAGAAGGAAAGAACAAACAAATGATTCTTCTACTGAAAAATAAAATGGAAATGCTCTTAAAGCTACAGAATCAAAAATACCCTATAATAAAGAGACAAGAGAATGTTTCCGATGTAAGAAAAAAGGAAATTTAAAGAAAGACTGTACTATATGGAAAGCAGAACAACAGAAATTACATCATAAAGAGAAGACACAGAAGGTGAAAAACACAATTTCTGATTCATGTGAAAATAATTGGAATGGCATATTTAAAGTGACTGATAAGAAATCATCGTTGGGTTGGTTTATTGACTCAGGAGCAACAAGTCACATGACAAGTAATAAAAAATTCTTTACTGAACTTAATTTAAATAAGAAGGAAGCCATTTATCTTGCAGATGGAAGCAAAATAACTGCAGAAGGTGTTGGACAAGGAATGCTAAACTGTTCTAACAAGTTTGGGCATGATTCAAAAATACTTGTACAGGATGTGTTATATGTTCCAGGATAAGAAGGAGGATTGTTATCTGTAAAACGTTTAACAGCTAAAGGACTTACTGTAAAATTCAAAGATGATGAGTGTACAATCCTAGCAGGAAACAAGGTAATAACCAATGTGAAGGCAGACGAACAATTATATGATCTAGACACATTAAAGGAACAGATGCATTTGTGTACACATGATCACAAGAATTCTATTCACATGTGGCATAGACGTCTAGGACACAGACATCCTGAAAGTATAATGGAGCTACAAAGGAAAGAATTGACAAAGGATTTATTGATATCTGACTGCTCAATTACCGTAAGATATGAATGTTGTATAAAATCAAAAGCCACAAGGATATCTATTCCTAAAGAAAGTGAAACTAAAAGCACAAGACCACTTGATTTGGTGCATACTGACATATGTGGACCCATGAAAGTGACTACATCAGAAGGCAATAGATATATGGTGACTTTTATAGGTGACTACTCAAGATACACAGTCACATACTTGAGCAAGATCAAAAGCAAAGTTTTCAATAAACTAGTAGACTACGTGACAAAGTCGAATAATGAATTTCAGTGGAAGCCAGTTGTCATTAGAAGTGATAATGGAGGTGAATTCACAGGACACCAAATAGAAAACTACCTAAGATAAAATGGAGTAGCAGAAAGGAAAAACAGAACTCTGACTGAAATGATAAGGTGTATGCTGACAGATTCCAAACTATCAGAAAAATATTGGGGGTGAAGCAGCAATGACAGCTACATTTCTACAGAACCGACTTTTTTCTAGAAAACTGAAAAAAAAACATATGAACTGTGGAAAGGTATGAAACCAAGTTTAAATCATTTAAGAGTTTTTGGTTGTAAAGTTTTTGTATTCATTCCAACAGAAAACCTTCCAAACTTCAAAATAGGTCCATGGAAGGAATATTTGTTTGATATAGTGAAAATTGCAAAGGATATAGAATCCTAGATCCCAAAACAGACAGAGTTATGGTGAGTAACAGTGTGACATTCATTGAGAATTTAAATGAAGACACTATGATTTCACTGGAAACAAAAAAATGAGAAAAATAGCAATGATATAGCTGAAGGAATATCTGATGAAAAATAAGTTGAAATTAATAAAAAACAGAATACTGAAAGTGAAGAGAAACAACTACAAACAGACACAGATCCAAGATGTTCAGTAAGAGAAAACAAAGGAAAACCACCATTACGCCTTTTATATAATGCAAGTACAAGTAAAATTTATGAGTCTACCTCTTGGGAAGACATATCTCGACTTCCTGAAGAAGAAGAAGCCAATAAATGGATAGAGGCAACAGATATAGACATAAAATCCATGCATGACTCAAAAACATGGACACTAACAGAATTACCAGAAGGAAGAAAAGCTATAGGATGTCAATGGGTTTTTAAAGTAAAGTACCAAACAGATGGCACAGCTGAACGATACCGAGCAAGACTCTTAGCTAAAGGTTATTCTCAAAAATATGGAGAAGACTATGATGAAACATTTGCTCCAGTTGTCAAACATACTACAATAAGAACTTTGTTTGCAGTTGCAACAATGAAACAAATGGAACTGAAACATCTGGATGTAAAGACAGCATTTTTGAATGGAAGTTTAACAGAAGATATTTACATGAAACAACCTCCAGGATTCAAAGATGAAAGTAACCCAAACATGGTTTGCAAATCACAGAATGTGTATACGATTTAAAACAAGCTGCTAAAGCGTGGAATGATAAAATCATGGAGGTGCTCACAAATGAAAAATTTAAAAGAAGCAAAGCTGATCCTTGCCTGTACACAAAAAGACTAATGGACAGATGGATCTATGTACTCATATATGTTGATGACATTTTAGTTTGTTTTGAAAAAGAAAGGGATAAAGAGGACATACTAAAAATCTTGAATCAACATTTCGAGATCAAAGACTTGGGAAATGTGAAACAGTACTTAGGAATACAGATAGAAAGAGAAGAAGATGGAAGTTTCCTACTTAATCAAAATCACATGATTCAAGACATAACCGACACATTTGGATTGAAGGATGCAAAACCAGCAAAGTCTCCAATGGAAACTAATTCTCTTAAAGAGATGAGTAGTGAGAAAAATGCGTTACCAAATAATGAAGAGTACAGAATGGTGATAGGAAAATTACTGTATCTAGCGACTGTTACAAGGCCAGACATTGCAGCAGCAGTAGGAATTCTGAGTAGAAAAGTGTCCAAGCCAAATAAAGCATATTGGAATGCTGTGAAGAGAGTAATACGTTATTTGAAAGGAACCAGCAACGTTAAACTGAAACTGCCTACAAGTGATAAATGCATTTTAACTGGATACGTTGATGCAGATTGGGCTGAAGATCCAACTGACAGAAAATGTACCAGTGGCTATCTTTTCTTTCTCTCAGGTGGACCAATTAGTTGGACTAGTAAAAAACAATCAATAGTAACGCTGTCGACAACAGAAGCAGAATAAGTTGCAGCTGCACATGCGAGTCAAGAAGTTCTATGGTTAAGACAATTGATAACAGACATAGAACAAGCACAGTTGGAACCAACAAAAATAAATGAGGACAATCAGGGATGTCTTGTTCTTGCTCAGATGGAAAGAGTTAACCCAAGAACCAAGCACATTGATGTGAAGTATCATTTCTTGAGGGACCATCAGGAACAAGGAATCCTGAAATTAGAATATTGTCCAACTGAAGATATGACAGTAGACATTTTCACAAAGGCATTGAATGCTGAAAGACATCAGAGACTAATGAAAAAATTGGGTTTGACTGAATAAGTCCTTACTGTTGATAAAGGGTGTTGGTATATGCAACAGTTGTGGACTTCTTTGTGGGAAGGAGGACTTTATGCTGATCTGACAGTAGATGGCAATGTTGTGTACAGTTTCCTTGTTTACTGAATTGTAAAAAAGAAAAAAGTCTCTTTTGTATTTTCTGTTTTGCACTTACTTCCTGATGTAGTATTGAGTGACTGTGCGTTTTTTCCTTTACCTCATGTTCTGAGAAGTAAAAGCTTGTTATCCCATGTAATCTGCTCTGTGAAGTTTCTACCGCAACTGTGGGGATCCAGAACCTGTGCAACACTGGTATGCATGGAACCCCTTGATTCTGGTATGCTTAGCACCCCCTGATACCTATCACGCTGCCCACAAAATAAAGAAACAATCATACTCACCTCCTCTCTCCTCCAGCACTGCGCCCCACTCTGCTGCCGACACTCTCACTGTGTGAGCCGCGCATGGTGTCCCTACCATGCGCCCTCACACAGTGAGGTGCTGTGCCGGAATAGTCACTGCTCCCCACACAGGGACTGTGTGTGCGTGGGGAGGAGTGACCATTCACTCTCTTCAATAGCGTGCACACTGTAGCCACAGCGCTATTAAAGACCATGAATATTCACTACAACCCATGGGAGTGGGTTGTAGCGAATATTCATGGACTTTAATAGGGGGCAAACAGACCGCCGGCCGCAGCAGGAGCCGAGCTGCGGCTACAGTGTGCGCGCTATTAAGGAAAATGAATATTCATTGCTTTCCACGCCCATGGGCGTGGGGAGCAGGGAATATTCATTTTCTTTAGCAGTGGGCACACCAGTACATATGTATATACACTACCATTCAAAAGTTTGGGGTCATTTAGAAATTTCATTATTTTTGAAAGAAAGGCACATTTTTTTCAATGAATCTAACATTAAATGAATCAGAAATACACTCTATACATTGATAATGTGGTAAATGACTAGTCTAGCTGCAAACATCTTGTTTTTATTGCAATATCTACATAGGTGTATAGAGGCCCATTTCCAACAACCACCACTCCAGTGTTTTAATGGTACATTGTGTTTGATAACTGTGTAAGAAGGCTAATGGATGCTTAGAAAACCCTAGAAAACCCTTGCACAAGTATGTTAACCCAGCTGAAAATGGTTTGGCTGATTTGAGAAGCTATAAAATTGACCTTCCTTTGAGCTAGTTGAGTATCTGGTGCATTACATTTGTTTGTTCTATGAATCTCTCAAAATGGCCAGAAAAAGAGAACTTTCATGTGAAACTCGACAGTCTATTCTTGTTCTTAGAAATGAAGGCTATTCCATGTGAGAAATTGCCAAGAAACTGAAGATTTCCTACAGCGGTGTGTACTACTCCCTTCAGGGAGAGCACAAACATGCTCTAACCAGAGTAGAAAGAGAAGTTGGAGGCCCCGCTGCATAACTGAGCAACAGGACAAGTACATTAGAGTCTCTAGTTTGAGAAATCTATGCCTCACAGCTCCTCAACTGGCAGCTTCATTAAATAGTACACGCAAAACGCCAGTGTCAACCTCTACAGTGAAGAGGCGACTCTGGGATGTTGGCCTTCAGGGCAAAGTGGCAAAGAAAAAGCGATATCTGAGACTGGCTAATAAAAGGAAAATATTAATACACTGTGTGCAGAATTATTAGGCAAGTTGTATTTTAGAGGATTATTTTTATTATTGATCAACAACTATGTTCTCAATCAACCCAAAAGACTCATAAATATCCAAGCTTAATATTTTTGGAAGTTGGAGTGTTATTTTTTTAGATTTGGCTATTTTAGGAGGATATCTGTTTGTGCAGGTAACTATTACTGTGCAGAATTATTAGGTAACTTAATAAAAACCAATTATAATCCCATCTCACTTGTTTATTTTCATCAGGTAAACCAATATCAGTGCACAAAATTTAGAAAAAAACATTTCTGACATGCAAAAACAAAAAACCCCAAAATTTGTGATGAATATAGCCACCTTTCTTTATGATGACACTCAACAGCCTTCCATACATAGATTCTGTCAGTTGTTTGATCTGTTTTCGATCAACATTGCGTGCAGCAGCCACCACAGCCTCCCAGACACTGTTCCGAGAGGTGTACTGTTTTCCCTCCCTGTAGATCTCACATTTTATGATGGACCACAGGTTCTCTATGGGGTTCAGATCAGGTGAACAAGGGGGCCATGTCATTTTTTTTCTTTTTTTAGACCTATACTGGCCAGCCACGCTGTGGAGTAGTTGGATGCATGTGATGGGGCATTTTCCTGCATGAAAATCATGTTTTTCTTGAACGATACTGACTTCTTCCTGTACCACTGCTTGAAGAAGTTGTCTTCCAGAAACTGGCAGTAGGTCTGGGAGTTGAGCTTCACTCCATCCTCAACCCGAAAAGGTCCCACAAGTTCATCTTTGATGATACCAGCCCATACCAGTACCCCACCTCCACCTTGCTGGCGTCTGAGTCGGAGTGGAGCTCTCTGCCCTTTTCTTTGATCCAGCCTCTGGCCCATCCATCTGGCCCATCAAGAGTCACTCTCATTTCATCAGTCCATAAAACCTTTGAAAAATCAGTCTTAAGATATTTCTTGGCCCATTCTTGACGTTTTATCTTATGTTTCTTGTTCAAAGGTGGTCGCTTTTCAGCCTTCCTTACCTTGGCCATGTCCCTGAGTATCGCACACCTTGTGCTTTTTGATACTCCAGTAACGTTGTAGCTCTGAAATATGGCAAAACAAGTGGCATCTTGGCAGCTTCACGCTTGATTTTCCTCAATTCATGGGCAGTTATTTTGCGCCTTTTTTGGCCAACACTCTTCTTGCGACCCTGTTGGCTATTTGCCATGAAAGGATTGATTGTTTGGTGATCATGCTTCAAAAGTTTGGAAATTTCAAGACTGCTGCATCCCTCTGCAAGACATCTTACAATTTTGGACTTTTCAGAGCCCGTCTAATCTCTCTTCTGACCCATTTTGCCAAAGGAATGGAAGTTGCCTAATAATTAAGCACACCTTATATAGGGTGTTGAAGTCATTAGTCAACACCTCTCCTCATTACAGAGATGCACATCACCAGATTTACTTCATTGGTAGTTGGCTCTCAAGCCTATGCAGCTTGGAGTAGGACAACATGTATAAAAAGTATCATGTGATCAAAATACTCATTTGCCTAATAATTCTGCACACAGTGTATGGGCAAAAGAACACAGACATTGGACAGAGGAAGATTGGAAAAAAGTTTTATGGACAGACAAATCAAAGTTTGAGGTGTTTGAATCACACAGAAGAACATTTGTGAGACGCAGAACAACTGAAAAGATGCTGAAAGAGTGCCTGACTCCATCTGTCAAGCATGGTGGAGGTAATGTGATGGTCTGGGGTTGCTTTGGTGCTGGTAAAGTGTGAGATTTGTACAAGATAAATGGGATTTTGAATAAGGAAGGCTATCACTCCATTTTGCAATGACATGCCATACCCTGTGGACTGCGCTTGATTAGAGCCAATTTCATCCTACAACAGGAAGATGACCCAAAGCACACCTCCAAATTATGCATGAACTATTTAGGGAAGAAGCAGGCAGCTGGTATTCTATCTGTAATGGAGTGGCCAACGCAGTCACCAGATCTCAGCCCCATTGAGCTGTTGTGGGAGCAGCTTGAACGTATGGTGCGCAAAAAGTGCCCATCAAGCCAATCCAACTTGTGCGAGGGGCTTCAGGAAGCATGGGGGGAAATTTCTCAAGATTACCTCAGCAAATTAACAGCTAGAATGCCAAAGGTCTGCAATGCTGTAATTGCTGCAAATGGAGCATTCTTTGACGAAAGCAAAGTTTGAAGGAGAAAATTATTCTTTCCAATAAAAATCATTATTTCTAACCTTGTCAATGTCTGGACTATATTTTCTATTTGATAAATAAAAGTATGAGTTTTCATGGAAAACACAAAATTGTCTGGGTGACCCCAAATTTTTGAACAGTAGTGTATGTTCGGACTATAAGATGCACCCCACCCCCCCACTTTCCTCCAAAGTTTTGGAGGAAAAAAAGTGCATCTTATAGTCTGAAAAATACGGTAGTTAAAATGTTATATATTTCTCTACATGTTTTGAATTAGGAAACAGTGTGCAATGTTCCCAATGCATGGAAATAAAAATTACTATAAAGATTTTGTGCTTAACTCATGCTTTTGAACGCACTGCTATTATTTTGAAAACTACTGTATAAAAAATTATATACAAAATAGTGGTGGCTTCCAAGCGGAAGCTGCTAGAAGAAAAGACCGATCACTTCTTTTAGCGACTTCACAGCTTTTAAAGCCAGAAACAGTTAAAAGAAGTGACAAAAGACGTATCATGCTGTAATCTTAATTACGTCATCGCTCGTCACTACAGCTGCGTTCTCATGCTACTGGCAGTGTGTTCTGGCTGTCGTGCTGAGCGGTCACATTACTAATGTCATCTGGATGAGGCAGTCTGGGATCGTCGTGTGACGCTGGATGGATTTTACGGCAGACCACTTAGGATTATTATTTTTTTCTATGGTAATAAGTGGATAAAAGAGGGTCAGGGAGTGTTTTTTTTACAATTAAAGGACTTTTCTGTGTGTGTGTGTGTTTATTACTTTTGACTACAGGGTTAGTAATGGGGGTGTCTGACAGACACCTCTCCATTACTAACCCCTGGGCTTGATGTCAACTGACACTTCACAGCTGACATGAACCCAAAACCGTTACCCCACTTGTCCTGGTATGTTGGCTGAGGCGCCAAAATTGGCGCATCTAATGGATGTGCCATTTCTGGGGAGGCTGAGTGCTGGTGATAATAGTCTGGGAGGGGGCCAATATCCATAGCCCCTTCCCAGCTTATTAAAATCTGCCTGCAACTGTGTGTTTAGCCTTTCCTGGTTATTAAAAGAAGGGGGCATCCAACTTAATTTTTTTGGGGGTGTTCCCCCCGTTTAATAACCAGTTAAGGCTACGCAGACAGCTGTGAGCTGTTATTAAGAGGCTGGGAACCTTTATAGATATTGGCCCCTTCACAGAATAATAGCCCCAGGCCATATTTTTTATTTATTTATTCATTCAATAAGAAAACTACACAAGCAGAGAGAGCAGGCGCTGCTGATGGGAGTATTCACCAGCCGGCACCTGTGCAATAAATAAATAAAAGAAAAAAATGGCGTGGTCTCTTTTAGTCTTGATAACTAGCGTGGGTAAAGCTGACAGCTGTGGGCTAGAGCAATAGAAAAATAGAGTGGTTCCACGCCATTTTTTTAAATTACTTAAATAAATTAATTTAATAAACAGTGTGGGGTCCCACTTTTTGACAACCAGCCAAGCTAAACCAGACAGCTGGGGGCTGATATTCTCAGACTGGGAAGCAGCCATGGATATTAGCCCTCCACAGCCTAAAAATAGCAGCCTGCAGCTGCCCCATTAGATGCGCCAATTCTGACGCTTTGCCCGGCTCTTCCCACTTGCCATAGGCGGTAGCAATTGGGGTAATAGTATTGGGGTTGATGTCAGCTTTGTAATGTCAGCTGACATCAAGCCAAATGGTTATTAATGGAGAGGCGTCTATCAGACGCCGCCATAACTTGCCCCGTAAGTTTAAGTTAAAAAACACACACAGAGTAAAGTCCTTTATTAATTTATTTAGAAAGGATGGGATCAGCAAGCAATATAGGCCAGGATTTCTCCAGACATTGACACAACAAGTTTGTTTGTCCATGGTACTGTGTGCTAAATCTAATACAATTGTTTGATAGTTATATTTGGTCTGGTGGAATACAGTGCTTCATGACGTAAAGTATGTCTTGCTCTATTAAAAGCTTTTTTGATGAAACAACGGCTGTATCCTCTATTTAGGAATCTAGATTTAAGCTCCAATGCATAACGTTCTAACTCAGCCTTGTCTGGGTGGCACATGTTAAGGAGCTGAAACTCCTAAACCCTTCATCCAATTTTAATGTGGATACCCTCAAATCAAAGCTGAAAGTCTGAACTTCAACTGCATCTGAATTGTTTTGTATAAAATTCATTGTGGTAATGTCTAGAACCAAAATTAGAAAAATGTTGTCTCTGTCCAAATATACATGGACCTAACTGTATATGCATATGGTTTGTGCACATTGTATATGTACATATGAGTCCACGGGTATTTCTTGTGTACACACATTCCTAATAGTAGTAGTACTATATATACTATATATTTGTTTATAGATGTACAACATGTATGAATTTTTATTTACATCTTCTCGCACATTGTGCACGTTGCATATATGCACGGGTCCACAGGTATTTCTTGTGTATACACAATTCTAGTAGTTGCTTATGTATATATTTGTTTGTAGACATACATATATGCATTTTTTATTTACATTTTCACACCTTCTCTCACATTTTTACACTTTTTTATCCCCATCCATTTCACCTTCATATATAAGGCATTTGTCTTTCTTATCTCCATTGCTCCTACACTTACGGTATATTCATCTCATGCTCCTTTAATAACCATTAGAACCCCTCCCCCTTTGGTATACACCTTCATATACCCACTTGGTCTTAAACCACTCATTGCATGTCTTATGTTGTATTATGTTTGTAATCATTTATATTCATTTTCACATTTTTTTTTATTTAGAATTTATATTTTATTCTATCATCAGCACTTTACTTATATTCCAGATGGTCTTTATGTGGCGCCACAGGGGTACTGCACCTCAGAATGAGGTGTGGTATCTCCTCTCCAAGGTAAGGATTGAGTGCCACACAGGACCCCAACCACACACTCAACACTACACCACTCCAGTTCTGAAGGGGGCCTAAAAAGCACCATAGTGCTGCCCCGGGCCTGAATGGAGGAGTTGGGGGGAACCAAAGTTAGGGGAAACCAAGTAGTGAGTGAGGGTGAGGAAGCACTTTACTTTAGCACTTAATCGAATCATATATAACTGGAGGCCATTTTAAGAACCGGGTCTTTAGTCGTGGGTCTTTGGGACAGCAAGTCAGCACAAGGCTGCAGCCGCTTCAGGGTCCACGGTTCCCCGCCTCAGGCCTCGAGACAGGGGATTGGGGCAGAGTTATAACTGGCTTTGTCCCCGGTCAGAGTCAAACCAAGAAGGCACAGGAGGGGAGCAGAGGACATAGGCTCCACAGGCGAAAGGATCTCAGGGGGTGCAGACAGAGCGGAGTCGCCACCTGCATAGCTTATTCTGGCCCTGCCAGAGAGACCCTGCCACAAGAGGAGGCACCGGTCCCTGATTATCTGACTTTGCACTTCACGTCTCTGTCAGAAAAGTCCGGAGGCTTATGTGGATCACAGGGGGATACGGACGGAGCGGAGTCGCCACCTATATGCCCTAATCTGAGTTCATCCAGAGGGACCCGGCCTCCACGTTCTCACCATTAGTCACCAAGAAGGGCACCCAGTCGGTCCGGGAGCTACATGCTACCCATCAAGGACATCGCAGTACCCTTACGGGACACAGTGGGGGATACAAGGTGGGAGAAGTTCACCAGGAGAGGAACACTTTAGAGCAGGGGGTCCTGTCAAGCGCTCCTGAACTACCTGGAGTGTGCTGAACCCCACCCTGGCGGCCGCAGCTCGCCGTGTGACAGCAGAGTAAAGACTTGGGTGACTTCAAATACTGCCTCTGTCTGTTCTTTCCTCCGCTGCTCTGCACCCACCAACGCTCTATTCCGCATTCCTTCTCCTACGCTGCCCTGAGGCCCCGCTCCACCTGTGGGGAGCCGCACCAACTAAGCTGCCTGAGCACAGGCCTCAGAGGACTGTTACAGCGCTGGTGATCCTCACCAGACACCATGGGTGGCGTCACAAACAATTTCCCCTTTCCCATACACCTTTTCCCCCATTCCTTGCTTTTAAGAGTGACCCCAGGGTACGGGCCCGGGAGCCGGCCACCGCGGCATCCCCAAAACCAACAGCAAGGCCCGGGTGCCGAGTAGTCATCCCCAATCCCCTGGGCGGATCATTTATATAAGAGTAGTTCTTCCATCTGTACCTGTCATCCTTATTTTATATTTTCTTATATTCTACCCACGCCCTGACATATTTCATTCCAATCTTGCTATTATTCTTTGTTTTATTCATTCATTCAGGCATGCTTGCGCTCTGCAGTGTTTCTGAAGGATGACAAGCTGGATGGCAGCGCTCAGCTGTGATCCAGCCTGTCATCTCAATGTCATCCCAGCGTGGGAGAATTCTCCTGCTGAAGCGCTGAGCGCTGAGCGCTGAGAATTTTCCCACGCTGTCAGTGACGTGCATGAGGTGAGCTGAGTTCATTGGACATGACCTCAGCTCATCTTTATGCCGTCACAGCGAGACACTGAGGAGCGCAAGCATGCCTCGCTTCTCAGTCTCTGCGGCATGGCAAGCTGGATGGCAGCGTTCTGCTGCGATCCAGCCTGTCATGTGAATGTAGCAGAGCTGGAGCCGTCGTGGGAACCATGGAAAGGTAAGGATGATGTTGCTTTATTATTTTTCTTTTATTGCAGGGGATCGTTGGCTTCAGCTGGAATGGGCGTGATGGTAAGTATGGTTTAATTTAGAACAATAAAGAATTGTGTCTTAATTTCAATTAAAGGACTTTATTCTGGGTGTTTGTGTTTTTTTTAACTTTGACTATGGGGTTAGTAATGGGGGTGTCTTATAGACGCCTCTCCATTACTAACCTGGGCTTGATGTCAGCTGGCATTATAAGCTGACATCAACCCCAGCCCTATTACCCCACTGCCACCGCTACAGGGCAGTGGGAAGAGCGAGGCTAAGTGCCAGAATTGGCGCATCGTATGGATGCGCCATTTCTGGGGCGGCTGACGGCTGGTGTTTCTAGCCTGGGAGGGGGCCAATATTCATGGCATCCTTCCTGGGCTATTAATATCAGCCCCCAGCTGGCTGCCTAGCCTTTGCTAGCTATTAAAATAGGGGGGACCCCATGTCATTTTTTGGGGGGTCCCCCATTTTAATAGCTAGTAAAGGCTAGGTATTCAGCTGGGGGCTGATATTAGTAGCCTGGGAAGCTCCGTGGGTATTACCCCCTTCCCAGGCTTCAAATATCTGCCCCAGCCGTCTGCTTAACCTCCGCTAGAGACTAAAATTATGGGGAACCCCACGCCAATTTTTTTTAAAATAAATCCTTTATTTTAACACTAAATGACAAGTACAGTATCCAACACTATCACTGTACTTCATATATATGTGACTGACATGTTTCTATGTATCTAATCTATGTGTGATGCTCTATTCTGTCTGTTATAAATTGTCGGGTACAGATGCTGAATTGCCGGCCGGCTTTTTTAAAGAGACGGTGCATTAAAACACTATTATTTTTTTTAATAAGTCCTTTAACACTAAATGACAAGTACAGTAAGCAACACTGTCACTGTACTTCTTATATATGTGACTGACATGTTTCTATCTATCTAATCTATGTGTGATGCTCTATTCCTGCTGAATTGCCGGCCGGCTTTTTTAAAGAGAGCGTCTTCTGAGCAGTTTGTCAGCTTTTGAACACCTTTGAAGGTGTTTTCTATGTGTTTCTATGTGTTTTTGTTTGCCTGCCAATGGTTTTAACGGTGTTCGACGGTGTTCTAAGGTGTTCGACGAACCAAACCGAACCCGAACACTACGGGGGTGGCTCAACACTAGTAGTAAGTCCTCCATAATTCCATACATGGTATATAATAATGCATGAAAGACAATCAAAGAAGAAATGCTTAAAACTAAGTTATCAATAGATATAATTCTCAACAGACAAACACAACTATAGCGACTAGAGATGTGCGAACGTCTCGAGACCTAACCAAGTATTCTCGGCGTGCTCGTCAAATATGTTTGCGTCTCCGCGGCTGCATGTCTCATGGCTGTTAGACAGCCGCAACACATTGTGCTGGTGCTTGAAATCATTGTCTTTTTCTGTAAACCATGGTTACCTCCAAGGAAATAGGTGCAGTCATCATTCCTTTGTATTAGAACGGCTTTACAGGCAAGGACATGCTTATCGTAAAATTATATACTACATACACACTTATATGTACACACTATAGTCTACACTATATACTACATACACACTTATAAATACACACTATTGTCTACACTATATACTACATACACACTTATAAATACACACTATTGTCTACACTATATACTACATACACACTTATATGTACACACTATTGTCTACACTATATACTACATACACACTTATAAATACACACTATTGTCTACACTATATACTACATACACACTTATATACACACTATTGTCTACACTATATACTACATACACACTTATATACACTCACTGTTACACTTCTCAAAACTGAAAATCAATCACTTATCAAGAACATTCGTCAAAAACTTCAAAGACAGAGGTTCCTCAGCTGAGAGAAAAGCATCACGGCATTGAAAATTTATATACTACATACACACTTATATATACTCACTATTGTCTACACTATACTACATACACACTTATAAATACACACTATTGTCTACACTATATACTACATACACACTTATAAATACACACTATTGTCTACACTATATACTACATACACACTTATAAATACACACTATTGTATACACTATATACTACATACACACTTATATGTACACACTATTGTCTACACTATATACTACATACACACTTATAAATACACACTATTGTCTACACTATATACTACATACACACTTATAAATACTCACTGTTACACTTCTCAAAACTGAAAATCAATCACTTCAAAGACAGAGGATCCTCAGCTGAGAGAAAAGCTTCACGGCATTGAAAATTTTCCAGCAAGTGCCAGGACTCTTTCCTAAAGAGGATTCAGCTATGGGATTGGTTTAACACTAGTGCAGAGCTTGCTCAGGAATGGTAGCAGGCAGCTGTCAGTGCTTCTATGCGTACAGTGAGGTGAAGCATTTTAGAGGTAGGCCTGGTGTCAATAAGGGCAGCAAAGAATCCACTTTGTAAAAAAAAAAGCATCCAGTATGACTGACATTCTGCAGGAAGTACATGAATTGCACTACATAAGACTGGAATAAAGTTATTTTCTTTTATGAAGTCCCATTCAGACTGTTTGGGACATCCAGAAGAATGATTTTTTGGTGAAGAAAAGGGGCTTGAATGTTACCATACGTTCTGTGTTATGCCAATTGAAAAACATCCTGAGACCATTCATGTGTGGAATTGCCTTTCACCTTTCACCTTTCACCTAAGGGAGTGGGCTTACTCACAATTTTGCCTGAGAACACTGCTATAAATAAAGAATGGGATCTAAACATCCTCCAAGAGCAATTTCTCCCAATAACCCAAGAGCAATTTGGTGAACAACGATTTTTCCAGCATGATGGAGACCATGTCACAAGGCCAAAGTGATAACTAAGAGGTTTGGTGAACAAAACATTACAATTCTGGGTCCATGGCTAGGAAACACCCCAGATCTCAATCTCACTGAGAACCTGTGGTGAATACTCAAAAGGCGGGAGGACAAACAAAAACACAGAAAATGTGATAAACTCTGAGCACTGATTAGACAAGAATGGGCCATCAGTCAGGATTTGGCCCACAAGCTTTTATCCAGCTGCCAGGGTGAAGGACAGAAGTTTTGAAAAATAAGGGACAACACTGTAACTTTTGAGTCTTCGCATAAACTTGATGTTTTTGTCAAGAAAAAATAAAAACTTATGAAATGCTGATAATTGAAACATCTGACTAAAAAATAAAAAAAAAAACTCACTGAAACAGCACTTTGTGAAAAGCTAAATTTGTGTCATTCTCAAAACCTTTTGACAAGACTGGTTGCCGTATGTTGAGTCAGGAAGGAATTTACTCCATAATATGGGGCAATTAGCATCTGCCTCTTGGGGTTTTCGTCTTCCGCTGGATCAACATCTTAGGTTATATTCATCTTGATGGACTTATGTTTACTTTTTATGACTGTACACACTATTATGAACAATATATTTTACATGCACACTTATATACACACACACTATTGTCTACACAATATACTGCATACACACTTATATGTACACACTATTATGAACAATATATATTACATGCACACTTATATACACACACACTATTGTCTACACAATATACTGCATACACACTTATATGTACACACTATTATGAACAATATATATTACATGCTGTAACATACCTGGCGGCGTCTTTGCATAGTGGTCCATCTCCCACTGTGCAAGAGCGCGCACTTGATCTCCAGTCCAGTCTGCTAGCCTGGCTTACCTCCATGCTGTCTGCTTGCCTCTGTGTCTGCTGCTTAAGGGCAGCGCCCGATCACATCCTGCTTTTTGTACCTGCTGCGGGCACACCCCTTGTGCGTCCTCAGCCTATTGCTGTCTGTCACCTGGTATTTAACCCAGCTGCTCCAATTAACCCATGCCTGAGCATTGTGTTTCATTCAGTGTGGTCTTTCACTCTGAATGTGCCAGGTCCCCTTCTGTGTTCTCTTGTCTGCCTATCCTGGAGGCTGTATTTCCAGGCCTGTCTGAACACGCTCCTTGCCTGTTCGTCTCGCCTTCTAGGGGCCGCATACCTAGACCCGCTCCTGTATCTTGTCTGTCCTGTCTGAACACGCTCCTAGCCTGTTCCTCCCGCCTTCTAGGGGTTGCATTCCTAGACCCGCTCCTGTATCTAGTCTGTCCTGTCTGAACACGCTCCTGGCCTGTTCCTCCCGCCTTCTAGGGGCTGCATTCCTAGACCCGCTCCTGTATCTTACTACTGTGTCTGTTCTTGTCTGTATACTCTTCTAGCCTGTTTTTCCCGTGTTTCTCTATGTCCGTACCTTTCCTTTTTCTGCAGAGTCTGAACTCGTACCTAACTCCTGCTCGTTGTCACTGTACTCCCGTTTGTGAGTTTGTGGTCCACTCGCTACTTCACTGCAAGTACCCTGTGGGTATCTGGTTCTGCCTTTCCCTTCCTGTCTGTTCCGTGTGAACAGAGCCCTGTCCCCCCTGCTCTGCCTTGCTCACCGCTCCGGCGGTTCTAGCCTGCTCTGCCTTTGCTCACCACTCCGGCGGTTCTAGCCTGCTCTGCCTTTGCTCACCGCTCCGGCGGTTCTAGCCTGCCCTGCCTTTGCTCATCGCTCCGGCGGTTCTAGCCTGCTCTGCCTTTGCTCACCGCTCCGGCGGTTCTAGCCTGCTCTGCCTTTGCTCACCGCTCCAGGCGGCCTCGTCCTGCTCTACTCTCAGTCACCGCTCTTGGCGGTCTCGTCCTGCCCTGCTCTCGCTCACCTCTCTGGGCGGCCTCACTCTGCTGTGTTTGTCCGCCACGTCTGAGGTTCTGTTCCTGAGTCCCAGTGTGTACTGGGTCCTATCCCGCCTGTGTTCCTACCTGCTAGCGCCTCCCTGTCTGCACTCTAGCCGTGCTTGCTTGTACCCCCCTGCCTGCATACCCGCCTGCCTGCATACCAGTCGTGCCTGCCTATACCCACCGTTCTGTGTGCTAGCCTAACCAGTCTGTTCCTGTATTCCCCTGTGTGGGTCAACAGCTGTGTCCGGGGTCTGTCCTGGAGTAGCACCTGGTCCCTCTGCTCGGTTCCTCCTTGGTGCACTGGCGTCGTATGCCGTCGTGCGACCCTGGTCGGATCGGGTGAATACCTAGTTACGCCCCTCCAGGCATTCACTCTCCGGCACGGTCCAGTGGAATCACACGCACACGCCGCTCAGCCCGGGCGTGTGCATTACACATGCACACTTATATACACACACTATTGTCTACACAATATACTGCATACACACTTATATGTACACACTTTTGTGTACACTATATACCACATATGCACATATATACTCACTATTGTGTACACTATATACTACATACACACTTATATGTACACACTATTGTGTACACTATATACAACATACACACTTATATATACTCACTATTGTCTACACTATATACTACATATACACTTATATGTACACACTATTGTCTGCACTATATACTACATACACACTTATATATACACACTATTGTCTACACTATATACTACGTACACACTTATAAATACACACTATTGTCTGCACTATATAACACATACACACTTATATGTACACACTATTGTCTACACTATATACTATGTACACACTTATAAATACACACTATTGTCTACACTATATACTACATACACACTTATAAATACACACTATTGTCTACACTATATACTACATACACACTTATAAATACACACTATTGTCTACACTATATACTACATACACACTTATAAATACACACTATTGTCTACACTATATACTACATACACACTTATAAATACACACTATTGTCTACACTATATACTACATACACACTTATAAATACTCACTGTTGCACTTCTCAAAACTGAAAATGCAACATCAAGAAGGAAAATTTATGGAGTTATGGAAATTGTAGGATCGACTACTGACAGCTCTTATTGCAACTGCTGACAATTATATCCCAGATGTGTTTGATGGGAAACAAGTCTGGAAATGCTGCAGGCCATTATAGCATGTTGAGGCCAGGCAGGCTGCTTCCAATAGCTTGAGCAATATATGGCCTCGCATTGTTGTGTTGAAAATCGGCCACTTGCACACGTTGGAGAAATGGTCGTAGCACTGGTTCCACCATCAAATCAATGTAATGATGAAATGTTAGTGCACCTGGAGTGAAGTCTAGAATGGTCCACCTATCATACGTTATCCCACCGCACACCATATTCCCGGTAATAGGTGTCACGCTGGGAATGGGGATACCTGAATAGGTATAACATGCTATCACCAGCAACTCTCTGAGAATCTGAGTGTATTTGAGGAAACAAACAGCAGAAAGGTGAGGATAAAGCAGGGTCCTAAAGGGAAAAGTATAATCCCCAAGCAAGGTGAGGGTCACTGCTGGGTCCTAAAGAGAAAGGTATAGTAAAAAGATCATGGAGATGTTTGTAAAGCCAAACGCAGCAACCTTCTACCGCTGGACACCGCAAGACTGTTAGTCAACCCTGACACACTCGTGACAGTAGGACATCTTCATGCCATCACCCACATGGTTTCCAGACAAATCTACAGCTATCATTGTGTCTACGACAAAAGCGAGACTCATTGTTGAAGAGAATAGGTCTCCATTCCAGCCTCTAGTGCAGTTTTGCTCTGCATCAAGATAGCCTTTAAGAGCAGCATAGTGAATTCAATGGACCATCCATAGCTGGTGATCTAGCTTGTAGCTTAATGTCGTGCAAACGGGAGGTGATCATTTGATCGCTTCTATAATGCTTCAGAATACTTTACACTGACAGGCAAACTATTAGCCCACACATAGTCATCTACGGGGTTAACTGATCGGAGACCAATTCTATTGGGCTTTATGCCCAGCGCTGTTAATAGCAGCCTGTGTGCTATCATTTTGCAGCACATATTTTTTTAATGCGCTACCATAAAGAGGCAACAGTTAAATTATTAAACAGCGGTCATTAAGGAGGAATTCTATCTATACTTAAAGCTTAACAATCCCCGATATTACTGACTCCTTCCAAAACCTACGGTAATCTGGCCATGCACCTTAGATAACTGTTGGCTTAACACACTGATCCTGACACCCCCAAAAGCAGGAACATTTGGCTAGGCCATGAGTTCCTGTGCTCTTCTTGACTTGAGTAGAGTAAGTCCCTGCAGAATCATGTGGCAGCGGGTTATCTTCCCACAGAACTAAAGTATTGGGCAATTATATTCCAACCATCTGATCCTTTTATCCCCTGACTTAGCCTGTTATGTTAAAGCCCAGGAGTCCCCCAATATAATAGATATAATTTGCGGGTTTAGCCATCTTTTAACTAATGAGTATTGTCCAGTCATACCAAGAAGCAACCCACTTCTCTATTTAACAGGACTCCCTCATAAAATTCTAAAGTACTTATAAAAACATGCAACTTTATTATTGGGATTTTTAATTCCATAGTTTACAGCTCATTGCCCAAAGTACTGGCCACCTAGGCAAGATCTGCTATAGAGCTTGTGAGCGCTGCTCTGAAGCTGGCCGTATTACTGGATTACACCAGATCCAGCCTCCGTGCACTCTTTGGATGCTGCAGAGGAAAAGCTATCTCTACTAGCAGCATCAGAGAAACCAGTTAACCCTGTAGTCACCCCTGGGAACTTTAGGCCAATAGCCTTTCTAAACTGGGATCTGAATATTTTTTTCTAAATTGCTCACTAAATAGTTACATCAAGTTCTATCACAGAAAAAGAAACAGCCTTACCAACACCAGGTCAGAATACCAATGCACTAACAGGATGCAGCAGACCCCCATGATAAAGGCAGTATTCCTATCCCTAATGCCGAAAAAGCCTTTGTTACGGTTTACTGGGCTACTTAGACAAAGTACTCATCAAATTTGGTTTGACTGGCTTTATCAAATCGTTTATAACATCCCTATATTCCAACCCCAACGCCATGGTTCTTTCTTCCAGTTCCTTATCATCCAACTTGAAAAGCTCGAATGGAACCAGCCAGGTCAACCCCAATAATTTTTGCGTTAATTATGGAGCACCTGGCAGAGTCCATTCGTTCCATTTCAGACATTTCTGGTCTTAGCGTTGGTAACTTTAAAACATGTTATTGGATTGTAAGCTGATGACTTAATTATCTACTCCACAGATATAGAAATATCTCTTCATGCCGTCATCGCTTTTCTATAATCTTTTGCTGACATTTCATTTTATAAACTAAATGGCAATAAACCTTAAAAATTATATGGTGACCTTTCCGCTTGTGATCAACACAAGATTGCCAATTTTGACAATGTACAATTGACAATTTACATTGATTTATATATTTACATCTTGTCACAACAACCGTGACTTTATTGTGTCACAGCTGTTTTATTTACCGTATTTTTCGGACTATAAGACGCACCCCAAATTTTAGGGTGGAAAATATGAAAAAATATATTTTTTATAAGATGGGGGTCTGTCTAATAGTCTGAATAGGTATCTTACCTTGGGGGGCCGGTGGAGCTGGGGTCACAGAAGGCAGGGTCGTTCAGGAAGCCGGCGGAAGTGGAGGAATGCTGGTACCTGGTGGCTGGGGGCCTGGCGCTCGGGGCTTGGTTCCCTGGTACCTGGGGGCCTGGTGCCCTGGTATCTGGGGTGCTGGGGGCCTGGTGCTTGTGCCTGGCGCTGGGATGCTGGGGGCCAGGGTGCTGGTGACCTGGTACCTGGGTGCTGGTGGACTGGTGCCTAGTACCTGGGGTGCTGGTGGCCTGGTAACTGGGGTGTGGCCATTTTCCTGTAGAGCACAGCTTCAGGAACATGGCCGCAGCCACCGGAAGCCGCTCCCTCTGCTCTGCAAACTCCGCTCACAGAAATACACTGGCACCGGTACCCGGCCAGGCCCGGCCTCCAGCCAGATACCGGCCCGCCTCACCTCTTCTTCCACCGCTGCCCTGCGATCCTGCTCCACCACCACCGGTAAGTTGCGTTCGGACCATAAGATGCACCCCCCATTTTCCTCCCAAATTTGGGGAGGAAAAAGTGCGTCTTATGGTCTGAAAAATCCGGTATACCATAACATTTATACAGCAGTGATCAAAAATATACCCTTATCTGGGTGTATGATACTTTAATATATAATCCTATTTTATACAAAGCAATAAAAGTTACATTTTATTCACAAACTTTATTCCCCTCCTCTCCTCTTTTCCTTATTAATGTATAGTCTTATAGGGGTGTACACTAATGTGAATAAATGTCCGATGAGATTTGACAATAAACTTATTGCAAATTTGAGACAACATCGTCACATTGGGCACACTATGGCAACCACACTTCATTTTCCACACCACCTCTACTTTAACAAATCCTACCTCTTGTATATGATCTGACTCCCTCTCAGGCACCTATCTCTTCCTTCCCCTCTTTCTTCCCCCTTATTGTTTTCCTCACTATTTTCATCTCTATATTTTATATAAGTCAAACATTTGTATGAATTTTTTTTTAAATACTATTGCATCGTTTATCTTCTGAAACTTTAACAAAAATTTACAGTTTAAAAGAAAAAAAATTCCACAAGGCCTTAAAAAAGTTGTCCAGTACTTTATATTACCCCCCCCCCCCAATGAATCCCCCCGGGGCCCCTAAGGATTTTTGTAAATACCTTACGTTGCTGTTTCTGCCTGTGAGCGGGGCTATCCTTGGCCGCTCACAAGCATCACGTGACCCTATGATGACGTCACGACAAATGAGGCGTGACTTAGCGCTGGGGTCCCCACGGTGGCTGCTGGGTTGTGGGCTGGGTTACCCCCCCATCACACCCAGCATCCAACGTGCACTTTCCCAATGAATGGGGAGAGGCAGAGCGCGGTGGATGCCGGGTCTGACGCGGGGGAGTAACCCCGCCCACAGCCTGGCATCCACCGTGGAACGCAGAGGACAGAGACCCCCGGCTGCTGCCAGCACTTGTCATGACGTCAGCGGATGTCAGAGTCAGCTACAGCCGGGGGTCACGTGATGCCTGTGAGCAGCCAGTGATAGCGCCGTATCTGCAGTGTAAGGTAATTACAAATATCCTTAGGCGCCCCGGGAGGATACATTGCGGGGGTAATATAAAGTACTGGACAACCCCTTTAATTCTCCCTATCAATGTTCAGGCTCATAATAAATTGAAACTTGAATCGCTTTTCCTATTTAGGTGGTCGGAAGAAGTCATTCCATACTTGGGGATTATACTATCAGCTTCTCACATGATTATTAAGAAACATTTCTACCATCTTTATCATTCACATGAATCTGAACTGGACAGGTTCTCACACCTAGCCCTTTCTTGCCTAGCAATAATACAATCCTTATCAAATTGAATCTCACAGATGGATGCAGTTTGAAAACTTTTTTGCTAAATTTGGTTCCGCCAGGCGAACTCTTCAGTCTGAATACATCAAACCTACCTCCTGTTCCCCTATACTCCCAATTATGTTATCTACTGTTTCCCTTTGGAGAACCTGGGAAATGTGTCCTCTATGTGAGATCTCAAATAGAGAATTAGAGCCCCATATCCCTTATCAATTCTGTCTACATGGGAGGTAAGCAGTCTGAGGACTTGGCAGATATTAGCAAGGATTCCTTGTTTCTTTAGTTAGACACAATTATTAAAAAGTAATAGCGCCAACGTGGATCTTTCTATCAATACTTGCAGATCAGACACATCTTATTGGCCTTCTATTATCAACACACATCCCCTCTTTCACCCTTCCACCATTACCTCCTTATTGAGGATACGTCTGAAAAAGTTTTGTAAACCTTCTATAAGATACTGAATTCCCATTTTCACCATGAAAGTGTTCTCACTACCAATATCCATTCAATAGTCATGGTTCATCAGGACTGGTCCCTGTGGTCCCCCCCCCTAGTGGTCCCTATTATTATGCTGTAATGTCCTATCCCCATCTTCTCCGCATCTCTCCCCCTCCTATTATTTCCACTTTTTCACATGCTGGATGTTTTCATCACTCACTTTCATGGTAACTTTCATCTATAATTTGTCTACACTTTTGCGTTCTCTGTTCATTGTTTGTATATTTTTCTTTGTTTAGAAAAATCAATAAAAACTTATTGGAGAAAGAAGCGCTCCAAGCTAACGTTTCCCTAATCCATCCTAAATATCTATGTGATGGAGGCAGATTAAGATACTCACCAATCACCGTCTTCTCCCTTCCTCTCTTCTCTCCCTCACTGCTCCTATACTCATGTATGCCTGATTCAGCCGAGCATGCATGTGCTTTCCATGGGAGGATAATGGGCCTGTCCCACAAAATTCAGTCAATTCAGATGATTTTCCTTTAATGTGAATGGGCACTAAAGAGCTGGACCACATGACCGCTATGGGGCCCATGAACAGGAGGAGCCTAGTGCCGAATGCTTATACCGTATATGTACATTATAAGTTATGATGGCTTATAAGGAGTAGACTCACATGCTGAGCCCACTCCATACCCAGTGGGTGCCGGCTGTTTTACACAGCAGACAGCCACTCGTAATTGCTGCAATTCAAGCTAGCTCTGATTGCAGCTGTTTAACCCCTTAGCTTCCATAGTGACCAGTGTGGCGCCCCTGAGGGTTCGGTCGCCACAAGGGGGGATACTGCAGCCTGTCAGCAGGTGTAGTGTCTCCTCACCCAGGTAAGGAAGGTGTACTAGTCAGGACCCTGAATCTACATTCAACACTACACACTCCTGACCTATGGGAGGCAAGTATGCACCATAGTGCTGCCTCAGCAGGATCACGAGTGGGGGAAACCAAAAGTTAGGGGAACCATGTAGTGGGTGGAGGGTGTAGAACACACTTTTAGCTTGCACACATAATTTCATACTTAATACTCAGCCATTTTGGGTTGAAGGTCCTTGGATTGTGAACTTCAACACTGAACGTGGATCCTGTGTGGACCTGCAGTGGATGGGGACACGGCCCTCGTGCCCTGGCCTTGGGGCGCGGGGCAGGTTGGAGTTAACCTATGTCTCCATCTGGTCAGGGACCATCACCAAAAAGGCCCGGAGTTCAGGATTAGAGCTCCATAGCAAAAGGATCCCAGGGAGCACGGACGGAGCGGCGTATGCCACCTGTGCTCTCCATTCTGGCCCTGCCAGAGGGACTCCTGCTGCAAGAGGGGTACCGGCCCCCGACATCTGACTTTGCCACTTCACGTCTCTGTCAGAGAAGCCCTGTAGGCTACAGTGGATCCCGTCAGGTGACGGGCGGATCGGAATTGCCGCCTTACCCTATATCTGTGCATAGTCCAGAGGGAGACCCAGCCTTTGCACACACACGGACAGGAGAGGTTCAAAGGGGACAGTTAGGAACACTCTGAGGGTCCTGATCCAGGCACCTGAAGCACCTGGGTGCGCTGAGCCCTCATCCCTGGTGACCGCAGTGATCCGTGAGGAGCAGGGAGAAGCCTTGCGGCTGAGCTAAAACAACTGTGAGTAAAAACCCTGGAAGACTATCCCTATGGCCTCCGGACTCATTATTCCCACACTGCACTACACAGCACCTGAGTGACCCAGGACTACTCACCCCATCCTCCTGTCCCATCTGCCCTGAGGCACAGCTCCGCCTGTGGGGAGTTATAACATCGCCTGCTGCTACTACATCCAGCCTCAGAGGACTGCTAGCAGCGCTGGTGGTTCATCACCAGACACCGCAGGTGGCGTTGTCGTTAAAACCACTCAAGCCTGAATGCCCTAACATAATTTTTAATGTGACCCTGGGCACGGGACAGGTCCGGTCCACGACTGCATCCCCAAACATCTGACCCGGTTCCGAGTACCCCCACCATCTTCCCAGGGCAGGGCTGCGAGCGTCACACCAGCAATTATGGTAGCTAAGCAGCTAGACAGGGGGTCTCTGTGACCATCACTGGGTTGCTTAATGGCAGCCAGGGGCCAATAAGAGGTCCCATTTCGGATCTTTGCTATGGGGTCTGTGGATTTCTATGTACACCCCTCTATGACCTGATAAGAATAATCCTGAGGGTTAAGCAGGTGGACTAACATGTTCTGTGCCCTCCCAGTATTCCTCTCTCTGCATATCATACCATGAGTATCCACCTTAGTACATGCCGTATTCTGAAAATCTTATTTATCTGTTTTCTTTTCTAAAAGTGTTTAATTTACATCAACATGAAACATATGAATGGGAAATATGTATTAACTGATTGGCTGCAGTGGTCACCCAATGGCCCCTGCGGGAAGGAGAAGCCCGGAGGTCGGCGGGGACACTGACTGCAGCAGTTCTGGGGGTCTGGAAGGTAAGTATGAGATTATTATTCCAAGGCATCTGATATACATAAGATGTATATATATATCTCCTATGCTTTAGACACATATACACACCTTAAGAGTGTTAGATGGTTAAAAATAATATGATATAATATTTTTTTCACAATGTGTATTATAATATATAATAATATAACATTTTATAATATGTATATAACAGATTGGACAGTCAGCCATCATGACAGCGCGTTGTTGGTCTCACATGTGATGTCACAGTGACATAGAATGCTGTGAGGTTATACAATCTATGCACTCAGTGACATCAGCGCCATTTTCAGAGTTGAAGTTTTCGCTGAGACTCTACCGTGGTTTTGGAAGTGCGAGCTAGTTTGTTTCATACATCTAGTGCTTTACTTCTACAGCTTCTTATTGATATTTTGGCACCATAACATCCGTGCCAGCAGAGAACTTAGTTCTCATTTTCTATCACTCTACCATCTCAGCCCCGGGAAACTGAACCATGACTTCCAGGGAGCTGCATCAGCTTATTGCTGACAACGAGACTTGGATGAGCCGACCAGAAAATCAGGGTAAGTGAGAGAATATTCCCACCTTATAGGATCTTTTCTGGGAGGAGATTTCCCTGGGGTAAGCGGTTTCAGTACACTCAGTGCATCCTCCACCTTCCCATTCATAGTCCTTGGGGGCTGTGTTAGTCGCAGTCTGGTTCCACCCCTGCTCTGTGATGTCTGTAGAGAGGGGATCCACTGAGTAGGTCTATTTAGCCCAAACATTAATAAATTTTTTCTCCTCTCCCTAAACCCCAAAGCAACAGCAGGTTCACTCCATTTGGCTCGAAAGTGTTTTTTTATAAACATTTGCATATTTATAGTACATTTTATTTCTTTATAGGTCAGGCTATGATTGTCCATCAATTGAGATCTTCTCAAAGGGATCAGAGAAGACCAATTACTACTGGTGGACACAGAACAGACGCCACTGCTGTCACTGCGAGAGGCAGAGAAGCCAGAACTCCTCTCCGGCAAAGAGGACAAGAGAGCAGGGAAAGAAGCCGCTCTCCGCTTAGACCAGTCCCTGCAGAGCCCTCCAGAGAAACATCAGAGAGCAGAAGGGATCACAGTGGATCCTCAGACACCGCCACTGAGTTTGAATTCAGACGGCCATTTCCCGTTCTGCCGAGCCACAGACTCAGGGAGTCTCCAGCTGCAAGTGGATCTCCTGTACAATTACTGCAGGCAAACCGTCTGTTCAACATCATCTTTCAGCAGCAGAGAATGGGAGTGATGACGCCTCCGCCACAGATGCGGCCACCATCACCACCTGCACAATATAATCTGCAGGAAAGGCAGCAGACTTGGCGAGCTCAGCAAATTAGGAACCTCCCAACAAGAACTGTAACATCTCAGGAGGAGTCGTGTGTCATCTGCATGACGGATTATGAGACCGGAGAGGGAGTCACAGTGCTACCATGCAATCATTGTTTCCATCAGGGTTGCATCTCTACCTGGCTCAACTCCAACCTTCGGTGCCCCCTGTGTCGCAAACACTGCTTCCTTCTAAAATTCAGTGGAACATCTTAAATGTTCAAGGAAGAAGTTAAGAGTTTGGCAGTGACACTAGAAGAGTCCATCTTGTACGTCAGCCCAGGTAAGAGAGAACATATAGATTACATCTGCATTCATTACAATTGGTAAAAAAAATAATTCACCTTTACTTCTGTTCTGTCTTTTCTTTAGTTTACCATCAGCTTTGGGAAACATCGGACCAGTACTGAGTTCTCAGATGAGGATCAATGAAATAGCGGTCTTCTTTCTGTGATATTATTGAGACGCTGAAGAAGAAACCTGCTCCTGCGCATGACGATTTTCGGATGAACCCCCTTCTCTCTTTTCTGTGAGGGGATTTTGAGGACGTTCTGGAAAGTAGATAGAGAGGAAACCAGGCTCTCCAATATAAGCCGAAAGTTAGAAGTTTATTACAACAATCATCAGCAAACGTCTGTGTGCAATGGGCCAACGTTTAGGTCACATGACCTTGTTCATAATATATATATATATATATATATATATACATTAAAAAATGTTATACCAATTATACTGATTCCGTGTCTTTCACCTTATTTGCATGGTATGCATACTGGGAACTCCATAACATTGTGCACAGAGCAGGTGGATTGATGATAAATGTCTATTCTAAAAAAAAAAAGCTGTGCAAACGTCAAAAAGAATGAACATATGTACTGAAAAGTCAAAGGGACTTGCTGTGCATATGATCCGTCTGTTGTCACTTCTTTTAACTTCTTCAGGCTTCAAAAGCTTTGAAGCGGCTAAAAGAAGCGATTAGTCTTTTCTTCTAGAAGCTCCTGCTTGGAAGTCGCCACTATTTTATATATAAACTGATTTCGCAGTGAAAACGCAGCAAAAAACGAACACAAAGACATCACAAAAGCCACTTCAGGTAAAACTCGATGGACACCATGATGAGGACATCTGGCTGAGTGTCTACTGATCACTGCTTGTAACCCCTTTTTCTCCATAGGGATAGTGTAGTGATAGACGGGTGGGATATAAGTATTAATGTAAGTATGTTTTTAGCTCAAGTGGGTGGGAAGTATAATTAGGTAATTGGGAATTAATCGTATATTAGTACTGTCTGCTATTGTTATTAGTGTGCACTGTGTTAGTGTGGTGATTAGTAGTATATGAACTGTAGACTTGTGTGTAATAAATATCCTTTATTCATACACGGTTTTGTCTCAGTTAGAATATAGCAATTAACACAAGTGTCCCAGGTAAGTCACTGCATACCACTTCAACAATAAATATAATCCCACAGCTGCAATATTAAAATCAAATTATAGACACAGAATAGAAATATGCGCAGAAATAAAACATCAGAAATGTATTTGATAATGCTTTGATTTGAGAGTCTTCAGTGGTTGATTCCTTTTAATGGCTAACTGAAAAGATAGTAACAAATTGCAAGCTTTTGAGACTACTCAGGTCTCTTCATCAGGCTAGTATACCACAAAATGTGAAGAGTCACATATTTATTCACAATAAGACACAGAAATAATGCAATAGATGCAACAGGTGACGGAAAGCAGAGTTATTATGGGAGAGATAAACAGTTCTGGCTATAAATATTTTAGCAGTTAATAGATAAGGAGTGTGAAGGTTTTATTGCCCTGTAACTAGGTCTAGTGTTATGATGGACTCACAAGTCTGAGGGGCACATTCCTTAGTTGATGTAAAATGACATAAATCCATGCGACACATTCATTCCTGCTCTGAAAGTGTTAAAGGTCACCATTAGTTTATATTCTGAGATTCTTCTTTCTCTTTGAGATTTGAAATGACCTTTTAATACCAGTAATTTCATGTCTTTTATGCTATGATCAGGGGAACAAAAATGCTTGGCTACAGGTAGATCTATTCTTTTTTCTTTTATTGTGTGGCGATGATGATTCATTCTTGTCCTAAGTTTTTGCCCTGTCTCCCCTACATAAAGACCCCCAGCTGGACATTTGGTACATATAATTAAGTACACTACGTTAGATGTGATACAGCTGAACGTACCTGGGATCTTATAGTCCTGATGTGAGTTGGGTATTATCATCTTGTCTGTGGTCATTATAAACGGACAGGTTTTACATTTTTTCTGGTTGCAAGGAAAGGTACCTGTAGCTGGAGGAGATGACAGAAAGCTTCTGACAATGATGCTTCTTAGATTTGGGGGCTGCCTGAAACACAGAAGTGGGGGGTCTGGAAATATGGATTGTAATCGGGCATCTTTTTGTAGTAAGGGTTGTAGTTTCTGTGTAGCTCTCCTTAGCGCCTCCAGATTTGAATTGTTGATGACTACTAGAGGCACCCGGTTGCTTTCTTGTTTGGTTTTGTAATGTAGGAGGTGATTCCTTGGTATTCTGGTGGCTCTTGTAATCTGGTTCTCAATTGTTCTTGGATGGTGGCCCTGATTCAAAAGGTCTGAGACCAAGAAGGTGTTTGTCTCTATCCATAGGGTTGGAACATATCCGATTGTATCTGACAGCTTGTCTGTAAACAATTTAAGGTATGTAGGACGGTCGATTGGTTTCCTGTACAAGGATGTCTCTATTTCATTGTTCTGTAGCTTGATGATGGTGTCCAAAAAGTTAATTTCAGTACAGGAGTAGTTGAGTGTTAGGTTGATGGTGGGATGAAATCGATTAAAGTGTTCATGGAACGTCTTCAGCTGTTGCTCAGACCCCATCCAGATGATTAAAATATTGGCAATGAAACGATAGTAGGCCAGAGGCCTGATGGGGCATGAGGACAAAAAGTCACTTTCAAGCTTGGCCATGAAAAGATTTGCGTACTGTGGATCCATTTTACTTCCCATCTCTGTACCAGTTTCCTGTAGATATATGTTGTTATCAAATTCAATGTAATTGTGGGTGAGGATGAATTCTGTAAGTTTGACCACAGAATCAGCAACAATTCCTGTATTTTCTATGAAGATTTTGCAGGCCTGATGTGGGATGTTAGAATACAAAGATTCCTCATCCATGGTGGCCAGGATGGCTCCTTCTGGTAGAGGACATATTGCTGCTAGTTTATTCAGTAGGTCTGTTGTGTCCTGAATGTAGCTGGGTGTAATCTTTACCAGTGGTTTAAGAACACACTCTATTCTATTAATTTGATAATGCTAAAATCAATAAAACAACATATAAACATAGCAGGGAAGGGAAACCGTTAACCAATCCACATACAGATGAGCCTAATGCTATTTGAAAATAAGCTATGACTCCATGTGATCACTAATTAAACCATGCAGATATATAACCCCACGTCTAAGGTGCATTGTGCTGGAGAAAAGAAGCCTAATAAATCAAGGTTTTCCATGGAGAAGTCTATTGGCATAAAACAGTAAACATGAATCAAATAAAACACAGATTATAGGGACTAGCCCGTCGTAAAGTGCATAGTGCAATGCTTGGAGGCTTTGAATCCCGGTAGTACTGATTTGAAAGGAGTTGTCACTTAGAACTTACTGTTAGTAGTCAGATCTACATGTGTATGTGACGCGCCCCTGGGCCTGCTGTGTCGCGCAGCGTCTCGCGCACGGGGCTTACCCGGAACTGGATCAGATGAGGGTTGTAGTCTCCGAGTGGCGGGGACCCGGTCCGTGCCCAGGGAGTGAAACTCTGTGTTTGTGACAGTCTTGATAGATGTTATTTGAGTGTCGACTACGCCACCCGTTGATTTGCAGCTATGGAACTGCCGCTGCAGGGCAGACCGCTGAGGCCGGTGTAGAATTGTGCAGCGTGATAGTATAACCCCCAACGGGAGGGGTATGGCCTCAGGGCAGCCGACGTGGAAGATGGGGGTAGCAGGAACCACTCAGAGACGGTGCGGTGTAATTCAGGGTCTTTACTGGTAACAACGATAGACCCTCCCGGAGTACTTGCTAGCGAACGGGGCCTGGTCAGTCCTTGAGCAGATGGGATCTCCCCTGGCCAGGCGGAGTTGTAGGCCTCCCAAACTGACTGTACTCTTCTGGCTACCTTGCTAGAAGCGGATATAAGTAGCCCACGTCCCTGAGTGTACCGTGTGGTGCTCACCCGTATGGCCGGTGACTCGGGGCCTTCTAATGGCTTCCGCTCCACGATGGCAGTGCTGGTCCCACGCGTGTGACCGTGCCTTCGGGTTTCTGGGCCTGAGGACCTGAAATCCCCTGCCGGTCGGCTTCTGCTGCTGGGTAAGAGTTAGTCCCCACAGCCTTGGACGCCGGGTCCGGTAAGAAAGCTTCTCAGTCAGGGCGAGCTCTGCAGCTGCCAGCCCCTGACTCGTAGTAGTATTGCTCCCACTGAGCTTCTGCTGTTTCTTCCTATGACTGTTTCTTGTCTCTACTCTCCTTGACTCCTAACCCTGCTTCAGCCCCGGGTTTTTATAGGGGAAGTTCTTCCCCTCCCAAGACTGGGCAGGAGGTGTGGCATGCACAGGATCCCTGACCAAAGGACCTCCCACCTGCTCTCAGACATAACATTACATTACTGTGGAAACCAGACCCCTGGGGTGCCACATATGCACCCCCGACAACGCCGTTTCGCCAGTGCATCTTCCAAGGGGCGTTAACTAGGGAGGGGACAGTGTTCCTTATATATACAGCTATTAATCAAAGTTTTTAGCCTTATATCCAATTATTGCCATGGGTGGAAGGCGGCACATGAAGCATTCCTCAGTAACTCATAGATGTAAAAGGTGACTTCAGGATTGTGCGCTTGGAACGCACACGTGGCATGCACACTGTTCCGAGTGCGCAAGGCCGGAAGACACTGAGTGCCATGAATGCGCATGCGCACAAGCCCAAGGAAAGGAAGTAAGTAAAGTGTGCTGCTAGCAAATACCGCTAGGTGTACAAAAGATGGGGGAGCCCGGATCGCTATTGGACAGGACTCATATCACATTGTGGGTAAAGGAGGTGGAAAAGGTAATACATAATACATAGTAATCCTAATAAACGCTTGCACCTGGTATATAAGTCAGATGGAATTAGAAGCTACAAGAGAGAGGATGGATGAAATAACCTATTACTAATGACAGCAATGATGTTAGACATAATACCATAAGCACTGTGGGTGAATAAGTGCGGAGCAAGTGCACTAGTGTACTAAGAGATACATAAAAAAGTGAAAAATAAAAAGGGTTAACCTGTTACAATAATAATAGCAATAATATTGAACATAAATGCCATAAGCACTAACAATGAATACGTGCAAAATAAGTGCAGTGGTGTACCAAAAAATGTATGGGGGATAATAAATATTCCACAAATTATTAAAAAATATAATAATAAAAAGTGTGCTAAAAATATCCCCCAGCAATAATGATAGACAATCAATATAAGTGACATGAACACCTGGGGTCACGTAGAGAAAGGTACAAACCGTACAAAAATATGTATACTGAGTGAATATCCCTGATCAAAAGGGACATGAAATGCATATGGAACATATACTGTATGCCATAGATGTCCATTAGGTGAATTAAACAAATATATTTTGATAGGTAAACAGGTCTATATAATACCCTTAAGAAGAGATGGACAAGGGAAAATAGGAGAAACAAAGTTACCCCAAAACAGCAAATGAATCAGGGGGTCATATGAATCTGATATCACTGTAATCATACAGTCATACAGGCCAGAAGAATAAATCAGTCTTATCACTTTTACCGCATGGTGAACGGTGCAAAAGAATGTACAGTATAAAAACAATAGCTGAATTGCTGTTTTTTATTCATTCTGTGTCTGAAAAATCTTAGTAAAAAGCAATCAAAAATTGTTATGTAAACCAAAATGGTACCAAAAAAATCTTCAACTCGTTGTGAAAAATAAGCCCTCATACAGCTCTGTTCGTCAAAAGATAAAGAATTTATAGCTCTCACAATATGGCGACAAAAAAAAAATTTTTTTTATAAACAATCATTTTTACTGCGTGACAGCAGCAAAACATAAAAAACTATATAAATCTGGTATCGCTGTAATTGCACTGACCCGTAGATTAATTTATACCGCACGATGAGCAGCGCAAAAATAAAAATAAAAACTGTTCTTGTACTACTGTCTATTTGTTCATTCTACATCCCAAAAATTGGAATATGGCTCGATTCACATTTATCCTGCGCTCTCTGTTGAGCGCTTACATTGGAGTTTCTATGTAAATCAGAGAAAACGCGATTCAGACAAAACACGATTCAGACAAAACTCCCAATGGAACCACTCACTATAAAGAGGCAGATGGAGACACTTTGGACTCTGGTGTCTGTTACAGTGGTGTCACATTATTTTATGCATCTTTTTAGCGCACAAGTGTGGGCGACCACAGTTTTGTGCACGCCAAAAAAGATGGATACCACCGGAATAGACGGCAAACAGAGTCCAAAGTGTCTCCATCTGCCTCATTATGATGGATGGTTCCTCTGGGGATTTCGTTTGAATCGCATTTTTGTGAGATTTACTCAGAAACCGTGTTATAAATGCTCAGCGTAGAACACAAGAATGTGATCCCACCATACTGAAAGTGATCAAAAAATATTTTGTACTCCAAAATGTTACCAAAAAAACCCTAACTTTTCCTGCACAAAACCTGCCCCCACTCAGATCTGCCATCTGTCACTGGAAATGTAGAAGGTTCCCATGTTACTGGTAGAAGAAAGACTCTGGAAAAGCAACATGGCTCCCACCCCTCAAATAAAATACAGTGAAATATACGCTCCCAAATACCCCCTCATTCTGAGCCCCACTGTGCCTAAACTACAGTAAGAGGCTACATTTTTGGCATTATTGTAGCGGGAAGAGCGCACTTAACATTTTACGGGTTTTCCCCAGAAACACCAACTGGGCACAATGTGTGGGCACTGAGCTGGCATAGTTGCAATTCTCCCCCCAAAAAACTATGGCGTGGATGTTACAAAATAGTCACTTGAGCCGTAGATGAATTCATTGAGAGGTCCAAATTCTGCAATGGGGTCTCTTTTGGAGGTTTTCTGCTGTTCTGGCACCTTAACGGCTCTGCAAATGTTGCCCGAAAATTGTTCTAGCAAAATCTGTGGTTCAAATCCAAATAGCGCTCCTTCCTTCTCAGCCATGACGTGAGGCTAAACAGTAGTTTCTGACAACATATAGAGCATCACCATATTCGGGAGAAATTGCAGAATAAATTTTGGGGTCCAGTTTCACCTACTAACCCTCATGTAACTGACACATTTGTAGCTAATAAAAAAAAATTAAATTTTAACAACTAAAATGTGAAATTTCCACATTCCAATGTTATAATATTCTGTGAGGCATCTGTAGGTTCAAAATACTCACTACACCCCTTGATGAATTCCTTAAGCAGTAAAGTTTCCAATATGGGGTCACTTGTGGGGGTTTCCGCTGATCTGACACCTCAGGGGCTCGGCTAATGGCACCCTCAATCTATTCAAACAGAATCTGCATTCTAAAACCCAAGTGGCGCTTCTACTCATCCGATCCCTGCCGTGTGCTCAAACTCTAGTGTACAACCACATATGGTGTATTGCCACATTTGGTAAAAATTGCATAATTTATAGAAGGAACTAAAGTTCAAAATTCATAGAAGGAGCCCACCGAACCTTCAGGATTTGAAGAGTGCTTGTGTAGAACAATTGGCCAAAATCACTCCTGAGCAATGCATGCGACTAGTTTCTCCATACGGGAGGCGTCTTAAAGCTGTCATCACCACCAAAGGCTTTTGTATGAAGTATTAAATACATTTCAGGAAGCTTGTTCAATACTTTTTCCCTGTGTCATCTTCATTATTACACATGATTTCATTTATGGACATTTATGGTTTCATTTCTTTGCCTGTGTAGATTGCATGAGGTCTTTACTGAAATCTGGTGAGAATTTCATGTCAATAGCACCATTCAAAACATATTTATGTAGAACATTGGTGAAACGTTCAATACTTATTTCACTCGCTGTATATTTGCAGTTATTGTATTGTTTGGATTGTTAGAAACAGAGCTATATAAATCAATAAATAGTATTTTGAGAACCCGGCAGAGACATCTTTGTTTTATGAATAAGGATACATTGCATCAATTTGGTGACAACTGCAAAGGCCCCACATTTGTTTCTATAAAGGCTCAATATCTGTTCCCATTGGACTGTCGTCTTCTGCATTAGTCTTATATATTTATCTTCTACTATTTTCATATGTAGCAAGTCAAAAAGATGCCGGAATTAATAAAGAAGAGAGTTTTACTCAGTTTTTTTCCTGCACATGAACGTTCATAGAGGGAGAATGAGATTTTATTATATTGAATATGTGGAAACATGGCTTAATATAAAGAAAAACATACATTAGTGCATTACCTGGAAAGATGATTTTCTGTCTTTTCCATTTCATTTCGGTGGTCATTCTCCAAGGCGAGAAGCGCAACAGTTACAAGCTCTTTGCTGTAGAGCTTACAAGTGCTGCTCTGAAGTTGGCCAGATGAGTGAATCCAACCAGCTTGAGTACTTCTGTGATCCTCCGATGCTTCATATAGCGGCATGGGAACTAAGTTTGGGCCAATTGCGCATCTATGATGCTTCTCCAAAATGTCAGTCAGTCCGGAGCGCACTTTGCCCTGCCGAGCAGGAAGTAGGAAGACAGGGGAGCAGCGCGCTTCTGAAGAAGAAATGAGAATAATCATTTAAAGATATGCTACAAAGGTTGCAAGTTATCACCTTTCGACCGAAAAAGTAAATACTTGCTGACCACTGGGTATCCCACACTGGGACCTCCACAGTTTAAAACATGGGGCTCTAGAGTGTCCCATTTGAATTGAATCATCCCAGAAATGTGTAGTCTTGTTACCATTACAAAACAATAGAAAAACCTTACTTACCATCTGTCTCGTCATCCTTTGTGGCAGCGCCTGGAGAAACTGCATTTCTTCCTCCTTCCTGGATTATCCTTTGCTTCCTTCTCTGGCAATTGGGACAGGAGGTCGGTGCCGCAGCTTTGAGTGTTTTCAGTTCACATTTCATGCAGTGTTGTGCATGTGACTAGCCCAGGGGATGGGGGAAGACTCGGTTACCCGGGCCTTTAGCCTTAAGGAGGTCGCGGTGGTCGGCTTCCGGGCCCGTATTCTGGGGTCTCTCTTTAAAAAGGCGTTGATAGATATCAAGTTTATAAAAGTTCGTGACGCCACCTATGGTTTCTGATGATATTCACCAGCGCTGCGCAGTCCACTGAGGCCAGTGATAAGGCAGCTGGATGGAATGGCTCCCCACAGGTGGAGCTAGGCCTCAGGGCAGGGTACGGACGGGGTATGCAGGACAAGGAGACTCAGCCGAGTCGGAGCAAGAACAGGGACAGACACAATAGTCACTTCAGTACCTTTTACTGATGGAAATTCAGGCACTCCCCGGAGCACTGTAGGGTGAAGGGTGTATGTCCGGATCCTCCCCAATGAGCGGGTTTTGGGCCTCCTGCTTCTTGACTCTGCGTAGTAAGTTTCTGACCTGCCTGGAGCAAGGCCTAACTTTGTCTCTGTCCTGCGCTGGCTGTCCTTGTGGTAGGGCCTTCTCTTGGAGTGCACGCTCCCGACCTACGGGGCCTATGGGTCTCCTGGCTCTGGTACGAATCAGCATGGGACTTGTAGTTCTCCAGGGATTCCGGTTTATCTTACTGGGTCATGGAGATCCCGGTAAGCTTCGGACCCGGTGTCCGGTAACTGCTTCTTCGGGGTGAGCTAGTTAAGCTCCTCTGCCCCCTATGAACTAACTCTCTACTCTCTTTCGGCCTACTCGGGCCCTCTCTAGGCTACTCACACTAATGGCAGCTTGCCGCGCTTCACCGATCTTATGGCGCTGGCACACCTGAAGCTCACCTCTCTGAGCTACATGGAGTCTTGATCTGGATAAGCTCCACTGCAGGCTAGCAATTGCAGGAGCTGGAACAGGCTTTTGTCCTCTGAGGTAACTCCTCTCAGGCCGTACTGGACTCACGGCTAAACCAGACTGAACTAGACTCTGACTCCAACTAACTGCTGCCTAGCTCCACCTTTCCTTTTATATCGCTAACGGGCTCCCTCTCGTGGTCTGAGGTGGAAGGTGGAGATGTGTGAATGGTTATGGGGGCCTCTTGAGGAGGAATCCATCAATACACCCTTCTAGGATTTGTGATACCAAGCACAGCTGGGCTTCACACATGGTTAGCACAAGTATCCCAGGTGAGCAATTCCAGAACGCTGGATTTCTGGACCTCCAAGCTGGTTCACACATGGAGCGCCTCTGTGTTTTTTTCTGTTCCATTTGAATGAAGGGATATAGTTTTGCACAAGCTTCATTACTCCATTCATTGCTCCATTTATTTACTGCCACTGCTGGAGATATAGGGCCCGACTCATCAAGTTGTTTTCAACAGTTTTCTAGTGTTCAACACTTTGAAACGTTGCAAAATTTTGGTCGCAATTCAAAGTAGCACAAAAATGTTGCGAATTTTAGCACTTTTACTCCACTCCTGGCTGGATCCACCAAAAGTTGCAAAACTAAGGCACTACTGTGCTTGTGGAAGCCTGACGGGCAAATTCATCAAGAATTATGCCACTTTAGGTGCATAAATATTCTATCCATAGAAATGACTAGGAAAATGATTTTAATCATTTTGTGAGTGCTTTTTCAGGCCCCAGTCTTAAAGAAATCGGCAAATCTTATTCATGAATGCTTTTCATTAAGAGGCGCACAACACTTAATGAACTTGGCATATCTGATGAGTGGTGTGCGTGTACGTGTGCCCCTTCAGAAGTGTTACCCCAGTCAAGGACTACAGGAACTGGAGTAACATATCTGGAGACGAAATGGTTCAACTTTTGAAGAACTTGACAGCGGGCAAAGCAACGCCCCGTCCTACATCGTCTCTTCTGCAGCTTCACCCATTCATCATCATCTATCAGTATCCTTGTTTCATTCCGGTCAGTCCTGTAAATTACTATTCTGGAGTTTTACCAGTGGATGTGTCGGCCAGTTTTGCCCAATCTATGGCTATTTATGCCATTCTAGGAGTTGCAGTTCTGACGCCAGCAGAGAGCTGCCGGCTGGGAACATTGGTATAAGGCATTGTAACAGCGTTGTATCAGTAAGGACTTACCCGTGGAACGTCTGCTTCTTGTAGCAAAACTTCTCTGCATAAAGTGAGAAAAGAAAGAAGACAATTCGAGTTTGAAGAACTAAAAATTAAATAAATAAAAAATAAATATTTCCATTGGATTTGTTTTAATAATTATTTGTTTTGCTGTTTATCTTCCCATTCTCTGCTTATGATATCTTTTGACGTACAGAATAATAACAAAGGATGGTATAGAAGTATTTACAGTGACGTGAAAAATAAAAGTATGACCCCACGTGTCTGTAGCACTCCTGACAATGTCTGGGCATGCTCCTGATGAGACAATGGACGGTATTCTGGGTTATCAGGGCATCGGTGAGCTCCTGCATAGTTTGTAATGTTACTTGACTTTGTTGGATGCCTGATACAGAACAAACCACCGGATCTCAAAAGGATTCAGGTCTGGGAAACATGAGGGCCAGTCAAAGGCATAAATGTCTTCCTCATCCAGGTACTGTCTCCACAGTCTGATCACATGAGGATGGATATTGTCTTGTACCAGGAGAAACCCAGGGCCACTGCACCGGTGTATTGTCTGACAATGGCTCCAAGGATTTCATCACAGCACCTAACAGCAGTCAGGGTACCAAAAGTGGAGGTTTGTGTGACCCCCCATGGTTTTGCCTCCCCAGATTATCTCTGACAAAATCAAGGAACAACTTCCATTCGAGATGCAATAGACAATTGATTATAGTAAAACACGACCCCCAAAAAGTAGGATCTCTTCTTATAATTGGTGATATGTTATTTATTTATCCGTCCCCATCTCAAAAATTGTCTTCTGCATTTGTTAAAATTCCAGAAGTTCTTTGAACCCATCATATCTTCTCATAGACTTTACAATAATGTCTTAAGAAAAAGTTAAGACTGAAGATTTTAGGTTTATGTGAACCATTAGTGATCAGCAAAAAATGTAACATTTCATGTAATATCTTGTAACATCTTTATCCTTAACTCCTAAACTGCCTTGTGCCTATACACCTTAGACAGCTGTCCAGTTATGTCTCCCATGTCCCCCATGCCCATCAACACATCAACACTAGTGATGGGCGAGCACTAAAATGCTCGGGGGCTCGTTGCTCGGGTCGAGCACAGTGGAATACTCGGGTGCTCGACCCGAGCAACGAGACCAATGTACTGTAAGTCTACGAGAATCTCAATCATTATTCAGGTGGCTCCCCCCGGCGGTCTGCACAGGGCTTAAAAATTGCCCAAATCGATGGGAACAGTGCTCAAATGACATGGGAACAGCATGGGGAAGACCCCTGGAAGCATTTCTGACTCCCAGGTCACTGCTGTGAACAATGTTGTCAGAGGTATTACGCCACTTTTACGGACTCACAATAAAACATACAAAAATGAAACCAAAATGGATTTTCCTGGGAAATATGTAAAGGAACATCCTTTCCAGGGTAATGACTTGTATATAAGGCAAAATACATAACCAAAAACAAAAATACTCCTCCACACCTTGGGCTATGTTCACACGTAGCGTTTTTGATGCATTTTTGCACTTTTGCATTGCTTTCAACCGTGACAAATGCATTCACCAGGCAATGTCATTTTAACATTTTACAACCTTATCTGGCCATGTGGTGTGTGAGAAATGATCAGACACATCCTGCTTCATTTATAAAGGAGGGACTCTGAAAGTCACAAAGCCTATTTTTATAGGGCCATCAGGCGGCCTTTACTATTCTTAAAGGGCCAGCGGCTGGCTATGCTTTGTTGTTCCCATTACTAAAGAGTGGGTCTCCTATACTGTTATTGCGTATGCAGTAAATGCAAGGGCTGCCAAAAATTTGGACCTACTCCAATGCCCCTTGGAAGAGACGTAGAGGAGGGCCTCCTGAAAAAAAATGTTCCCATTATTAAGAAGTGGGTCTCCTATTGTGTTTGCCTATGAAGTGAATGCAAGGGATGCCAACAATTTGGAGGCACTCCAATGCCCCGTACAAGAGAGGTGGAGGTCAGATGGCTTCCTGAAAACAATGTTCCCATTATTAGTAAGTGGGACTCCCATAGTGTTGGCCTATGCAGTGAATGCAAGGGCTGCCAAAAATTTGGAGGCACTCCAATGCCCCTTGGAAATGACGTAGAGGGCCTCATGAAAAAATGTTCCCATTATTAGGAAGTGGGTCTCCCATAGTGTTGACCTATGCAATGAATGCAAGGGTTGCCAAAAATTGGGAGGCATTCCAATGCCCCTTGGAAAAGACGTGGAGGAGGACCTCATAAAAAAATGTTTACCATTAGAAAGGAGCGGGTCTCCTATACATGTAACGCCCATGCACTAAGTGTATGGGCTGACAAACATTTACCCCTGGGGGTATACATGAACATACTGTATAAAAAAAATTTTTTTACAGGCATCATAAACACCCTTTAAAAAAAAATATGTGGGTGTTGCATCACAGACCACGTCACCCAGGTGATATGGTGGTGGAGGATGAGGATGAGGAGAAGGAGGAGGACAAGAGCAAATAGCCAAAATCAGGATGCATATACCCATGTCTGGGTGTGAAAAGGTGCATAGGAATACACCTCACAAAAAAGAAACTGGATTTGAGTTTATGTTACACTGCTATCATTCAGTGGTGTTGAGAAGTCTGGCCCAATCCAGCCCTGACAAAACGCTAGCGGCAGGGCAGGCCAGGACCTCCAAGGTGTAGAGAGCCAGTTCATTCCACGTTTGTCACCTAAGCATATTAGCTTCAGCACAGCCTGTTGCCGCTTGGCTGAGGCAGTGCTGCAGTGCTTCCAGCTTGTGACTGATGTGGTCATTTCGGAGATGGAGGCTGAAGAGGAGGAGGAGGCTGAGGAAGATGAGGTGCAGGAGCTGTAGACTGTGGGGGCAACCCTGATTGATCTAGGGCCCGCAATCCTCGGCATCGGCAGGATGTGTTCCGTCCCAAGGTCCGACTGGGTCCCGGCTTCCACTATGTTAACCCAGTGTGCCGTCAGAGAGCTGTATCATCCCTGCCCACAAGCACTTGTCCACGTGTCCGTGGTTAGGTGGGCTTTCCCAGTAACTGCTTTGTTGAGGGCAATTATATGTGATCCATGTGACAGACAAACCACAGTTTTCAATAGCTGGATTTTTAGCGCTGTAATATGGAAAGGACCTGGCTGTATTCTGCAGTGCCAACAAGCAAATGGCGCAGAAAAACGGTGTTCTCTGGATTGGTTTTTAGGCTATGTGCCCACGATGCAGAAATGCTCCGGATTTTTTCCTGAGCATTTCTGCATCTCCCTGGCAGAAAAAACGCATGCGGATTGTACATGCGTTTTTCCTGCCAGGGACAAGCGGATGTGAAGCGTTCTTCACATGCATTTCAGCATGTGGGTTGACAAGCGCTTTCCAAGCGATTTTAGCATCACTTGGAAAGTGCTTGACAACTTGGTCACACTATATAAATCCAAGCAAACGTCATGGATTTATATAGTGTGACCTTAAAGTATGGTAAAAAAGAAAAAAATATATATATACTTACCTTCTGATGGCCAGCGCAGTCTTTATTCGCTCCGTCCTGGCTTGCCGGCAGCTCGCGGTAGACTGAAGGACCTGCCGTCACAAGACTAAATGACGTCAGTGCAGGTCCTTCTGTCCACCGCGATCTGCCGGCAAGCGAAGACAAGCACACCAGGGGCCATAAGAAGGTAAGTATCATATTTATTTTTGATTTTATTCTTTTTTTTACAGTTTCTATGGTACCCGGGTCCGGATGAGAGTCTCCTCTCATCCAGATCCGGGTACCATCCGCACTTTGAAACGCTTGGATTCCGCATGTACAGATCCAGTGATGCAGAATCCAAGGGTTCCAATGCCAGTCAATGGCAGCGAAAACGCAGCGCTTCCGCAAAATAATTGGTAGTGCTGCGTTTTTTCCGCAATGATAACCCGCAGCAGAAATTTCCGCAGCATGTGCAAAGCACATGCAGATTATCATTAGGGAACATGGCAGGCCTTCTACCATGCGTTTTTTAAGCATTTCTGCAGCATTTTTGCCTGCGGAAACACATAAAAAACACATCGTGGGCACACAGCCTTAAGCAAACAATCAGATAAAGATAAAAAAAAATATTCCTGGCCCCTGATACGTGGGGCTATTTCTACAAATATAATATCTGTAAAAGCACCAGCAGACAGAACTGAAATGGATCCTCTTGCTATATGCACTGCAGTCTGCTATATACCCTGCCTGCCTGTCTAGCACTGGTATCTCTGCAGCTGGATTAGTCCTCAGAAGGACTGTTAGTTCAGATGAATATGTGTAGAGAATCTTGTGGAATACCTACACTAACTAATAAACAACCAAATCTCTCCCTAGCTCAGCAGCACCTCTCCCTACACTGTCTGATTGCAGAGTAGACTGATGAGCACGGCGGCGCTAGGTCTGGTATAGACCTGATGAGGCTATGCGGCCAGCCAATCAGTGTAATGCCACAACTAACATGGCTGCAGCATTGCAGTGTGTGGCAGACAATTCCTGCATGTTGAATGGCGCTCTAAAGAGCGCCAAACATGCAGAGAGGGGACCCCAGCATCCGCCCGAGCATCCCGGAAGTACTCGGCGAGCTTCGAGCATCTCGAGTACTGAGATGCTCAGGCGAGTACCAAGTACTTGCGAGTATGCTCGCTCATCACTAACCAGCACAGATGCCTTAGCCTGGAGAAAACCAGTACCTGATTTCTAGGAAGTGAAAAGGACAGATCTCTTGGTATACGATTAATGAGAAACTCTCAGCTATATTATCTGATATTTTTCATTCACAAGTCCATGTTTAAACGTTTAAGTGGACAATAATAGTTCCAGTGTCATCAGCATTTTGCATCAGTGTGACATCAGTATTTGGTCTGTGTGTCCATATTTAGACACTATGGAATAGGGCAGAGACAAACGGGGCCGGGAGAAACAAAATGCTCCTGATGTGAGCGTCGCATTGCGCATGCGCAGGAAATGAGTTACACCAGTGCACGTCACAGGGCCCTGTGACGCGCAGGGGATGGGGGAACATGCTAAATAAGCAGATAGGCGGGGATTTCTGGGCTAACTAAAGATATAGGCGGGGATTTCTTGCCTTCCGGGGGACGCCAAGCATGTGAAAACAGATTTTATAAAACTACATTTCTCTGCATTCAGAACTCTACTATGGGCCATACAGGTATGTATAGATTTATTTTTCTATAACCTGTATGCCCATATTAGAGGTCTCAAATCTCACAGGGGGTGAAAGTTCCCTTTAAGAAACATTTCTACCATTTTTATCATTCACATAAATCTGAACTGGACAGGTTCTCACACCTAGCTCTTGCATAGCAGTAATCCAATCCTTATCAAATGAATCTCACAGATGGATGCAGTTTGAAAATGTTTTTGCTAAATTTGGTTTCGCCAGGTGGACTCTTCAGTCTGAATACATCAATCCTACCTCCTGTTCCTCTATTCTCTCAATTATGTTATCAACTGTTTCCCTCTGGTGATGTCACGGCTGTGTCAGAGGTGACAGACAGTCGCCCTGCAGTGGGTTGCAGGAGATCTCTACGTTTGGCATTGCAGACAGCTTCTTAAATAAGAGGCTGTCTTTAGAACCGAGCGGCTACCTCTCTCTTGCTAATTATCTCTCTGGCCTGGGTGTATATATACCTGGTGTGTCTGAGAGGAAGTCGCTGGCTATATTTATTTCTACTTGTGAGGCTAAGCAGGAGCAGTTCTTCGTCCTCTCTGGAGTTTGAGGCCGTGTGCATATTTGGAGTCATCTAAAGCTAAGTAATTTCCCCCTGTTTTGTCTTCCCTTGTTGTCTATAGTATTTAGTGGAGGTTGACTAATGCTCATCTCCTTCCATCCCTAGCCATAGCCATACGCCAGGGAAAGTAGGGCAAGGCACGCGTGCGGCGATTGCTGAAGAGGCATTATAGGGACGGTAGTTGAGACAGGGTGACGCTAGACCAGACCATGAGGTCTCCACTTCCCCCTTTCCCTAGTGTCTGGGCTCCCTTTCCCTTTTCCCTCTGTTTTGCACCAACACCTGGCATGACAGGTGAACCTGGGTGAGAGCAAAGGTGTCATTCCCCTACTTGAGATCTTGATTAGGGTAATAGAGCCCCATATGCCTTATCAAAATCTGTCTACATGGGAGGCAAGCAGTCCCAACCGTCTCCGCATCTCTACCACTCCTATTATTTCCACTTTTTCACATGCTGAACATTTTCATCACTCACTTTTATGGTAACTTTCATCTATAATTTGTCTACACTTTTGCGTTCTCTGTAGAGATGAGCGTTGTTCTACTCGAACTGTTCGCCAATCTCAAATTCGAGCTGTTTTGGGCGGTGTTCGAGCCGGTCGGCGAACACGAACAATTTGAGAAAAATTCGGCTGTTCGAGGTTATGTTCGATAACTGTTCGTGCACCAAAATCATAACTGGATTTTTTCTCAGTAATGATGAAAATTAATGTTAATACGCAGTTTGAGTGAACAGCGGGGCGGGGGGAGGGGCAGGGGATGGATCTCTGCAGGAACAATGAAGATCTCCATTTTTTTTTCTCTTTCCCGCATTTGCAGTGGGGAGGTGCAATCTGTCAGCCTATCAGCAGCGCACACACGGAGCAAAGTGCTTTTTTTCACACAAGCAAGGGCATGTGTGATTGGCAGTGTATGTCACATGTCCTTGCCCTATAAGACCAAGCCATTTTCCCCGTCGCCACCATTTTCTCACTGCTGCAGCTGCGTGTTAGACGGCACCGCTGTTGCTGTGTGCGCTATACCTTGTTAATTTCAAGCCAATTTTCGCACAAATATACAGATAGCTTGGGAGTAGGGAATAGTTGTGATTGCAGTCCTTTTAAGGACTAGGTTACAGCATTTCCTACGACTTTTATCAAGCAGGTCTGTGCTCTTAAATAGATAGATTGTGGGAGTAAAGACTAAATGTAATTGGAGTCCTTTTCAGGACTAGGTTACATCAGTTCCTATCAGTTTTTGCCAGGCAGGTCTGTGCCAGTGCTGTGCAAGTTTTTTTCACAGCATTTGGCTGAATCTAGCAAAGCTAATCCTTTTTGGCCTATTGCAGAGTGTGTTAGTCAGTGGAGTAGCCTATCTGTGTTGCAAGATATACCACCTGTGTATAGAATACCAATTTTTTTACTGCACCTAGTGAAGTAAAATCTTTTGGGCATAGCATCATTCTATTAGTCCATCTATACTGACCTCCATCAGGTTGCAAACTGAATATAATTTTTTTCTGCATCTAGCTCTGAAAAAATATTTGGGCTTCTAGCAGTGTGTGGGACTTGGTCTATTAGTCCATCTATACTGACCTCCATCAGGTTGCAAATTAAAAATAATTTTTTTCTTCATTTAGCTCTGAAAAAATATTTGGGCTTCTAGCAGTGTGTGGGACTTGTTCTATTAGTCCTTCTATACTGACCTCCAGCAGGTTGCAAATTGAATATAATTTTTTTCTGCATCTAGCTCTGAAAAAATATTTGGGCTTCTAGCGGTGTGTGGGACTTGGTCTATTAGTCCATCTATACTGACCTCCATCAGGTTGCAAATTAAAAATTATTTTTTTCTGCATCTAGCTCTGAAAAAATATTTGGGCTTCTAGCAGTGTGTGGGACTTGGTCTATTAGTCCATCTATACTGACCTCCATCAGGTTGCAAATTAAAAATATTTTTTTTCTGCATCTAGCTCTGAAAAAATATTTGGGCTTCTAGCAGTGTGTGGGACTTGGTCTATTAGTCCATCTATACTGACCTCCATCAGGTTGCAAATTGAATAAAAAAATTTTCTGCATCTAGCTCTGAAAAAATATTTGGGCTTCTAGCGGTGTGTGGGACTTGGTCTATTAGTCCATCTATACTGACCTCCATCAGGTTGCAAATTAAAAATAATTTTTTTCTGCATCTAGCTCTGAAAAAAAATTTGGGCTTCTAGCAGTGTGTGGGACTTGGTCTATTAGTCCATCTATACTGACCTCCATCAGGTTGCAAATTGAATAAAAAAATTTTCTGCATCTAGCTCTGAAAAAATATTTGGGCTTCTAGCGGTGTGTGGGACTTGGTCTATTAGTCCATCTATACTGACCTCCATCAGGTTGCAAATTAAAAATAATTTTTTTCTGCATCTAACCCAGCCAATAGTTTTGGCCTAATACCACAGTTTGGCCACTCAGCTCTGCTCGGTTACCATCCATTGTTTTTTTGTGCAAACAACTCCAGAGTTGTGAATTAGTTAACCACCAAAATGAGTGGAAAAAGGCCTGCTGCTGGTGGAAAGGGGAATAGGCGTGTTGGGAAGGGGAAAAAAGGTTGTGTCCGTGGGGTAGGTGCAGAAGAAAGACCATCTTCCAGCCAAATTAAAATGTCTACTTCTTTTAGCGGACAATGTGATAAGATCCCTTTCTTACGGCCACGCCAATCGCTACAAATTCCAGATGAGGCACAAAAACAGCAGGTGCTTCAACGGATATCAAGTGCTCCTTTAAGTGGGCTCTCCTCCACATCAACTTCAACATCACAAATACTCCAGTCCTCAAAGGTGTCACCCAAATCGCACTTGCTTCCTCACAGCTCTCAAATCTCCAGCTGCCCGTCTGAGTATGAGGTAGAACAGATGGTTGAGTCTGCAGAGCTGTTTACTCATACTATAGCCTGGGAATCAGAGGTCGACTCCAGCGCTTCTGTGAATCCAGACGAGGAAATGATCTGCACTGATGCCCAGAATCTTTATGAGTCGGATCCAGGACCAGACGCAGAAGGTTCTGACCATAATGTAGACCCTCATTCCCAAACTGTAACTCCTGTTGGTGGAGACAATGAGGAAGACGATGATAAGACTCAAATACCTGATTGGAGCGACAACTTTAGTTTTTTGTCAGGGCAGGAACAGGTTGGCTCTGAGGACGACGGGTGTGATAACGCACAGGGTGATGATGATGAGGTCGGAGATCCCACTTACTGTCAACCCACAGTCAGCCAAGAGATGAGGTCAGCAGAGGAGGTGGAGGAAGATGCTAGTGACGACGAGGTCAGGTTGCGCCTTCCTGGACAGAGACGTAGTACTGGAAGCACGTCAACAACTGCATCCTCAAACACAACTCTGCCTCTCACCACAAGTCGTGGTGGCTCTTCAGGTCGCATGGGTGCTAAGCCTTGCATAGCCTGGGCATTTTTTCAGATCGATAAAGATGACCCAACTCGTGTTATCTGTAACATTTGTCAGCAAAAGCTAAGTAGAGGCCAAAAAATACATAGTTTGAGTACTTCATGCATGAACCGGCACATGGACATGAAGCATAAGTTGCAGTGGGAAGCTCAGTGTGCTACAATGCGGCCTAGCCGGCCGGGCCAACCACCGTCTGCCATATCTTGTGCATCCGCGGCCTCTTCATCCTCTGTGACTGGGGGGACAGCAGTCACACCTGTTTTGGGGCGCAGACCTGCCACCTCTTTACCCGCAACAGCCAGCGTTATTGGCAGGTCATCATTTTCTTTGGAGGTGGTAACACCAGCTGGTCTTGAGCGCTGTCCGACATCGATAGCACCACCTTTGGATCAAGGCAACCTAACATGTCCGCCTGCATCTTCCTCACAGACCGGCAGTTTGCCGGGGACACCCTTATCAACCCCGTCTAAGCACAATAGCCAGCCCTCGGTCCCTCAGATGTGGACAAGTAAAAGACCATTTCCTCCTAGCCATGAGAAAGCTAAGAGGTTGAATTTCACCATCTGCAAGCTCTTGGCTACAGAAATGCTGCCTTTCCGCCTGGTGGACACAGAGGATTTTCGAGACCTTATGTCCGTCGCAGTGCCCCAGTACCAGATGCCCAGTCGGCACTACTTCTCAAAGAAAGGTGTGCCTGCGCTCCACCAGCATGTCGCACACAACATCACCGCTTCTTTGAGAAACTCTGTGTGTGACAGGGTGCATTTCACCACAGACACTTGGACGAGTAGGCATGGACAGGGGCGTTACATGTCGCTGACTGGGCACTGGGTAACTATGGTGACAGCAGGACAAGGGGCTGCTGTCCAAGTCTTGCCGTCCCCACGAGTTGTGCGTCAATCCTCTTTATGTCAAAGTTCCTCCACTGCTTCTGCCTCCTCAACCTCCTCTCGGTCTTCCACCTGCACCCAAAGCCTGTCTGGTCATGCCACAAGCTTTCTAACTGCGCAGAAGGGATCCTGCACACCTCCTTACTATGCTGGCAGTAGGGCTCAACGTCATCAGGCGGTTTTTACATTGAAATGTCTGGGAAATGTGAGTCACACAGCTGAGGAGTTGTGGTCAGCTCTGGAGAACCAATTTCATGAATGGTTGTCTCCACTGGACCTGAAACCAGGGAAGGCCGTGTGCGACAATACTGCAAACCTGGGTGCGGCCCTTCGCCGGGGCAATGTCACACACGTGCCTTGTATGGCTCACGTGTTGAACCTGGTTGTCCAGCAATTTTTAGCCCACTATCCCAGACTAGATGGCCTTCTGCAGAGGGCACGGTCGCTGTGTGCTCACTTCCGCCGTTCGCATCCCGCAGCTCAGCGACTTACATCTCTACAGAAGTCGTTGGGCCTGCCACTTCACCGGCTAAAATGCGATGTGCCTGACGCGCCCCCTGGGACATATTCCTTTTTGAGGGGAATACCCGGCACCGGATCAGATGGGGGGTTGTAGTCTCCGAGCGGCTGTGACCCGGCCCGTGCCCAGGGCGTCAAACTCAGTGTTATGTGGCAGTCCTACAGATGTTATTAAGAGTTCTTTTGTGTCGACTACGCCACCCGTTGTGATGCGGTCACTGTGGCCGCCGCTGCAGCAGGGTCCGCTGAGGCTGATGGTGGGTGCGCAGCTTGGTGGGATAACCCCCAACGGGAGGGGTATAGCCTCAGAGGGGACAGGTGCAGAGGATGGGGGTTGTGGTGGTGCAGTGCAGACGGCAATGAAGACAGAGTCGGGTTGTGCAGTTAAGGGTGTTTACTTACTGCAGATGTTGTACTGGTCACTCCAGCTTCGAGTGACCACCCGAGCCGTGCTGCGTCCACCAGGTCCTGGATCCAGCCAACCCCCAAACAAGTCCGGAGCGTGGCCCTGAGCTCTCCTTCTGTCCCGTTCTCTGGCCGTCCCCACCAGTGATCCACCTAGGTCCGGCTCCCTCGGGCCTTCTGTTGGGACACCCTTGGCCTTGGGTTCCCTGACCCTTCATGTGGTGTGCCTTCGGGGTGGATGTGGTGGGTGACCGTGGCAAACGCTGCCCACGGTCTCCGGTCTCTGGCTGGGGAATGTTTTTACCCCCACCAGCTTGGGTTCCGGTACCCTGATGCCGACTCTTCACCCGGGGATTTAAGTTGGGATCTTGGAGTCCTTTTCTGCTGTTTCCCCCTCTGGGTCTCTCTTTCTTCTCCTCTCTCACTCTGGGTCTCTCTTCTCCTCTGCTCGCTGACTTGTTCTCTGCATCTGACCCTGTTCTTAGTTGGTGCCCACCTTATATACACCCTCTATGTGTGAGCTCAGGTGACCAGCACCCAATGAGCTCCTAACTTTACCCAGGCTGCTCCCCCTATCTGCCCCTACACTACTTGGGATGTACCACCCCCCTCCCACTCCAGCCAGGAACAGACTCGGTCGTACCTGCACATTTCTAAGTGGGAGTACCGTCGGTCTGCTACTCGGAAATGGGATGTGTGTAGTGCATGCAGCCTACCGAGCTCAGTTCCACACTCCTTCCTTACCCGGGAGTGGAATATCACACCTCTGGGTTGAGGTGCAATACCCCTGTAGCAGCCGAATCCTCAGGGTGCTACATTCCCCCCTGGTAAATCACAGCACGTCCTCGGGCTGTAAGACAAAAACAACACCAAAACATACAAAATTTTCATATAAACATATAAAACATATAAAACATTATATATATATAAAACTTTTCATATAACATTCTCGTCGTCTCTTGTTTCTGGTTCCTCCTCCGGTCACTGTGCAACGTGTGACCGGGTACAGTGCGACAGTCTTTCTAGAAAACATGGTTTTCCTATAAAACCGGTAGGGGGCGCTTTAGGACGCGCAACTATGTACAAGGGTATGGCCGCTCTCAGTCCTCGGCCAGTTAAAGGGAAGGGAATGGCTGCTCACAGTCCTCAGCCTGTGGGATTAAGGGTAAACGGGTGAACAGTTCACTCATGCTGGTCCCAACGGGGACTATATATATGTAGCAACAGTTTCTTTGGTACCCGGTCGGGTAACTATTTACATCTACTGCTCTGCCGCACTCAACGGCGTCTTCCTCCTGCTCTTTGCTTGTAGCTGGTTGTAACTTCAGACCCGTCCGGGTCCTCTTGCTCCTCCTCCTCGCACCGCAACTCCTCCTCCGTCAGGCGGTGTACGTGGAGGGCGTAAGGTCCTTTGGCACACTTGTGCCGGGTGAAGGTGACCTCGTCTCCGATGTAGAGGTCACGACCTCTGTGACCCTCCGGCAGATGGGATTCAACGTCTCTGCGCGTTACAAAAACGTCACCGAAGGTGTTGCGGTCTCGGATGAAGCCCCACCCATGCTGCTGGTTGAACTTGACCACTGTCCCGATGGTGCGGGGACAATGCGCTGCACGGGGGTCCCTCCTGGTCCGGCTCTTCTGCTCGGCACTCCGTACTTGGGCCTGTTGCTCTCGGACCCGCCTCTCTCTCTGCTCCCTTGCGAACTCCGCGAGCTGCTGACGGCAGCACTCAGCGCGCTCCGCTGCAGCTGCCCTGGTTTCCTGAGTGAACCCCATTAGGTCTTCTCCGGTGGGGTCCCACTCAAATTGGGCTTCTTCCAGAGGAGGCGAGACCCGTGCCACGGGCTTCGGAGCCGGAATCAGGGGCTCACACAAGGGCCCTAGTCTCTGCTGCCATTCCAGCTCATGGAATTCTTCGGGCCAGATGAAGGGCCGCCCGTCCGGCCATGTGAGCTGGCTGAACAAGTCCTCCCCCAGGTGTGGCACCCTTGGTTTTACGGGCGCGGGCGCGGTGGTGGTGGCGCCCGGATTGCCCAGGCCCTGCGGCCAGGCCTGGGGCACCTGGAAGGTGAAGGGCACCGTTAATACGGCGGCGCCCTGGGCTACCTGGCCTTGCGACCAGGCCGGAGGCTCCGCGGAGGTAGGGGGCGCTGTTGGTGATGTGGCGCCCGGGGGTACTAGGCCTTGCGACCAGGCTGGTGGTATTTCCTGCTTTGTCACGCTCCGGGTCGAGGCGCGTGACGTCACAGGGGTCGCTGCGGCGGCTTCCGGTTGAGGCCTAGTCCATAGCGGTGACATGGCGGCTACGGGCACAGCAGGGGGACTTTCGGGCTCTGCGACGGGGAGCTGGGGCAGGTGGGCGGTTTCCCGGCTTGGGGTATAGGCGTCCCCTTTACCTGCCTCCTTGCGTCCGGCTCCCTTCTCGGCGCCGTCTCCGGCCTTTGGTCCTCCCGCGCCATCCTCAGAGGCGGTCTGTTTCCTCTTCCAGGGTAGCGTGCTCCGTTGACTGGTCTCAGCTTGCTGGGCCATCTCCCGGCTCCATTCCGCCAATATCTCGCGCTGTACCCGGGCCATCCTCCGTGCGAGGCCCTCCAGGGCAGTCTGTGCACACTCCCGGTCTCGGGGGAGCTGTGCAAGGACCTCCACTAGGCCTAGTGGGGTCGTGGTGTCTAGCAGGCTCCTGACCAACGGGTCGGTGCTGCTCTGCTCTTCTTCCAGCAGGCTCCTGGCCAGCGGGCCGGTGCTGCTCTGCTCTTCTTCCAGCAGGCTCCTGGCCAGCGGGCCGGTGCTGCTCTGCTTTCTCTCCATCTCCGGGTAAGCTCCTCCGCTACTCCTCTCCAGGCTTCTTGCCTCCGGGTGCGCTCGCTCCAGACTGCTCCAGGCGGCACCCATCTTCGTTCTTTCCTTTCGTCTCCTCCCACTTCGAGGGCGGTCCCGGGGCAACTCGGTGACTGTCAGCTCCAGGGGTAGTTCTTTCACGCTGACAGACACCTCCAGCATCACAGTCTCTGTTGGTGGGGGCGGTTTCCACTTTTGGCGCCATTTTCTGTCCCGACCCACGATGGGAGGCGGCCTCTTGCCCTCCTTTGGTACGCCCATAATGGCGTCCGCTGCTCTTCCAAGGCGGGAAATCTTCGGATTTGGCGGGAAGCGTCGCCCAGTGGCGGGAAACTCTGCAGATGGCGGGAACAAGCTGGAAATGGCGGACAATCGGCGGGAAACGACCTGTGATGGGGTCCGATGGCGTGGACCCTCCGGAACCGGCGGGAGACTTCTTTCTGAGGTAAACTTGTACTTTTCTTCAGGCACGCAGTACCCGGGTGTTGCGGGCACGTAATCCTGCCGACTACGCCAAAGTTGACGCGCCCCCTGGGACATATTCCTTTTTGAGGGGAATACCCGGCACCGGATCAGATGGGGGGTTGTAGTCTCCGAGCGGCTGTGACCCGGCCCGTGCCCAGGGCGTCAAACTCAGTGTTATGTGGCAGTCCTACAGATGTTATTAAGAGTTCTTTTGTGTCGACTACGCCACCCGTTGTGATGCGGTCACTGTGGCCGCCGCTGCAGCAGGGTCCGCTGAGGCTGATGGTGGGTGCGCAGCTTGGTGGGATAACCCCCAACGGGAGGGGTATAGCCTCAGAGGGGACAGGTGCAGAGGATGGGGGTTGTGGTGGTGCAGTGCAGACGGCAATGAAGACAGAGTCGGGTTGTGCAGTTAAGGGTGTTTACTTACTGCAGATGTTGTACTGGTCACTCCAGCTTCGAGTGACCACCCGAGCCGTGCTGCGTCCACCAGGTCCTGGATCCAGCCAACCCCCAAACAAGTCCGGAGCGTGGCCCTGAGCTCTCCTTCTGTCCCGTTCTCTGGCCGTCCCCACCAGTGATCCACCTAGGTCCAGCTCCCTCGGGCCTTCTGTTGGGACACCCTTGGCCTTGGGTTCCCTGACCCTTCATGTGGTGTGCCTTTGGGGTGGATGTGGTGGGTGACCGTGGCAAACGCTGCCCACGGTCTCCGGTCTCTGGCTGGGGAATGTTTTTACCCCCACCAGCTTGGGTTCCGGTACCCTGATGCCGACTCTTCACCCGGGGATTTAAGTTGGGATCTTGGAGTCCTTTTCTGCTGTTTCCCCCTCTGGGTCTCTCTTTCTTCTCCTCTCTCACTCTGGGTCTCTCTTCTCCTCTGCTCGCTGACTTGTTCTCTGCATCTGACCCTGTTCTTAGTTGGTGCCCACCTTATATACACCCTCTATGTGTGAGCTCAGGTGACCAGCACCCAATGAGCTCCTAACTTTACCCAGGCTGCTCCCCCTATCTGCCCCTACACTACTTGGGATGTACCACCCCCCTCCCACTCCAGCCAGGAACAGACTCGGTCGTACCTGCACATTTCTAAGTGGGAGTACCGTCGGTCTGCTCCTCGGAAATGGGATGTGTGTAGTGCATGCAGCCTACCGAGCTCAGTTCCACACTCTTTCCTTACCCGGGAGTGGAATATCACACCTCTGGGTTGAGGTGCAATACCCCTGTAGCAGCCGAATCCTCAGGGTGCTACATGCCTACCCGGTGGAATTCAACTCTGCACATGTTGCAGCGACTGTGGCAGCACCGACAAGCCCTGGTGCAATACGTTCTGACGTATAGCCTGGGCCAACGAGATTCAGAGGTGGGGCAAATCACGCTGGAGGAGTGGTCTCAGATCAGGGACCTATGCACCCTTCTGCACAGTTTTGAAATGGCGACGAAGATGTTTAGTGCTGACGATGCCATTATCAGCATGACTATTCCGGTGATTTACATGCTGGAGCACATGTTAAACAGAATTCGGAGTCAGGTGGTGGCACAAGAGGAGGTGGAGGAAGTAGAGGAGGAGGAGTTGTATGCGGAAGGGCTAACATCTGCAAGGTCCAGACGGTCGGCAGCACCAAGGCGGCAGGCATGTGAGGGTGGGGGAGATGATTTTACCAGGGCGCATGGTAGCAGCCAAACTAGTGAGGAAGGTGCAGGAGCCCAGGAAGAAGTGGAGGACGAACTGATGGAAGACTCATCAGATGAGGGAGACCTTGATCACATTTCTGTTGTGCGAGGTTGGGGGGAGAGGACAGAAGAAGGAAGCATGATTGTTACCTCGCCACCAACACAACAGGGACTTGGTGCTCCTGGATGCGCAACACACATGAGTGCCTTCTTGCTGCACTACCTGCAACATGACCCTCGAATTGTGAGAATTAGAAATAATCCTGACTACTGGGTTGCCACACTGTTAGATCCCCGGTACAAAAGTAAATTTGCAGAAATTATTCCTGCCATAGAAAGGGATGCACGCATGCAGGAGTATCAGCAGAGACTGTTGCAGAATCTTACATGTGCTTTTCCACAAAATACCAGTGGTGCACGTAGTGAATCTCACAGTTCCAACTTGCCAACCGTGGGACCGTCAAGTGTTCAGCACTCAAACCGTAACAGAACCACAGTATCTGCTGGTAACATCAATTTTGCGGAATCATTTCACCACTTTTTTAGCCCATCCTTTGCAAGGCCACAGGAGACAAGAAGTCTGACACATAGTCAACGCCTAGAGACGATGGTACAGGAGTATCTCCAAGTAAACATTGAAGCCACGACTGTGTCACTGGACCCTTGCTCTTTTTGGGCTTCCAATCTGGATAAATGGCCGGAGCTAGCCACTTACGCCTTGGAGATCTTGTCATGCCCCGCAGCCAGCATTCTGTCTGAACGTGTGTTCAGCGCTGCTGGTGGTGTGCTGACAGATAAGTGCACGCGGCTCTCCACTGATAATGTAGACAGACTCACGTTCATAAAGATGAACAAATCATGGATCCGAAACGACTTTTCTACCCCTGTGTCATCCTGGGGAGAGTAAAAGCTTGATGATTGGTTAAAATCACCCTACCAACCGTTTTAAGCTTTCAAATTACTAATCATGTTTATCTGTATCTTGACTGGAAAATAATTTGGGCTTTGTAGCAGTGTGCAGCACTGATCCTATTAGGCCATCTATAATAAGCTTCACCAGATTTAAAATTAAAAATAATTTTTAGCTGCATCTAGCCCGGAAAATAATTTTGGGGCTCCAAGATGCGCAAGACACATAAGTGCCTTCTTGCTGCACTACCTGCAGCATGACCCTCATATTGTCAGAATTCGAAGTAATCATGACTACTGGGTTGCCACACTCTTAGATCCCCCAAACTTTTCGATCAACCTTTTCATTTTAATAAAGACCAAAAAAATGGTCATTTTTGAAATTATAAGCATTAGCAGGTTGTTAGAAACTGAAATCAAACAGTTTTCAACTCAAAACTTTATTCTAGGTGATGTTACATTTTCACATAGGACCCCTTGTTCGAAAGGAGCTTCTGAACTCTCTCGTCCATTGAATTTGTCAGGTTTTGGATGGTTTCTGCTTCAATTGTTTTGCATGAGGACAGAATACCCTCCCAGAGCTGTTGCTTAGATGTGAACTGCCTCCCGCCATCATAGACACTCCTTTTAATGATGCTCCAAAGGTTCTGAATGGGGTAGAGGTCAGGGGAGCATGGGGGTCACACCATAAGTTTGTCCCCTTTTATGCCCATATCAGCCAGAGATGCAGATGTTTTATGTGCAGCATGAGATGGTGCATTATCATGCAGAAAAATGATCTTGCTGTGAAATACACGGTTCTTCTTCTTGAACCATGGCAGGAAGTGCTGTTTGAGAAAATCCACATACATTATGGAGTTCATCTTTAGCGCCTTCAGGGATCCTAAAGGGGCCGACAATCTCTCTCCCCATGATTCCAGCCCAAAACATTACTCCACCTCCTCCTTGTTGGCGCTGTAGCCGTGTTTGCGTGGGGTGTCCATCAACCAGCCATCCTCCACTCCATTCATCTGGACCATCGAGCGCTGCACGGCACTCATCCGTGAACAAAACAGTTTTGAAATCAGTCTTCATGTAATGTTTGGCCCACTGGAGCTGTTTCTGCTTGTGTGAAGTGGATAGAGGAGGTCGACAGGATGGCGTATGCACAGCTGCAAACCTCTGAAGGACCCTGCATCTTGTTGTTCGGGGGACGTTGGAGGCACAAGCAGCTTCAAAAACTTGTCTGCTGCTATGACAAGGCTTTTTTGCCGCTGCTCTTTCAACCTGACGTAATTGCCTGTAGGAAAGAGTCCTCAATTTGCCCTTATCAGCACGCACACGTGTGTACTGTGAATCAGCTACATACTTCTTGATTGCCAAGACACTTCATCCTGATCATCGCACAATGTTGATTGTAGTCATGCCTTGACCTAAACACTCCACAATTTGTTGCTTCTCAGCAGCCGACACATCCTTTTTCTTTCCCATTTTGGCAGAAAATGTAGGCTGCTTAATAATGTGAGAGAGCCTTCTTAAGTAGTCTTGCCTTTCATTGGACACACCTGCAAACTAATTAGCATAGGTGTCTGCAATTGCTTACAGTGATATAAAGAGCCCTGACACACATCACCATCAATGAGTTTAACTGACAAACAAACAAATTCTTCCCTTATCACTCCTAAACACTTTTTGCATAATAATTTGGAACGCGGTGTACATGTGCTTTTCCACAAAACACCAGTGGTTCACGTAGTGAATCTTACAGTTCTAACTTGCCAACCGTGGTCTGTATGGAATTGTTCAATAAAGGGCCCAAAATTAAGATAACATAGATGGGAGAGGTCTCTATGAATAGGAATTCCTAAGTATTTGATACCCTGTGAGGGCCAGGCAAAGGGAAAGTTGGACTGGATGGAATCCTATATGGATTTAGGGAGGGAGACATCGAGGGCCTCAGACTTCGCTGCATTGATTTTAAAATTTTACCATGTAACAAAGTGATCTATTTCAGCCATAACAGCAGGGATGGATATATGTGATTGAGTGATATATACTAGGACATCATCAGCAAATAGAGAGCACTTGTACTCGGTGCCTCCCACCTCAATCCACCTAATATTGGGGTTATGGCGAATTGATGAGAGCAGGTGCTCCGTCACTAGGATGTATAAGAGAGGGGACAGAGGACATCCCTGCCTTGTCCCATTGGTGATTGTGAAAGGTGATGAAAATGTTCTGACGCACCCCCTGGGCCTTGGGACACCCGGAGCCGGACCCTTTTTGGTGGATGCTGGTGGTTGTAGTCTTCGTGGCGGCGATCCGGTTCCGTGGCTCAGGGCGGTCAAACCAGTGGCGGAACTATTTATGTGGTTTTGATGTTTAAATGTCCGACTACGCCACCCGTGGATTGCGGTCAGAGTGAACCGCCGCTACAGGGCAGACCGCTAAGGCTGGTGTTGTGGTTGCAGCAGAGCGTAGCATAACTCCCCACGGGAGGAGTATAGCCTCAGGGCAGTGAATGCGGAGGATGGGGGTGATGGTGCAGGGCAGCAGCAGTAACGACACGGAGTCAGTGATGCAGTTCAGGGCCTTTACTCACAGTTCTTATTATCCAGACCACGTCTGCAGGTAACGGCTGCCCACGTCGTACTGTGCTCACCAGGTGAGGGGCTCAGACAACTCCCAGATAACTTTGGAGCGCTTCACAGGACCCCCTTTGTGTGTCCTTTGTCTGGCCTTTCTTACCAACACTTCTGTCCGGCTGCCTCGGGCCTCCTCTTGGTAAACTTGGCGCCAGTTTCCCTGACCCTATGTGGTGCCTTCCTAGCGGGTGGAGCAAGGGGCTGCGCCACATAAAATGTCAGAGCCTCCGGTTTCTAGCTGAGGGTCGTTTCCTGCCTCCACTAGTTCGGGGACCGGTCTCCCCCTTTGGCCTGACCCGTCCACGCAGGTGGATTCGGGCGTGCGGTGGCGACTCGCCCGTCCGCACCCCTGGGATCCCTTCATTCCTCGTTCCTGGAGCCTTCTCCGCTCCTCTTCCTTCCTTCTCCCTCTTGCAGGCCTGGGCCTCTGTTACTAGGCCCGCCTCCGGAGCAGAGCTCATGCAGAGCCCCTGCTCCCTGCCACTTCTGCTCAGACTTCTCTGCACTGAACTAAGATGGTGCCCACCTTTTATACTCCCTTCTCAATGCACCCAGGAACTGCTTCCTCCCTGCTCCTGCACTACAGGGTTCCCCTTCCTCAGTGTTCCCTCCCCCCACTCCAGCCAGGGACAGGGACTGTCGTGCCCATCTCAGGGGCATATTGGTCGCCCTGCCCCACGGCAATGTGGTGTAATGCATGCAGGTGTCGGGTCCTGATCCACACTCCATCCTTACCTGAGAGTGAGATATCACACCTCTGGGTGAGGTGCAATACGTCTGTAGCAACCGAGCCCTCAGGGTGCTACAGTTCCATTTATTTCCAGCCTAGGTGACGTATTGCGATACAGGGCCGTGATTTTGGCTATAAAAGGGTCCCCTAGACCCCTACCCCAAGCTCTTTAAGAGAATCATATATGGCGTGCCAGGAGACTCTATGGAATGCTTTTTCAGCATCCAACGAGAGTATCTAATTACAAATTTTTAACTGCATCTAGCCCAGGAAATACTTTGTGCCTAGTAGCAGTGTCTGCTAGTCAGCGGATTATCCCGGCTGTTAAGCAAGCTACACCACCTGTAGTTTAGACACTTAATTTTTTCAAAGGAAATGCTTCGGGACCATGGGATACTTAGTGAAGAGCATCAGGAGGCACCCCAAGGCATAGGGGCTGGGACTGGCAGTAGGATGCCTTGCGGTGGACAGCCGAGCTCGATCCTTATAAAAGCTTTTTAACTGCAGAAGCTTTAGTGGACGCTACTGGAGCTGGAATTACCGCGGCTGCTGGCATGAGACTTGCCCTCCAATAGATCCTTGTAAATGGATTTAAAGTGTATTCATTCAAATTAGAGAGACAATTTAAATTAAAAAGCTTAGAGCTGCCTCCACCACAGGGGGGCTCGCTCGACCCACCAGCGGACAGGCACCAGTATTGGGATAGGGGGGCTGGCCGTCAGGGTTCACCGCGGCTCTGGCACAAACCCGGCGACACGGAGGTGGCACGGGCAGGAGCGGACTGGCCGTGTCGGCTTCTCACTTTTTGGATTTTAGAAGGGCATGACATGCCTATATCTGTGTCTCCCCCTCCTTTTACTCCTCCACCTCTTTTATTTTCGCATGACTATATGTACTTGTCACTTTTCCATGTGTTAGTTATGTCTTCTGAGCAGTTTGTCAGCTTTTGGACACCTTTGAAGGTGTTTTCTATGTGTTTCTATGTGTTTTTGTTTGCCTGCCATTGGTTTTAACGGTGTTCGAAGGTGTTCGACGAACAGTTCGACGAACAGTTCGGCGAACACACGGCTGTTCGACGAACCGAACCGAACTCGAACAATACGGGGGTGGCTCAACACTAGTTCTCTGTTCATTGTTTGTATATTTTTCTTTGTTTATAAAAATCAATAAAACTTATTGGAGAAAGAAGCGCTCCAAGCTAACGATTCCCTAATCCATCCTAAATATCTATGTGATGGAGGCAGATTAAGATACTCACCAATCACCGTCTTCTCCCTTCCTCTCTTCTCTCCCTCACTGCTCCTATACTCATGTATGCCTCATTCAGCCGAGCATGCATGTGCTTTCCATGGGAGGATTATGGACCTGTCCCACAAAATTCAATCAATTCAGATGATTTTCCTTTAATGTGAATGGGCACTAAAGAACTGGACTATTTCTGATATGAATTTCAATTATTTACCTTGTATGATTTTTTTTTTCCATATTATATGTATGACCTCAGTAGCATACAGCCAATTTTGGCAGGCCACATGACCGCTATGGAGCCCATGAACAGGAGGATCCTAGTGCCGAATAGCCCCATCCCCTGTTTATATCGTATATATACAGCATAAGTTATGATGGTGTATAAGGGGCAAACTCACATGCTCAGCCCACTCCATACCCAGTGGGTGCCGGCTGTTTTACACAGCAGACAGCCATTTGTAATTGCTGCAATTCAAGTTAGCTGTGATTACATCAGATTAACCCCTTATCTTCCATAGTGACCAGCAACTATGGTATCTAAGCAGTTTAAACAGGGGGTCTTTGTGACCACCACTGGGTTGCTTAATGGCAGCCAGGGGCTATTAAGAGGTCCCATTTCGGATCTTTGCTATGGGGTCTGTGGATTTCTATGTACACCCCTCTATGACCTGATAAGAATTATCCTGAGGGTTAAACAGGTGGACTAACGTTCTGTGTCCTCCCAGTATTCCTCTCTCTGCATATCATACCATGAGTATCCACCTTAGTACATGCCGTATTCTGAAAATCTTATTTATCTGTTTTCTTTTCTAAAAGTGTTTATTTTACATCACATTAAACATATGAATGGGAAATATGTATTAACTGATTAGCTGCAGTGGTCACCCAATGGCCCCTGCGGGAAGGAGAAGCCAGGAGGTCGGCGGGGACACTGACTGCAGCAGTTCTGGGGGTCTGGAAGGTAAGTATGAGATTATTATTCCAAGGCATCTGATATACATAAGATGTATATATATATCTCCTATGCTTTAGACACATATACACACCTTAAGAGTGTTAGATGGTTAATAATAATATAATATAATATTTTTTTACAATGTGTATTATAATATATAATAATATAACATTTTATAATATGTATATAACAGATTGGACAGTCGGCCATCATGACAGCGCGTTGTTGGTCTCACATGTGATGTCACAGTGACATAGAATGCTGTGAGGTTATACAATCTATGCACTCGGTGACATCAGCGCCATTTTCAGAGTTGAAGTTTTCGCTGAGACTCTACCGTGGTTTTGGAAGTGCGAGCTAGTTTGTTTCATACATCTAGTGCTTTACTTCTACAGCTTCTTATTGATATTTTGGCACCATAACATCCGTGCCATCAGAGAACTTAGTTCTCATTTTCTATCACTCTACCATCTCAGCCCCGGGAAACTGAACCATGACTTCCAGGGAGCTGCATCAGCTTATTGCTGACAACGAGACTTGGATGAGCCGACCAGAAAATCAGGGTAAGTGAGAGAATATTCCCACCTTATAGGATCTTTTCTGGGAGGAGATTTCCCTGGGGTAAGCGGTTTCAGTACACTCAGTGCATCCTCCACCTTCCCATTCATAGTCCTTGGGGGCTGTGTTAGTCGCAGTCTGGTTCCACCCCTGCTCTGTGATGTCTGCAGAGAGGGGATCCATTGAGCAGGTTTATTTAGCCCAAACATTAATCAATTTTTGCTCCTCTCCCTAAACTCCAAATCAACAGCAGGTTATTTCTCTTTGGTTCAAAAGTGTTTTTTTTATAAACTTTTGCATATTTATAGTACATTTTATTTCTTTATAGGTCAGGCTATGATTGTCCATCAATTGAGATCTTCTCAAAGGGATCAGAGAAGACTAATTACTACTGGTGGACACAGAACAGACGCCACTGCTGTCACTGCGAGAGGGAGAGAAGCCAGAACTCCTCTCCGGCAAAGAGGACAAGAGAGCAGGGAAAGAAGCCGCTCTCCGCTTAGACCCGTCCCTGCAGAGCCCTCCAGAGAAACATCAGAGAGCAGAAGGGATCACAGTGGATCCTCAGACACCGCCACTGAGTTTGAATTCAGACGGCCATTTCCCGTTCTGCCCAGCCGCAGACTCAGGGAGTCTCCAGCTGCAAGTGGATCTCCTGTACAATTACTGCAGGCAAACCGTCTGTTCAACATCATCTTTCAGCAGCAGGGAATGGGAGTGATGACGCCTCCGCCACAGATGCGGCCACCATCACCACCTGCACAATATAATCTGCAGGAAAGGCAGCAGACTTGGCGAGCTCAGCAAATTAGGAACCTCCCAACAAGAGCTGTAACATCTCAGGAGGAGTCGTGTGTCATCTGCATGACGGATTATGAGACCGGAGAGGAAGTCACAGTGCTACCATGCAATCATTGTTTCCATCAGGGTTGCATCTCTACCTGGCTCAACTCCAACCTTCGGTGCCCCCTGTGTCGCAAACACTGCTTCCTTCTAAAATTCAGTGGAACATCTTAAATGTTCAAGGAAGAAGTTAAGAGTTTGGCAGTGACACTAGAAGAGTCCATCTTGTACGTCAGCCCAGGTAAGAGAGAAGATATAGATTACATCTGCATTCATTTCAAATGCTAAAAAAAATAATTCACCTTTACTTCTGTTCTGTCTTTTCTTTAGTTTACCATCAGCTTTGGGAAACATCGTACCAGTACTGAGTTCTCAGATGAGGATCAATGAAATAGCGGTCTTCTTTCTGTGATATTATTGAGACTCTGAAGAAGAAACTGCTCCTGCACATGACGATTTTCGGATGAACCCCCTTCTCTCTTTTCTGTGAGGAGATTTTGAGGACGCTCTGGAAAGTAGAGATAGAGAGGAAACCAGGCTCTCCAATATAAGCCGAAAGTTAGAAGTTTATTACAACAATCATCAGCAAACGTCTGTGTGCAATGGGCCAACGTTTAGGTCACATGACCTTATTTATATTTATATATATATATATATATATATATATATATAATTACATTAAAAAATGTTATACCAATTATATTGATTCTGTGTCATTCACCTTATTTGCATGGTATGCATACTGGGAACTCCATAACATTGTGCTCAGAGCAGGTGGATTGATGATAAATGTCTATTCTAAAAAAAAAAAGCTGTACAAACGTCAAAAAGAATGAACATATGTACTGAAAAGTCAAAAGGACTTGCTGTGCATATGATCCGTCTGTTGTCACTTCTTTTAACTTCTTCAGGTTTCAAAAGCTTTGAAGCGGCTAAAAGAAGCGATTGGTCTTTTCTTCTAGAAGCTTCTGCTTGGAAGCCGCTACTATTTTATATATAAACTGATTTCGCAGTGAAACCGCCGCAAAAAAACGAACACAAAGACATCGCAAAAGACTAGTGTTGAGCCACCCCCGTAGTGTTCGAGTTCGGTTCGGTTCGTCGAACAGCCGTGTGTTCGCCGAACTGTTCGTCGAACTGTTCGTCGAACACCTTCGAACACCGTTAAAACCAATGGCAGGCAAACAAAAACACATAGAAACACATAGAAAACACCTTCAAAGGTGTCCAAAAGCTGACAAACTGCTCAGAAGACACAACTAACACATGGAAAAGTGACAAGTACATATAGTCATGAGAAAAGAAAAGAGGTGGAGGAGTAAAAGGAGGGGGAGACACAGATATAGGCATGTCATGCCCTTCTAAAATCCGAAAAGTGAGAAGCCGACACGTTCAGTCCGCTCCTGCCCGTGCCACCTCCGTGTCGCCGGGTTTGTGCCAGAGCCGCGGTGAACCCTGACGGCCAGCCCCCCTCTCCCAATACTGGTGCCTGTCCGCTGGTGGGTCGAGCGAGCCCCCCTGTGGTGAAGGCAGCTTTAAGCTTTTTAATTTAAATTGTCTCTCTAATTTGAATGAATACACTTTAAATCCACTTACAAGGATCTATTGGAGGGCAAGTCTCATGCCAGCAGCCGCGTAATTCCAGCTCCAGTAGCGTCCACTAAAGCTGCTGCAGTTAAAAAGCTTTTATAAGATCGAGCTCGGCTGTCCACCGCAAGGCATCCTACTGCCAGTCCCAGCCCCTATGCCTTGGGGTGCCTCCTGATGCTCTTCACTGAGTATCCCGTGGTCCCGAAGCATTTCCTTTGAAAAAATTAAGTGTCCAAACTACAGGTGGTGTAGCTTGCTTAACAGCCGGGATAATCCGCTGACTAGCAGACACTGCTACTAGGCACAAAGTATTTCCTGGGCTAGATGCAGTTAAAAATTTGTAATTAGATACTCTCGTTGGATGCTGAGAAAGCATTCCATAGAGTCTCCTGGCACGCCATATATGATTCTCTTAAAAAGCTTGGGGTAGGGGTCTAGGGGACCCTTTATAGCCAAAATCACGGCCCTGTATCGCAATACGTCACCTAGGCTGAAGATAAAAGGAACTGTAGCACCCTGAGGGCTCGGTTGCTACAGAGGTATTACACCTCACCCAGATGTGTGATATCTCACTCTCAGGTAAGGATGGAGTGTGGATCAGGACCCGACACCTGCATGCATTACACCACATTGCCGTGGGGCAGGGCGACCAATATGCCCCTGAGATGGGCACGACAGTCCCTGTCCCTGGCTGGAGTGGGGGGAGGGAACACTGAGGAAGGGGAACCCTGTAGTGCAGGAGCAGGGAGGAAGCAGTTCCTGGGTGCATTGAGAAGGGAGTATAAAAGGTGGGCACCATCTTAGTTCAGTGCAGAGAAGTCTGAGCAGAAGTGGCAGGGAGCAGGGGCTCTGCATGAGCTCTGCTCCGGAGGCGGGCCTAGTAACAGAGGCCCAGGCCTGGAAGAGGGAGAAGGAAGGAAGAGGAGCGGAGAAGGCTCCAGGAACGAGGAACGAAGGGATCCCAGGGGTGCGGACGGGCGAGTCGCCACCGCACACCCGAATCCACCTGCATGGAGGGGTCAGGCCAAAGGGGGAGACCGGTCCCCGAAACTAGTGGAGGCAGGAAACGACCCTCAGCTAGAATCCGGAGGCTGTGACATTTTATGTGGCGCAGCCCCTCGCTACACCCGCTAGGAGGGCAGCACATAGGGTCAGGGAAACTGGCGCCAAGTTTACCAAGAGGAGGCCCGAGGCAGCCGGACAGAAGGGTTGGTAAGAAAGGCCAGACAAAGGACACACAAAGGGGGTCCTGTGAAGCGCTCCAAAGTTATCTGGGAGTTGTCTGAACCCTCATCTGGTGAGCACAGTACGACGTGGGCAGCCGTTACCTGCAGACGTGGTCTGGATAATAAGAACTGTGAGTAAAGGCCCTGGACTGCATCACTGACTCCGTGTCATTACTGCTGCTGCCCTGCACCATCACCCCCATCCTCCGCATACACTGCCCTGAGGCTATACTCCTCCCGTGGGGAGTTATGCTACGCTCTGCTGCACCCACAACACCAGCCTCAGCGGTCTGCCCTGCAGCGGCGGTTCACTCTGACCGCAATCCACGGGTGGCGTAGTCAGACATTTAAACATCAAAACCACATAAATAGTTCCGCCACTGGTTTGACCACCCTGAGCCACGGAACCGGGTCGCCGCCACGAAGACTACAACCACCAGCATCCACCAAAAAGGGTCCGGCTCCGGGTGTCCCAAGGCCCAGGGGGTGCATCAGAACATTTTCATCACCTTTCACAATCACCAATGGGACAAGGCAGGGATGTCCTCTGTCCCCTCTCTTACACATCCTAGTGACGGAGCACCTGCTCTCATCAATTCGCTATAACCCCAATATTAGGTGGATTGAGGTGGGAGGCACCGAGTACAAGTGCCCTCTATTTGCTGATGATGTACTAGTATATATCACTCAATCACATATATCCATCCATGCTGTTATGGCTGAAATAGATCACTTTGTTACATGGTCAAAGTTTAAAATCAATGCAGCGAAGTCTGAGGCCCTCGATGTCTCCCTCCCCAAATCCATATAGGATTCCATCCAGTCCAACTTTCCCTTTGCCTGGCCCTCACAGGGTATCAAATACTTAGGAATTCCTATTCATAGAGACCTCTCCCATCTATGTTATCTTAATTTTGGGCCCTTTATTGAACAACTCCATACAGACCACGGTTGGCAAGTTAGAACTGTAAGATTCACTACGTGAACCACTGGTGTTTTGTGGAAAAGCACATGTACACTGTGTTCCAAATTATTATGCAAAAAGTGTTTAGGAGTGATAAGGGAAGAATTTGTTTGTTTGTCAGTTAAACTCATTGATGGTGATGTGTGTCAGGGCTCTTTATATCACTGTAAGCAATTGCAGACACCTGTGCTAATTAGTTTGGCAGGTGTGTCCAATGAAAGGCAAGACTACTTAAGAAGGCTGTCTCACATTATTAAGCAGCCTACATTTTCTGCCAAAATGGGAAAGAAAAAGGATGTGTCGGCTGCTGAGAAGCAACAAATTGTGGAGTGTTTAGGTCAAGGCATGACTACAATCAACATTGTGCGATGATCAGGATGAAGTGTCTTGGCAATCAAGAAGTATGTAGCTGATTTACAGTACACACGCGTGCGTGCTGATAAGGGCAAATTGAGGACTCTTTCCTACAGGCAATTACGTCAGGTTAAAAGAGCAGCGGCAAAAAAGCCTTGTCATAGCAGCAGACAAGTTTTAGAAGCTGCTGGTGCCTCCAACGTCCCCCGAACAACAAGATGCAGGGTCCTTCAGAGGTTTGCAGCTGTGCATATGCCATCCTGTCGACCTCCTCTATCCACTTCACACAAGCAGAAACGGCTCCAGTGGGCCAAACATTACATGAAGACTGATTTCAAAACTGTTTTGTTCACGGATGAGTGCCGTGCAGCACTCGATGGTCCAGATGGATGGAGTGGAGGATGGCTGGTTGATGGACACCCCACGCAAACACGGCTACAGCGCCAACAAGGAGGAGGTGGAGTAATGTTTTGGGCTGGAATCATGGGGAGAGAGATTGTCGGCCCCTTTAGGATCCCTGAAGGCGCTAAAGATGAACTCCATAATGTATGTGGATTTTCTCAAACAGCACTTCCTGCCATGGTTCAAGAAGAAGAACCATGTATTTCACAGCAAGATCATTTTTTTGCATGATAATGCACCATCTCATGCTGCACATAAAACATCTGCATCTCTGGCTGATATGGGCATAAAAGGGGACAAACTTATGGTGTGATCCCCATGCTCCCCTGACCTCTACCCCATTCAGAACCTCTGGAGCATCATCAAAAGGAGTGTCTATGATGGCGGGAGGCAGTTCACATCTAAGCAACAGCTCTGGGAGGGTATTCTGTCCTCATGCAAAACAATTGAAGCAGAAACCATCCAAAACCTGACAAATTCAATGGACAAGAGAGTTCAGAAGCTCCTTTCGAACAAGGGGTCCTATGTAGTGTTGAGCCACCCCCGTAGTGTTCGAGTTCGGTTCGGTTCGTCGAACACCCGTGTGTTCGCCGAACTGTTCGTCGAACTGTTCGTCGAACACCTTCGAACACCGTTAAAACCAATGGCAGGCAAACAAAAACACATAGAAACACATAGAAAACACCTTCAAAGGTGTCTAAAAGCTGACAAACTGCTCAGAAGACACAACTAACACATGGAAAAGTGACAAGTACATATAGTCATGCGAAAAGAAAAGAGGTGGAGGAGTAAAAGGAGGGGGAGACACAGATATAGGCATGTCATGCCCTTCTAAAATCCAAAAAGTGAGAAGCCGACACGGCCAGTCCGTTCCTGCCTGTGCCACCTCTGTGTCGCCGGGTTTGTGCCAGAGCCGCGGTGGACCCTGACGGCCAGCCCCCCTATCCCAATACTGGTGCCTGTCCGCCGGTGGGTCGAGGCCCCCCACGGTGGGGGGGGGAGTAACATCTGCAGAAGAAAGACCATCTTCCAGCCAAACTAAGATGTCGACTTCTTTTCGTGGACAATGTGATACGATCCCATTCTTACAGACACGCCCATCGCTACAAATTCTAGATGAGGCACAAAAACAGCAGGTGCTTCAACGGATATCAAGTGCTCCTTCAAGTGGGCTCTCCATCACCTCAATTTCAACATCACAAATACTCCAGTCCTCAGAGGTGTCACCCCAATCGCACTTGCTTCCTCACAGCTCCCAAGTCTCCAGCTGCCAGTCTGAGTATGGGGTAACACAGATGGCTGAGTCTGCCCAGCTGTTTACTCATACTATAGCCTGGGAAACGGAGGTCTGCTCCAGAGCTTCTGTTAATCCAGATGAGGAAATGATCTGATCCGATGCCCAGAATCTTTATAAGTTGGATCCAGGACCAGATGAAGAAGGTTCTGAGCATAATGTAGACCCTTGTTCCCAAACTGTAACTCCTGTTGGTGGAGACAATGATGAAGACGATGATGAGACTCAAATACCTGATTGGAGCGACAACTTGACTTTTCGGTCAGGGCAGGAAGAGGTTGGCTCTGAGGGCGACGGGTGTGATAACACACAGGGTGATGATGACGAGGTTGGAGATCCCACTTACTGTCAACCCACAGTCAGACAGTCGATAAGGTCAGCAGAGGAGGTGGAGGAGGATGTGACTAGCCCTGGGGATGGGGATGACTCGGTACCCGGGCATTTGCCTGGCCTTGGGGATGTCGCGGTGGTCGGCTCCCTGGCCCGTACCCTGGGGTCTCTCTTTAAAAGGGTGGATAATTGTTAATTTTATAAGAGTTCATGACGCCACCTGTGGTATCTGGTGACAAGCACCAGCGCTGCAGCAGTCCACTGAGGCCGGTGATAAGGCAGCTCGATGGTATAGCTCCCCACAGGTGGAGCTAGGTCTCAGGGCAGCGTATGCAAGGGGAATGCAGGACAGGCAAGACCCAGCTGGGTCAGAGCAAGAACGGGAACGGACACGGTAGTCACTTCAGTACCTTTTACTGGTGGAAATTCAGGCACATCCCGGAGCACTGTAGGGTGAAGGGTGCATATCAGGATCCTCCCCAATGAGCGGGTGTAGGGCCTCCTGTTTCTTGCCTCTGCGTAGTAAGTTTCTGACCTGCCTGGAGCTAGGCCTAACTTTGTCTCTGTCCTGCGCTGGCTGACCTTGTGGTAGGGCCTTCTCTTGGAGTTCACGCTCCCAGTATGCGGGGCCTAAGCGTCTCCTGGCTCTGTTACATATCAGCACCTTAGCGATCCTGGGACTTGTAGTTCTCCAGGGATTCCGGTTATGCCTTACTGGGTCATAGAGGTACCGGTAAGCTCGGATCCTGTGTCCGGTAAATGCTTCGGGGTGAGCTGGTTAAGCTCCTCTGCCCCTTATGTACTAACTCGCCACTCGCCTTCGGCCTACTCGGGCCCTCACTAGGCTATACACACTAACGGCAGCTTGCCGCGCTGCACTGATCTTACGGCAGCGGCACACCTTAAGCTCTATCTGGGCTCCCTGAATCTAGCAAGCAGGAGCCTCGTGCTCCACTGCTGAACTATTAACTGCGTTCTCTAGACTAGACTGAACTCCACTGCAGACTGACCTCTCTTAGGCTTCTCTACTGCAGGAACTCTTCAGAGGAACTGAACTGCCTAGCTCCACCTTCCCTATTTATATCCCTAACGGGCTCCCTCTGCTGGTCTGAGGTGGAAGGTGGAGATGTGTGAATGTTTATGGGGGCCTCTTGTGGAGGATTCCATCAATGCACTCTTGTAGGATCTGTGATACCAAGCGCAGCGGGGCATCACAGATGCTATTGACGACGAGGTTAGGTTGCGCCTTCCTGAACAGAGACGGAGTACTGGAAGCACGTCAACAACTGCATCCTCAACCACAACTCTGCCTCTGACCACAAGTCGTAGTGGCTCTTCAGGTCACATGGGCTCTAAGCCTTGCATAGCCTGGGCAATTATTCAGATCGATAAGGATGACCCAACTCGTGTTATCTGTAATATTTGTCAGCAAAAGCTAAGTAGAGGCCAAAAAATACATAGTTTGAGTACTTCATGCATGTACCGTCACATGAATATGAAGCATAAGTTGCAGTGGGAAGCTCACTGTGCTACAATGCGGCCTAGCCGGCTGGGCCAACCACCGTCTGCCCCATCTTGTGCATCCGCAGCCTCTTCATCCTCTGTGACTGGGGGGACAGCAGTCACACATGTTTTTGGACGCAGACCTGCCACCTCTTTACCCGCAACAGCCAGTGTGATTGGCAGGTCGTCAGTTCATTGGGAAGTGGAAACACCTGCTAGTGATGAGCGCTCTCCGACATCGAGAGCACCACCTTTGGATCAAGGCAACCTAACATGTCCGCCTGCATCTTCCTCACAGACCAGCAGTTGCCGGGGACACCCTACTCAACACCGTCTAAGCACAACAGCCAGCCCTCGGTCCCTCAGATGTGGAAAAGTAAAAGACCATTTCCTCCTAGCCATGAGAAAGCTAAGAGGTTGAATTTCACCATCTGCAAGCTCTTGGCTACAGAAATGCTGCCTTTCCACCTGGAGGACACAGAGGATTTTCAAGACCTTATGTCCGTCACAGTGCCCCAGTACCAGATGCCCAGTCGGCACTACTTCTCAAAGAAAGGTGTGCCTGCGCTCCACTAGCATGTCGCACACAACATCACCGCTTCTTTGAGAAACTCTGTGTGTGACAGGGTGCACTTCACCACAGACACTTGGACGAGAAGGCATGGACAGGGGCGTTACATGTCGCTGACTGGGCACTGGGTAACTATGGTGACAGCAGGACAAGGGGCTGCTGTCCAAGTCTTACCGTCCCCACGAGTTGTGTGTTAATCCTCTTTATCTCGAACTTCCTCCACTGCTTCTGCCTCCTCAACCTCCTCTCGGTCCTCCACCTGCACCCAAAGCCTGTCTGGTAATGCCACCTGCTTTCTAACTGCGCAGAAGGAATCCTGCACACCTCCTTACTATGCTGGCAGCAGGGCTCAACGCATCAGTGTTTACTTTGAAATGTCTGGGAAATGTGAGTCACACAGCTGAGGAGTTTTGGTCAGCTCTGGAGACCCAGTTTCATGAAAGGTTGTCTCCACTGGACCTGCAACCAGGGAAGGCCATGTGCGACAATGCTGCAAACCTGGGTGTGGCACTTCGCCGGGGCAATGTCACACACGTGCCTTGTATGGCTCACGTGTTGAACCTGGTTGTCCAGCAATTTTTAGCCCACTATCCCGGACTAGATGGCCTTCTGCAGAGTGCACGGTCACTGTGTGCTCACTTCCGCCGTTCGCATCCCGCAGTTCAACGACTTACATCTCTACAGAAGTCGTTGGGCCTGCCAGTTCACCGGCTTAAATGTGATGTGCCGACACGGTGGAATTCAACTCTGCACATGTTGCAGCGACTGTGGCAGCACCGACAAGCCCTGGTGCAATACTTTCTGACGTATAGCCTGGGCCAACGAGATCCAGAGGTGGGGCAAATCACGCTGGAGGAGTGGTCTCAGATCAGGGACCTATGCACCCTTCTGCACAGTCTTGAAATGGCGACGAAGATGTTTAGTGCTGACGATGCCATTATCAGCATGACTATTCCGGTGATTTACATGCTGGAGCACATGTTAAACAGAATTCGGAGTCAGGTGGTGGGACAAGAGGAGGTGGAGGAAGTAGAGGAGGAGTCGTATGCGGAAGGGATAACATCTCCAAGGTCCAGACGGTTGGCAGCACCAAGGCGGCAGGCATGGGAGTGTGGGGGAGAGGGATTAACCAGGGCGCATGGTAGCAGCCAAACTGTTGAGGAAGGTGCAGGAGCCGAGGAAGAAGTGGAGGACGAACTGGCAATGGGCATGGAAGACTCATCAGATGAGGGAGACCTTGATCACATTTCTGTCGTGCGAGGTTGGAGGGAGAGGGCAGAGGAAGGAAGCATGATTCTTACCTCGCTACCAACACAACAAGGACTTGGTCCTTCTGGATGCGCAAGACACATGAGTGCCTTCTTGCTGCACTACCTGCAACATGACCCCCGGATTGTCAGAATTCGAAGTAATCCCGACTACTGGGTTGCCACACTCTTAGATCCCCGGTACAAAAGTATATTTGCCAAAATAATTCCTGCCATAAAAAGGTATTGACGAATGCAGGAGTATCTGTTGCAGAATCTTACATGTGCTTTTCCACAAAACACCAGTGGTGCACGTAGTGAATCTCACAGTTCTAACTTGCCAACGGTGGGACTGTCGAGTCTTCATCACTCAAACAGTAACAGTAACACAGTATCTGCTGGTAACAGCAATTTTGTGGAATCGTTTCACCACTTTTTTAGACCATCCTTTGCAAGGCCACAGGAGACAAGAAGTCTGACACATAGTCAATGCCTAGAGAGGATGGTACAGGAGAATCTCCAAGTGAACATCGAAGCCATGACTGTGTCACTGGACCCTTGCTCATTTTGGTATTCCAGTCTTGAAAAATCGCCGGAGCTCGCCACTCACGCCTTGGAGATCTTGTCATGCCATGCAGCCAGCGTTCTCTCTGAACGTGTGTTCAGCGCTGCTGGTGGTGTGCTGACAGATAAGCGCACGCGGCTGTCCACTGAGAATGTAGACAGACTCACGTTCATAAAGATGATCAAATCATGGATTCGCAAGGACATTTCTACCCCTGTGTCATCCTTGGGAGACTAAAAGCTTGGGGATTTGGTAAAATCACCTCACCAACCGTTTTAAGCAACAGTGGGGCAATTGATGCCACTTAACCCTAGAACGCATGACCATAAAAATCTACACTTTCACATACCTGGGGCCCTTTAGGCCCGTGTGCAAATAACATGGAATAACTCAAACTCAAATGACAAACAACTATATACATGAAGAATACCTAGAGTTTCAAAATTCTAACTAAAGCAATCTTGCAGAAAATAGAAAACAATTAACTGGGCGGGCCTGCAAGGCCACAGGTATGCGTTCTAGGGTTAAGTGGTGTCTGTGCCACAATTTTGGGAGTCCCCTTGCTGTGTCTTACGTGACGTTGGCATCGTCAATTCCAGGTGGGTTGGGTCGCACCCCCCCCCCTTTTAACTGTAAGAAACTACATACACTATGGCTTGGGGTAACACAGATGGTTGAGTCTGAAGAGCTGTTTACTCAGAGGTCTGCTCCAAATCTTCAGTGTCTGCTAGTCAGCGTAGAATTTTTAACTGCATCTAGCCTAGGCAATACTTTGGGCGTAGTAGCCCAGCTGCGAAGCAAGCTGCACCGCCTGTGTATCTAATAAGAATTTTTAAATTAATCTAGCCTAGGCAGACTGTGGGGACCCCCAACCAAACCCAGATGCTCAGCCCCCCTACCGCCCCCCTTTCATGGACAACCCAATAATGTAACTCTTACAACTGGATGGGTGAGGATCGGTCACAGCTTTATTAACTCTTTATACTCATTCCATTAGAAAGGCATTTTATTTCTAAAATAATTCAGCTTGTTGCAGCATGCCCTGGGTCCCCACTCCGGCAAGTTGGCCAACAAGTGTAACTCTCCAACATGTCCTTTCTATTTCCAGGCCACGGAGGATCCAGCGTACTCGTATGCAGGACTCTGACCCCCACCCATCACTCTTAACGCTTGTTCCACTCCGTCCTGGAGTCCTGACAGGAATATGTCCAGTCCAATATCTATTAAGTGAACACCGTCGGGCCGTATGAGGCCTGCTTTATCTCCTTCCAGTTGTCGGTGTCGTATCACTACAACGCCTCTGTCTCTTCTAAATTTTGCCATCCGAATATTTATTACCCGCCTTGTCCATTCGATGGCCGTGATGTCTCGTGCACCTTGCCATACCGCTATCGGCACAATCTCTGACCATACTATAGCTAATTTTGTGAAAAATTCTCTGAAGCGCTCAGTGTCTAGTTTCATTATTGCCATTAGTTATGCGCTCTTGTGATGACCTAGGTTGTTTCCCCCGGCCTGTATAACTAAGATGACCGGACCTCTTGCCTCTCTCCCTACCTTGATTACCTCTATTAGTACCTGTGGCCATAGCAGGCCTCTAATACCTCTCCAGTTGAAATATGTGTTATGAAACTCTAATTTCCTCCCGCCTGGGTGGACTTTCGCCCTTTTTTGTGCCCAATATATATACGAGTGGCCTATCACTCACACTGTTGGCTTAGCGTCACCTGTAAAAGAAACAAACCACGTTAGGATAACAAGTCCGGTCTTATGTATCTCGCCAAACACGTGGATCGCCATCTCCCTATCCTCTGAACTTCCGTTTCTGACAGTCCTGCTCTTGCTGCTTCCGTGGCCGCACCTATGCGGAATGAGTGTGTCCCGTAATCTTTGGGGTGGTTCCCTGCCGATGTTATGCATTTATTAAATATAGCTTGGAACAGGTATCTTGATAATGGCGTTCCATCAATGTGTGATACGAAGAAATTACTTTGTAATCTGATGGTTAGATATGTTTTTACTATTGTTACCCGACTCAGTGTACCGTTTGTGGGTTGTAGAAGTACCCAAGTACCCCTGCCCGCTGGAACCGTTTTCGATTGGTGTATGCGTACACGTATTGCATTATTGGCTATGACTACTTCCTGGTGTAATAAGCGTCCACTGGTGGTAATTTTGGATTGAGGGACTAATTCGCTTATACATAGCGCCCCGAAGAAGGCGATCACAAATGCAGTAGACATTAGTGTTGCTTCAAATTGTGAGTGTCATGTTAATGGTGTTAGGGATAAGATGTGAGAAATCAGTTTTAGTGACACGGGACGGGACGTCTACATTCCTGACTTGGCTGACCCCTTTTCCACCCTTTTATGGGTTGTCTGATGATGAATCTTTGTCACATCTCCCCAATTCAGTAGTTGGAAGTGAAATGCTACTCCGGTCAGACACCGCTGCGCTGACGCCCCTGATATGCCCCTCATCATTAGCTGGTGGAGAAATTCTATGGTGACTTGTGATCTGGCTTGTTCACATTGGTCAACCCGTCTGCCTGCTACTACTCGTGTCCACTCTTCCCATGCCTTACCGTATGCTTGCCACGTTGACGGGGCAACTGACGCTCTGATTAATGGCATCAACTATTCGCCACTAGATCCCATAGGGAGGGTGGGCAACTGTTGCCCGATGGGTGGGCGTTGTGGAAGAGCTCTGTGAGAATCTGCCAATTGAATTGTTATAAAGCGTTAGCAGCAGCTTTATACCCCTCAGCATAGTGGCTAGCGCGGACCCATACATTGTGTTTTAGGCACAGGAATACTAGCCTGCGTAGTAGGCCTAGCACTGGGAGAGACGATGATGCCATCTTATTAATGCAGTGCGCTAGGCTGGTGTTTTGTGTTATGAAGCGTATATTTTTGTTAGCCAGGCGCGCGCCCCATATTTCTATTGCTACCACTATTGGGAAAAATTATTTTCAGGGCTAGATGCAGCTAAAAATTATTATTAATTTCAAAGCTGGTGGAGCTTGGTATAGATGGCCTAATACAATGAGTCCCACACACTGCTAGAAGCCCAAATATTTTTTCAGAGGTAGATGCAGATAAAAATTATTTTTAATTTGCAACCTGATGGAGGTCACTATAGATGGACTAATAGAGAAAGTCCCACACACTGCTCGAAGGCCAAATATTTTTTCAGAGCTAGATGCAGATAAAAATTATATTCAATTTGCAACCTGATGGAGGTCAGTATAGATGGACTAATAGAGAAAGTCCCACACACTGCTAGAAGCCCAATATTTTTTCAGAGGTAGATGCAGAAAAAAATATATTCAGTTTGCAACCTGATGGAGGTCAGTATAGATAGATTAATAGAACAAGTCCCACACACAGCTAGAAGCCCAATATTTTTTCAGAGGTAGATGCAGAAAAAAATATATTCAGTTTGCAACCTGATGGAGGTCAGTATAGATGGACTAATACAACAAGTCCCACACACAGCTAGAAGCCCAATATTTTTTCAGAGCTAGATGCAGACAAAAAATTATTTTGAATTTGCAACCTGATGGAGGTCAGTATAGATGGACTAATAGAGAAAGTCCCACACACTGCTAGAAGGCCACATATTTTTTCAGAGGTAGATGCAGAAAAAAATATATTCAGTTTGCAACCTGATGGAGGTCTGTATAGATGGATTAATAGAACAAGTCCCACACACAGCTAGAAGCCCAATATTTTTTCAGAGGTATATGCAGATAAAAATTATTTTTAATTTGCAACCTGATGGAGGTCAGTATAGATGGACTAATAGAGAAAGTTCCACACACTGCTAGAAGGCCAAATATTTTTTCAGAGCTAGATGCAGATAAAAATTATATTCAATTTGCAACCTGATGGAGGTCAGTATAGATGGACTAATAGAACAAGTCCCACACACAGCTAGAAGCCCAAATATTTTTTCAGAGGTACTGTAGATGCAGATAAAAATTATTTTTAATTTGCAACCTGATGGAGGTCAGTATAGATGGACTAATACAACAAGTCCCACACACAGCTAGAAGCCCAATATTTTTTCAGAGGTAGATGCAGAAAAAAATATATTCAGTTTGCAACCTGATGGAGGTCTGTATAGATGGATTAATAGAACAAGTCCCACACACAGCTAGAAGCCCAATATTTTTTCAGAGGTAGATGCAGAAAAAAATATATTCAGTTTGCAACCTGATGGAGGTCAGTATAGATGGACTAATAGAACAAGTCCCACACACAGCTAGAAGCCCAATATTTTTTCAGAGCTAGATGCAGAAAAAAATTATATTCAATTTGCAACCTGATGGAGGTCAGTATAGATGGACTAATAGAATGATGCTATGCCCAAAAGATTTTACTTCACTAGGTGCAGTAAAAAAATTGGTATTCTATACACAGGTGGTATATCTTGCAACACAGATAGGCTACTCCACTGACTAACACACTCTGCAATAGGCCAAAAAGGATTAGCTTTGCTAGATTCAGCCAAATGCTGTGAAAAAAACTTGCACAGCACTGGCACAGACCTGCCTGGCAAAAACTGATAGGAACTGATGTAACCTAGTCCTGAAAAGGACTCCAATTACAATTAGTCTTTACTCCCACAACCTATCTATTTAAGAGCACAGACCTGCCTGATAAAAGTCATAGGAAATGCTGTAACCTAGTCCTTAAAAGGACTGCAATCACAACTATTCCCTACTCCCAAGCTATCTGTAGATTTGTGCGAAAATTGGCTTGAAATTAACAAGGTATAGCGCACACAGCAACAGCGGTGCCGTCTAACACGCAGCTGCAGCAGTGAGAAAATGGTGGCGACGGGGAAAATGGCTTGGTCTTATAGGGCAAGGACATGTGACATACACTGCCAATGACACATGCCCTTGCTTGTGTGAAAAAAAGCACTTCGCTCCGTGTGTGCGCTGCTGATAGGCTGACAGATTGCACCTCCCCACTGTAAATGCGGGAAAGAGAAAAAAAAATGGAGACCTTCATTGTTCCTGCAGAGATCTATCCCCTGCCCCTCCCCCCACCCCGCTGTACACTCAAACTGCGTATTAACATTAATTTTCATCATTACTGAGAAAAAATCCAGTTATGATTTTGGTGCACGAACAGTTATCGAACATAACCTCGAACAGCCGAATTTTTCTCAAATTATTCGTGTTCGCCGAACGGCTCGAACACCGCCCAAAACAGCTCGAATTTGAGATTGGCGAACAGTTCGAGTAGAACAACGCTCATCTCTAGTCCTATGTGAAAATGTAACATCACCTAGAATAAAGTTTTGAGTTGAAAACTGTTTGATTTCAGTTTCTAATAACCTGCTAATGCTTATAATTTCAAAAATGACCATTTTTTTGGTCTTTATTAAAATGAAAAGGTTGATCGAAAAGTTTGGGGGATCTAAGAGTGTGGCAACCCAGTAGTCATGATTACTTCGAATTCTGACAATATGAGGGTCATGTTGCAGGTAGTGCAGCAAGAAGGCACTTATGTGTCTTGCGCATCTCGGAGCCCCAAAATTATTTTCCGGGCTAGATGCAGCTAAAAATTATTATTAATTTTAAATCTGGTGGAGCTTAGTATAGATGGCCTAATAGGATCAGTGCTGCACACTGCTACAAAGCCCAAATTATTTTCCAGTCAAGATACAGATAAACATGATTATTAATTTTAAATCTGGTGAAGCTTTAGTATAGATGGGCTAATAGGATCAGTGCTGCACACTGCTACAAAGCCCAAATTATTTTCCAGTCAAGATACAGATAAACATGATTAGTAATTTGAAAGCTTAAAACGGTTGGTAGGGTGATTTTAACCAATCATCAAGCTTTTACTCTCCCCAGGATGACACAGGGGTAGAAAAGTCGTTTCGGATCCATGATTTGTTCATCTTTATGAACTTGAGTCTGTCTACATTATCAGTGGAGAGCCGCGTGCGCTTATCTGTCAGCACACCACCAGCAGCGCTGAACACACGTTCAGACAGAACGCTGGCTGCGGGGCATGACAAGATCTCCAAGGCGTAAGTGGCTAGCTCCGGCCATTTATCCAGATTGGAAGCCCAAAAAGAGCAAGGGTCCAGTGACACAGTCATGGCTTCAATGTTTACTTGGAGATACTCCTGTACCATTGTCTCTAGGCGTTGACTATGTGTCAGACTTCTTGTCTCCGGTGGCCTTGCAAAGGATGGGCTAAAAAAGTGGTGAAATGATTCCGCAAAATTGATGTTACCAGCAGATACTGTGGTTCTGTTACGGTTTGAGTGCTGAAAACTTGACAGTCCCACGGTTGGCAAGTTGGAACTGTGAGATTCACTACGTGCACCACTGGTATTTTGTGGAAAAGCACATGTAAGATTCTGCAACAGTCTCTGCTGATACTCCTGCATGCGTGCATCCCTTTCTATGGCAGGAATAATTTCTGCAAATTTACTTTTGTACCGGGGATCTAACAGTGTGGCAACCCAGTAGTCAGGATTATTTCTAATTCTCACAATTCGAGGGTCATGTTGCAGGTAGTGCAGCAAGAAGGCACTCATGTGTGTTGCGCATCCAGGAGCACCAAGTCCCTGTTGTGTTGGTGGCGAAGTAACAATCATGCTTCCTTCCTCTGTCCACTCCCCCCAACCTCGCACAACAGAAATGTGATCAAGGTCTCCCTCATCTGATGAGTCTTCCATCAGTTCGTCCTCCACTTCTTCCTGGGCTCCTGCACCTTCCTCACTAGTTTGGCTGCTACCATGCGCCCTGGTAAAACCATCTCCCCCACCCTCACATGGCTGCCGCCTTGGTGCTGCCGACCGTCTGGACCTTGCAGATGTTAGCCCTTCCGCATACAACTCCTCCTCCTCTACTTCCTCCACCTCCTCTTGTGCCACCACCTGACTCCGAATTCTGTTTAACATGTGCTCCAGCATGTAAATCACCGGAATAGTCATGCTGATAATGGCATCGTCAGCACTAAACATCTTCGTCGCCATTTCAAAACTGTGCAGAAGGGTGCATAGGTCCCTGATCTGAGACCACTCCTCCAGCGTGATTTGCCCCACCTCTGAATCTCGTTGGCCCAGGCTATACGTCAGAACGTATTGCACCAGGGCTTGTCAGTGCTGCCACAGTCGCTGCAACATGTGCAGAGTTGAATTCCACCGGGTAGGCACATCGCATTTTAGCCGGTGAAGTGGTAGGCCCAACGACTTCTGTAGAGATGTAAGTCGCTGAGCTGCGGGATGCGAACGGCGGAAGTGAGCACACAGCGACCGTGCCCTCTGCAGAAGGCCATCTAGTCTGGGATAGTGGGCTAAAAATTGCTGGACAACCAGGTTCAACACGTGAGCCATACAAGGCACGTGTGTGACATTGCCCCGGCGAAGGGCCGCACCCAGGTTTGCAGCATTGTCGCACACGGCCTTCCCTGGTTTCAGGTCCAGTGGAGACAACCATTCATGAAATTGGTTCTCCAGAGCTGACCACAACTCCTCAGCTGTGTGACTCACATTTCCCAGACATTTCAAAGTAAAAACCACCTGATGACGTTGAGCCCTACTGCCAGCATAGTAAGGAGGTGTGCAGGATCCCTTCTGCGCAGTTAGAAAGCTTGTGGCATGACCAGACAGGCTTTGGGTGCAGGTGGAAGACCGAGAGGAGGTTGAGGAGGCAGAAGCAGTGGAGGAACTTTGACATAAAGAGGATTGACGCACAACTCGTGGGGACGGCAAGACTTGGAGAGCAGCCCCTTGTCCTGCTGTCACCATAGTTACCCAGTGCCCAGTCAGCGACATGTAACACCCCTGTCCATGCCTACTCGTCCAAGTGTCTGTGGTGAAATGCACCCTGTCACACACAGAGTTTCTCAAAGAAGCGGTGATGTTGTGTGCGACATGCTGGTGGAGCGCAGGCACACCTTTCTTTGAGAAGTAGTGCCGACTGGGCATCTGGTACTGGGGAACTGCGACGGACATAAGGTCTCGAAAATCCTCTGTGTCCACCAGGCGGAAAGGCAGCATTTCTGTAGCCAAGAGCTTGCAGATGGTGAAATTCAACCTCTTAGCTTTCTCATGGCTAGGAGGAAATGGTCTTTTACTTGTCCACATCTGAGGGACCGAGGGCTGGCTATTGTGCTTAGACGGGGTTGATAAGGGTGTCCCCGGCAAACTGCCGGTCTGTGAGGAAGATGCAGGCGGACATGTTAGGTTACCTTGATCCAAAGGTGGTGCTATCGATGTCGGACAGCGCTCAACACCAGCTGGTGTTACCACCTCCAAAGAAAATGATGACCTGCCAATCACGCTGGCTGTTGCGGGTAAAGAGGTGGCAGGTCTGCGCCCCAAAACAGGTGTGACTGCTATCCCCCATGTCACAGAGGATGAAGAGGCCGCGGATGCACAAGATATGGCAGACGGTGGTTGGCCCGGCCGGCTAGGCCGCATTGTAGCACACTGAGCTTCCCACTGCAACTTATGCTTCATGTCCATGTGCCGGTTCATGCATGAAGTACTCAAACTATGTATATTTTGGCCTCTACTTAGCTTTTGCTGACAAATGTTACAGATAACACGAGTTGGGTCATCTTTATCGATCTGAAAAAATGCCCAGGCTATGCAAGGCTTAGCACCCATGCGACCTGAAGAGCCACCACGACTTGTGGTGAGAGGCAGAGTTGTGTTTGAGGATGCAGTTGTTGACGTGCTTCCAGTACTACGTCTCTGTCCAGGAAGGCGCAACCTGACCTCGTCATCACTAGCATCTTCCTCCACCTCCTCTGCTGACCTCATCTCTTGGCTGACTGTGGGTTGACAGTAAGTGGGATCTCCAACCTCATCATCATCACCCTGTGCGTTATCACACCCGTCGTCCTCAGAGCCAACCTGTTCCTGCCCTGACAAAAAACTAAAGTTGTCGCTCCAATCAGGTATTTGAGTCTCATCATCGTCTTCCTCATTGTCTCCACCAACAGGAGTTACAGTTTGGGAATGAGGGTCTACATTATGGTCAGAACCTTCTGCGTCTGGTCCTGGATCCGATTCATAAAGATTCTGGGCATCAGTGCAGATCATTTCCTCGTCTGGATTCACAGAAGCGCTGGAGTCGACCTCTGATTCCCAGGCTATAGTATGAGTAAACAGCTCTGCAGACTCAACCATCTGTTCTACCTCATACTCAGACGGGCAGCTGGAGATTTGGGAGCTGTGAGGAAGCAAGTGCGATTGGGGTGACACCTTTGAGGACTGGAGTATTTGTGATGTTGAAGTTGATGTGGAGGAGAGCCCACTTAAAGGAGCACTTGATATCCGTTGAAGCACCTGCTGTTTTTGTGCCTCATCTGGAATTTGTAGCGATTGGCGTGGCCGTAAGAAAGGGATCTTATCACATTGTCCGCTAAAAGAAGTAGACATTTTAGTTTGGCTGGAAGATGGTCTTTCTTCTGCAGATGTTACTGTTGCTTTAACACCTACCCCACGGACACAACCTTTTTTCCCCTTCCTAACACGCCTATTCCCCTTTCCACCAGCAGCAGGCCTTTTTCCACTCATTTTGGTGGTTAACTAATTCACAACTCTGGAGTTGTTTGCACAAAAAAACAATGGATGGGAACCGAGCAGAGCTGAGTGGCCAAACTTTGGTATTAGGCCAAAACTATTGGCTGGGTTACATGCAGAAAAAATAATATTCAATTTGCAACCTGATGGAGGTCAGTATAGATGGACTAATAGAGAAAGTCCCACACACAGCTAGAAGCCCAAATATTTTTTCACAGGTAGATGCAGAAAAAAAATATATTCAGTTTGCAACCTGATGGAGGTCAGTATAGATGGACTAATAGAGAAAGTCCCACACACTGCTAGAAGGCCAAATATTTTTTCAGAGCTAGATGAAGACAAAAAATTATTTTTAATTTGAAACCTGATGGAGGTCAGTATAGATGGACTAATAGAGAAATTCCCACACACTGCTAGAAGGCCAAATATTTTTTCAGAGCTGGATGCAGATAAAAATTATTTTTAATTTGCATCCTGATGGAGGTCAGTATAGATGGACTAATAGAGAAAGTCCCACACACTGCTAGAAGGCCAAATATTTTTTCAGAGCTAGATGCAGAAAAAAATTATATTCAGTTTGCAACCTGATGGAGGTCAGTATAGATGGACTAATAGAACAAGTCCCACACACAGCTAGAAGCCCAAATATTTTTTCAGAGGTAGATGCAGATAAAAATTATTTTTAATTTGCAACCTGATGGAGGTCAGTATAGATGGACTAATAGAGAAAGTCCCACACACTGCTAGAAGGCCAAATATTTTTTTCAGAGCTGGATGCAGATAAAAATTCATTTTAATTTGCAACCTGATGGAGGTCAGTATAGATGGACTAATAGAACAAGTCCCACACACAGCTAGAAGCCCAAATATTTTTTCAGAGGTAGATGCAGAAAAAAATTATATTCAGTTTGCAACCTGATGGAGGTCTGTATAGATGGATTAATAGACCAAGTCCCACACACAGCTAGAAGCCCAATATTTTTTCACAGGTAGATGCAGAAAAAAAATATATTCAGTTTGCAACCTGATGGAGGTCAGTATAGATGGACTAATAGAGAAAGTCCCACACACTGCTAGAAGGCCAAATATTTTTTCAGAGCTAGATGCAGACAAAAAATTATTTTTAATTTGCAACCTGATGGAGGTCAGTATAGATGGACTAATAGAGAAAGTCCCACACACTGCTAGAAGGCCAAATATTTTTTCAGAGCTGGATGCAGATAAAAATTATTTTTAAGTTGCAACCTGATGGAGGTAAGTATAGATGGACTAATAGAGAAAGTCCCACACACTGCTAGAAGGCCAAATATTTTTTCAGAGCTAGATGCAGACAAAAAATTATTTTCAGTTTGCAACCTGATGGAGGTCAGTATAGATGTACTAATAGAACAAGTCCCACACACAGCTAGAAGCCCAAATATTTTTTCAGATGTAGATGCAGAAAAAAATTATATTCAGTTTGCAACCTGATGGAGGTCTGTATAGATGGATTAATAGAACAAGTCCCACACACAGCTAGAAGCCCAATATTTTTTCAGAGGTAGATGCAGAAAAAATATATATTCAGTTTGCAACCTGATGGAGGTCAGTATAGATGGACTAATAGAGAAAGTCCCACACACTGCTAAAAGGCCAAATATTTTTTCAGAGCTAGATGCAGACAAAAAATTATTTTTAATTTGCAACCTGATGGAGGTCAGTATAGATGGACTAATAGAGAAAGTCCCACACACTGCTAGAAGGCCAAATATTTTTTCAGAGCTGGATGCAGATAAAAATTATTTTTAATTTGCAACCTGATGGAGGTCAGTATAGATGGACTAATAGAGAAAGTCCCACACACTGCTAGAAGGCCAAATATTTTTTCAGAGCTGGATGCAGATAAAAATTATTTTTAATTTGCAACCTGATGGAGGTCAGTATAGATGGACTAATAGAACAAGTCCCACACACAGCTAGAAGCCCAAATATTTTTTCAGAGGTAGATGTAGATAAAAATTATTTTTAATTTGCAACCTGATGGAGGTCAGTATAGATGGACTAATAGAGAAAGTCCCACACACTGCTAGAAGGCCAAATATTTTTTCAGAGCTAGATGCAGACAAAAAATTATTTTCAGTTTGCAGCCTGATGGAGGTCAGTATAGATGGACTAATAGAACAAGTCCCACACACAGCTAGAAGCCCAAATATTTTTTCAGAGGTAGATGCAGAAAAAAATTATATTCAGTTTGCAACCTGATGGAGGTCTGTATAGATGGATTAATAGAACAAGTCCCACACACAGCTAGAAGCCCAATATTTTTTCAGAGGTAGATGCAGAAAAAAAATATATTCAGTTTGCAACCTGATGGAGGTCAGTATAGATGGACTAATAGAACAAGTCCCACACACTGCTAGAAGCCCAAATATTTTTTCAGAGGTAGATGCAGAAAAAAATTATATTCAGTTTGCAACCTGATGGAGGTCTGTATAGATGGATTAATAGAACAAGTCCCACACACAGCTAGAAGCCCAATATTTTTTCAGAGGTAGATGCAGAAAAAAAATATATTCAGTTTGCAACCTGATGGAGGTCAGTATAGATGGACTAATAGAGAAATTCCCACACACTGCTAGAAGGCCAAATATTTTTTCAGAGCTAGATGCAGAAAAAAATTATATTCAGTTTGCAACCTGATGGAGGTCAGTATAGATGGACTAATAGAACAAGTCCCACACACTGCTAGAAGCCCAAATATTTTTTCAGAGGTAGATGCAGAAAAAAATTATATTCAATTTGCAACCTGATGGAGGTCAGTATAGATGGACTAATAGAATGATGCTATGCCCAAAAGATTTTACTTCACTAGGTGCAGTAAAAAAATTGGTATTCTATACACAGGTGGTATATCTTGCAACACAGATAGGCTACTCCACTGACTAACACACTCTGCAATAGGCCAAAAAGGATTAGCTTTGCTAGATTCAGCCAAATGCTGTGAAAAAAACTTGCACAGCACTGGCACAGACCTGCCTGGCAAAAACTGATAGGAACTGATGTAACCTAGTCCTGAAAAGGACTGCAATTACAATTAGTCTTTACTCCCACAATCTATCTATTTAAGAGCACAGACCAGCCTGATAAAAGTCGTAGGAAATGCTGTAACCTAGTCCTTAAAAGGACTGCAATCACAACTATTCCCTACTCCCAAGCTATCTGTAGATTTGTGCGAAAATTGGCTTGAAATTAACAAGGTATAGCGCACACAGCAACAGCGGTGCCGTCTAACACGCAGCTGCAGCAGTGAGAAAATGGTGGCGACGGGGAAAATGGCTTGGTCTTATAGGGCAAGGACATGTGACATTCACTGCCAATGACACATGCCCTTGCTTGTGTGAAAAAAGCACTTCGCTCCGTGTGTGCGCTGCTGATAGGCTGACAGATTGCACCTCCCCACTGTAAATGCGGGAAAGAGAAAAAAAGATGGAGATCTTCATTATTCCTGCAGAGATCCATCCCCTGCCCCTCCCCGCACCCCGCTGTACACTCAAACTGCGTATTAACATTAATTTTCATCATTACTGAGAAAAAATCCAGTTATGATTTTGGTGCACGAACAGTTATCGAACATAACCTCGAACAGCCGAATTTTTCTCAAATCGTTCGTGTTCGCCGAACGGCTCGAACACCGCCCAAAACAGCTCGAATTTGAGATTGGCGAACAGTTCGAGTAAAACAACGCTCATCTCTACAAAAGACACTTCAGGTAAAACTCGATGGACACCATGATGATGATATCTGGCTGAGTGTCTACTGATCACTGCTTGTAACCCCTTTTTCTCCATAGGGATAGTGTAGTGATAGACGGGTGGGATATTAGTATTAATGTATGTATGTTTTTAGCTCAAGTGGGTGGGAAGTATAATTAGGTAATTGGGAATTAATCGTATATTAGTACTGTCTGCTATTGTTATTAGTGTGCACTGTGTTAGTGTGGTGATTAGTAGTATATGAACTGTAGACTTGTGTGTAATAAATATCCTTTATTCATACACGGTTTTGTCTCAGTTAGAATATAGCAATTAACACAAGTGTCCCAGGTAAGTCACTGTATACCACTTCAACAATAAATATAATCCCACAGCTGCAATATTAAAATCAAATTATAGACACAGAATAGAAATATGCGCAGAAATAAAACATCAGAAATGTATTTGATAATGCTTTGATTTGAGAGTCTTCAGTGGTTGATTCCTTTTAATGGCTAACTGAAAAGATAGTAACAAATTGCAAGCTTTTGAGACTACTCAGGTCTCTTCATCAGGCTAGTATACCACAAAATCTGAAGAGTCACATATTTATTCACAATAAGACACAGAAATAATGCAATAGATGCGACAGGTGACGGAAAGCATAGTTATTATGGGAGAGATAAACAGTTCTGGCTATAAATATTTTAGCAGTTAATAGATAAGGAGTGTGAAGGTTTTATTGTCCTGTGACTAGGTCTAGTGTTATGATGGCCTCACAAGTCTGAGGGTCACAATCCTTAGTTGATGTAAAATGACATAAATCCATGCGACACATTCATTCCTGCTCTGAAAGTGTTAAAGGTCACCATTAGTTTATATTCTGAGATTCTTCTTTCTCTTTGAGATTTGAAATGACCTTTTAATACCAGTAATTTCATGTCTTTTATGCTATGATAAGGGGAACAAAAATGCTTGGCTACAGGTAGATCTATTCTTTTTTCTTTTATTGTGTGGCGATGATGATTCATTCTTGTCCTAAGTTTTTGCCCTGTTTCCCCTACATAAAGACCCCCAGCTGGACATTTGGTACATATAATTAAGTACACTACGTTAGATGTGATACAGCTGAACGTACCTGGGATCTTATAGTCCTGATGTGAGTTGGGTATCATCATCTTGTCTGTGGTCATTATAAACGGACAGGTTTTACATTTTTTCTGGTTGCAAGGAAAGGTACCTGTAGCTGGAGGAGATGACAGAAAGCTTCTGACAATGATGCTTCTTAGATTTGGGGGCTGCCTGAATCACAGAAGTGGGGGGTCTGGAAATATGGATTGTAATCGGGCATCTTTTTGTAGTAAGGGTTGTAGTTTCCGTTTAGCTCTACTTAGCGCCTCCAGATTTGAATTGTTGATGACTACTAGAGGCACCCGGTTGCTTTCTTGTTTGGTTTTGTAATGTAGGAGGTGATTCCTTGGTATTCTGGTGGCTCTTGTAATCTGGTTCTCAATTGTTCTTGGATGGTAGCCCTGATTCAAAAAGGTCTGAGACCAAGAAGGTGTTTGTCTCTATCCATAGGGTTGGAACATATCCGATTGTATCTGACGGCTTGTCTGTAAACAATTTAAGGTATGTAGGACGGTCGATTGGTTTCCTGTACAAGGATGTCTCTATTTCATTGTTCTGTAGCTTGATGATGGTGTCCAAAAAGTTAATTTCAGTACAGGAGTAGTTGATTGTTAGGTTGATGGTGGGATGAAATCGATTAAAGTGTTCATGGAACGTCTTCAGCTGTTGCTCAGACCCCGTCCAGATGATTAAAATATCGTCAATGAAACGATAGTAGGCCAGAGGCCTGATGGGGCATGAGGACAAAAAGTCACTTTCAAGCTTGGCCATGAAAAGATTTGCGTACTGTGGATCCATTTTACGTCCCATCGCTGTACCAGTTTCCTGTAGATATATGTTGTTATCAAATTCAAAGTAATTGTGGGTGAGGATGAATTCTGTAAGTTTGACCACAGAATCAGCAACAATTCCTGTATTTTCTATGAAGATTTTGCAGGCCTGATGTGGGATGTTAGAATACAAAGATTCCTCATCCATGGTGGCCAGGATGGATCCTTCTGGTAGAGGACCTATTGCTGCTAGTTTATTCAGTAGGTCTGTTGTGTCCTGAATGTAGCTGGGTGTAATCTTTACCAGTGGTTTAAGAACACACTCTATTCTATTAATTTGATAATGCTAAAATCAATAAAACAACATATAAACATAGCAGGGAAGGGAAACCGTTAACCAATCCACATATAGATGAGCCTAATGCTATTTGAAAATAAGCTATGACTCCATGTGATCACTAATTAAACCATGCAGATATATAACCCCACGTCTAAGGTGCATTGTGCTGGAGAAAAGAAACCTAATAAATCAAGGTTTTCCATGGAGAAGTCTATTGGCATAAAACAGTAAACATGAATCAAATAAAACACAGATTATAGGGACTAGCCCGTCGTAAAGTGCACAGTGCAATGCTTGGAGGCTTTGAATCCCGGTAGTACTGATTTGAAAGGAGTTGTCACTTAGAACTTACTGTTAGTAGGCAGATCTACATGTGGATGGACCCCCGACAATGCCGTTTCGCCAGTGCTTCTTCCAAGGGGCGTTAACTAGGGAGGGGACAGTGTTCCTTATATATACAGACATTAATCAAAGTTTTTAGCCTTATATCCAATTGTTGCCATGGGTGGAAGGCGGCACATGAAGCGTTCCTCAGTAACTCATAGATGTAAAAGGTGACTTCAGGATTGTGCGCTTGGAATGCATACGTGGCACGCACACTGTTCCGAGTGCGCAAGGCCGGAAGACACTGAGTGCCATGAATGCGCATGCGCACAAGCCCAAGGAAAGGAAGTAAGTAAAGTGTGCGGCTAGCAAATACCGCTAGGTGTACAAAAGATGGGGGAGCCCGGATCGCTATTGGACAGGACTCATATCACATCGTGGGTAAAGGAGGTGGAAAAGGTAATACATAATACATAGTAATCCTAATAAACGCTTGAACCTGGTATATAAGTCAGATGGAATTAGAAGCTACAAGAGAGAGGATGGATGAAATAACCTATTACTAATGACAGCAATGATGTTAGACATAATACCATAAGCACTGTGGGTGAATAAGTGCGAAGCAAGTGCACTAGTGTACTAAGACATACATAAAAAAGTGAAAAATAAAAAGGGTTAACCTGTTACAATAATAATAATAGCAATAATATTGAACATAAATGCCATAAGCACTAACAATGAATACGTGCAAAATAAGTGCACTGGTGTACCAAAAATGTGTGGGGGATGATAAATATTCCACAAATTATTAAAAAAAAGAACAATAAAAAGTGAGCTAAAATATCCCCAAGCAATAATGATAGACAATCAATATAAGTGACATGAACACCTGGGGTCACGTAGAGAAAGGTACAAACAGTACAAAAATATGTATACTCAGTGAATATCCCTGATCAAAAGGGACATGAAATGCATATGGAACATATACTGTATGCCATAGATGTCCATAAGGTGAATTAAACAAATATATTTTGATAGGTAAACAGGTCTATATAATACCCTTCAGAAGAGATGGACAAGGGAAAATAGAAGAAACAAAGTTACCCCAAAACAGCAAATGAATCAGGGGGTCATATGAATATGATATCACTGTAATCATACAGTCATACAGACCAGAAGAATAAATCAGTGTTATCACTTTTACCGCATGGTGAACGGTGCAACAGAATGTACAGTATAAAAACAATAGCTGAATTGCTGTTTTTTGTTCATTCTGTGTCTGAAAAATCTTAGTAAAAAGCAATCAAAATTGTTATGTAAACCAAAATGGTACCAAAAAAATCTTCAACTCGTTGTGAAAAATAAGCCCTCATACAGCTCTGTTCGTCAAAAGATAAAGAAATTATAGCTCTCACAATATGGCGACAAAAAAACAACTATTTTTTTATAAACAATCATTTTTACTGCATGACAGCAGCAAAACATAAAAAACTATATAAATCTGGTATCGCTGTAATTGCACTGACCCGTAGATTAATTTATACCGCACGATGAGCGGCGCAAAAATAAAAATAAAAACTGTTCTTGTACTACTGTCTATTTGTTCATTCTACATCCCAAAAATTGGAATATGGCTCGATTCACATTTATCCTGCGCTCTCTGTTGAGCTCTTACATTGGAGTTTCTATGTAAATCAGAGAAAACGCAATTCAGACAAGACACGATTCAAACAAAACTCCCAATGGAACCACTCACTATAAAGAGGCAGATGGAGGCACTTTGGACTCTGGTGTCTGTTACAGTGGTGTCACATTATTTTATGCATCTTTTTAGCGCACAAGTGTGGGCGACCACAGTTTTGTGCACGCCAAAAAAGATGGATACCACCGGAATAGACGACAAACAGAGTCCAAAGTGTCTTCATCTGCCTCATTATGATAGATGGTTCCTCTGGGGATTTCGTTTGAATTGCATTTTTGTGAGATTTACTCTGAAACCCTGTTATAAATGCTCAGTGTAGAACACAAGAATGTGAGCCCACCATACTGAAAGTGATCAAAAAATATTTTGTACTCCAAAATGTTACCAAAAAAACCCTAACTTTTCCCACACAAAACCAGCCCCCACTCAGATCTGCCATCTGTCACTGGAAATGTAGAGGGTTCCCATGTTACTAGTAGAACAAAGACTCTGGAAAAGCAACATGGCTCCCACCCCTCAAATAAAATACAGTGAAATATACGCTCCCAAATACCCCCTCCTTCTGAGCCCCACTGTGCCTACATTTTTGGCATTATTGTAGCGGGAAGAGTGCACTTAACATTTTACGGGTTTTCCCCAGAAACACAAACTGGGCACAATGTGTGGGCACTGAGCTGGCATATTTGCAATTCTCCCCCCAAAAAACTATGGCGTGGATGTTACAAAATAGTCACTTGAGCCGTAGATGAATTCATTGAGAGGTCCAAATTCTGCAATGGGGTCACTTGTGGAGGTTTGCTGCTGTTCCGGCACCTTAACGGCTCTGCAAATGTTGCCCGAAAATTATTGTAGCAAAATCTGTGGTTCAAATCCAAATAGCGCTCCTTCCTTCTCAGCCATGACGTGAGGCTAAACAGTAGTTTCTGACAACATATAGAGCATCACCATATTCGGAAGAAATTGCAGAATAAATTTTGGGGTCCAATTTCACCTACTAACCCTCATGGAACTGACACATTTGTAGCTAATAAAAAAAAATTACATTTTAACAACTAAAATGTGAAATTTCGACATTCCAATGTTATAATATTCTGTGAGGCATCTGTAGGTTCAAAATACTCACTACACCCCTTGATGAATTCCTTAAGCAGTAAAGTTTCCAATATGGGGTCACTTGTGGGGGTTTCTGCTGATCTGACACCTCAGGGGCTCGGCTAATGGCACCCTCAATCTATTCAAACAGAATCTGCATTCTAAAACCCAAGTTGCGCTTCTACTCATCCGATCCCTGCCGTGTGCTCAAACTCTAGTGTACAACCACATATGGTGTATTGCCACATTTGGTAAAAATTGCATAATTTATAGAAGGAGCTAAAGTTTAAAATTCATAGAAGGAGCCCACCGAACCTTCAGGATTTGAAGAGTGCTTGTGTAGAACAATTGGCCAAAATCACTCCTGAGCAATGCATGCGACTAGTTTCTCCATACGGGAGGCGTCTTAAAGCTGTCATCACCACCAAAGGCTTTTGTATGAAGTATTAAATACATTTCAGGAAGCTTGTTCAATACTTTTTCCCTGTGTCATCTTCATTATTACACATGATTTCATTTATGGACATTTATGGTTTCATTTCTTTGCCTGTGTGGATTGGATGGGTTTTTACTGAAATCTGGTGAGAATTTCATGTCAATAGCACCATTCAAAACATATTTATGTAGAGCATTGGTGAAACGTTCAATACTTATTTCACTCGATGTATATTTGCAGTTATTGTATTGCTTGGATTGTTAGAAACAGAGCTATATAAATCAATAAATAGTATTTTGAGAACCCGGCAGAGACATCTTTGTTTTATTAATAAGGATAGATTGCATCAATTTGGTGAGAACTGCAAAGGCCGCACATTTGTTTCTATAAAGGCACAATATCTGTTCCCATTGGACTGTCGTCTTCTGCATTAGTCTTATATATTTATCTTCTACTATTTTCATATGTAGCAAGTCAAAAAGATGCCGGAATTAATAAAGAAGAGAGTTTTACTCAGTTTTTTTCCTGCACATGAACATTCATAGAGGGAGAATGAGATTTTATTATATTGAATATGTGGAAACATGGCTTAATATAAAGAAAAACATACATTAGTGCATTACCTGGAAAGATGATTTTCTGTCTTTTCCATTTCATTTCGGTGGTCATTCTCCAAGGCGAGAAGCGCAACAGTTACAAGCTCTTTGCTGTAGAGCTTACAAGTGCTGCTCTGAAGTTGGCCAGATGAGTGAATCCAACCAGCTTGAGTACTTCTGTGATCCTCCGATGCTTCATATAGCGGCATGGGAACTAAGTTTGGGCCAATTGCGCATCTATGATGCTTCTCCAAAATGTCAGTCAGTCCGGAGCGCACTTTGCCCTGCCGAGCAGAAAGTAGGAAGACAGGGGAGCAGCGCGCTTCTGAAGAAGAAATGAGAATAATCATTTAAAGATATGCTACAAAGGTTGCAAGTTATCACCTTTCGACCGAAAAAGTAAATACTTGCTGACCACTGGGTATCCCACACTGGGACCTCCACAGTTTAAAACCTGGGGCTCTATAGTGTCCCATTTGAATTGAATCATCCCAGAAATGTGTAGTCTTGTTACCATTACAAAACAATAGAAAAACCTTACTTACCATCTGGCTCGTCATCCTTTGTGGCAGTGCCTGGAGAAACTGCATTTCTTCCTCCTTCCTGGATTATCCTTTGCTTCCTTCTCTGGCAATTGGGACAGGAGGTCGGTGCTGCAGCTTTGAGTGTTTTCAGTTCACATTTCATGGAGTGTTGTGCATGGTCAGCACAAGTATCCCAGGTGAGCAATTCCAGAACGCTGGATTTCTGGACCTTCAAGCTGGTTCACACATAGAGCGCCTCTGTGCTTTTTTCTGTTCCATTTGAATGGAGGGATATAGTCTTGCACAAGCTTCATTACTCCATTCATTGCTCCATTTATTTACTGCCACTGCTGGAGATATAGGGCCCGACTCATCAAGTTGTTTTCAACAGTTTTCTAGTGTTCAACACTTTGAAACGTTGCAAAATTTTGGTCGCAATTCAAAGTAGCACAAAAATGTTGCGAATTTTAGCATTTTTACTCCACTGCTGGCTGGATCCACCAAAAGTTGCAAAACTAAGGCACTACTGTGCTTGTGGAAGCCTGACGGGCAAATTCATCAAGAATTATGCCACTTTAGGCGCATAAATATTCTATCCATAGAAATGACTAGGAAAATGATTTTAATCATTTTGTGAGTGCTTTTTCAGGCCCCAGTCTTAAAGAAATCGGCAAATCTTATTCATGAATGCTTTTCATTAAGAGGCGCACAACACTTAATGAACTTGGCATATCTGATGAGTGGTGTGCGTCTACGTGTGCCCCTTCAGAAGTGTTACTCCAGTCAAGGACTACAGGAACTGGAGTAACATATCTGGAGACGAAATGGTTCAACTTTTGAAGAACTTGACAGCGGGCAAAGCAACGCCCCGTCCTACATCGTCTCTTCTGCAGCTTCACCCATTCATCATCATCTATCAGTATCCTTGTTTCATTCCGGTCAGTCCTGTAAATTACTATTCTGGAGTTTTACCAGTGGATGTGTCGGCCAGTTTTGCCCAATCTATGGCTATTTATGCCATTCTAGGAGTTGCAGTTCAGACGCCAGCAGAGAGCTGCCGGCTGGGAACATTGGTATAAGGCATTGTAACAGCGTTGTATCAGTAAGGACTTACCCGTGGAACGTCTGCTTCTTGTAGCAAAACTTCTCTGCATATAGTGAGAAAAGAAAGAAGACAATTCGAGTTTGAAGAACTAAAAAGTAAATAAATAAAAAATAAATATTTCCATTGGATTTGTTTTAATAATTATTTGTTTTGCTGTTTATCTTCCCATTCTCTGCTTATGATATCTTTTAACGTAGAGAATAATAACAAAGGATGGTATAGATGTAATTACAGTGACGTGAAAAATAAAAGTATGACCCCACGTGTCTGTAGCACTCCTGACAATGTCTGGGCATGCTCCTGATGAGACAACGGGCGGTATTCTGGGTTATCAGGGCATCGGTGAGCTCCTGCATAGTTTGTAATGTTACTTGACTTTGTTGGATGCCTGATACAGAACAAACCACCGGATCTCAAAAGGATTCAGCTCTGGGAAACATGAGGGCCAGTCAAAGGCATAAATGTCTTCCTCATCCAGGTACTGTCTCCACAGTCTGATCACATGAGGATGGATATTGTCTTGTACCAGGAGAAACCCAGGGCCACTGCACCGGTGTATTGTCTGACAATGGCTCCAAGGATTTCATCACAGCACCTAACAGCAGTCAGGGTACCAAAAGTGGAGGTTTGTGTGACCCCCCATGGTTTTGCCTCCCCAGATTATCTCTGACAAAATCAAGGCACAACTTCCATTCCAGATGTAATAGACAATTGATTATAGTAAAACACGACCCCCAAAAAGTAGGATCTCTTCTTATAATTGGTGATGTGTTATTTATTTATTCATCCCCATCTCAAAAATTGTCTTCTGCATTTGTTAAAATTCCAGAAGTTCTTTGAACCCATCATATCTTCTCATAGACTTTACAATAATGCCTTAAGAAAAAGTTAAGACTGAAGATTTTAGCTTCATGTGAACTATTAGTGATCAGCAAAAAATGTAACATTTCATGTAATATCTTGTAACATCTTTAACCTTAACTCCTAAGGTGCCTTGTGCCTATACACCTTAGATAGTAGTCCATTTATGTCTCCCATGTCCCCCATGCCCATCAACACATGAACACTAGTGTTGGGCGAGCACTAAAATGCTCGGGTGCTCGTTGCTCGGGTCGAGCACAGTGGAATACTCAGGTGCTCGACCTGAGCAACGAGCCCAATGTAAGTCTATGGGAAACTCGATCATTTTTCAGGCGGCTCCCCCCGGCGGTCTGCACAGGGCTTAAAAATTGCCCAAATCAATGGGAACAGAGCTCAAATGACATGGGAACAGCATGGGGAAGACCCCTGGAAGCATTTCTGACTCCCAGGTCACTCATGAAAAAATGTTCCCATTATTGGGAAGTGGGTCTCCCATAGAGTTGGCCTATGTAGTGAATGCAAGGCCTGCCAAAAATTGGGAGGCACTCCAAAGCCCCTTGGAAGAGACAAAGGACCTCATGAAAAAATGATCCCATTATTGGGAAGTGGGTCTCTCATAGTGTTGGCCTATGTAGTGAATGCAAGGCCTGCCAAAAATTGGGAGGCACTCCAAAGCCCCTTGGAAGAGACAAAGGACCTCATGAAAAAAATGTTCCCATTATTGGGAAGTGGGTCTCCCATAGTGTTGCCAAAAATTGGGAGGCATTCCAATGCACCTTGGAAAAGACGTGGAGGAGGACCTCATAAAAAAATGTTTACCATTAGAAAGGAGCGGGTCTCCTATACTTGTAACGCCCATGCACTAAGTGTATGGGCTGACAAACATTTACCCCTGGGGGTATACATGAACATACTGTATAAAAAATTTTTTTTACTGGCATCATAAACACCCTTTAAAAAAAATATGTGGGTGTTGCATCACAGACCATGTCACCCTGGTGATATGGTGGTGGAGGATGAGGATGAGGAGAAGGAGGAGGACAAGAGCAAATAGCCAAAATCAGGAAACATATACCCATGTGTGGGTGTGAAAAGGTGCATGGGAATACACTTCACAAAAAAGAAACTGGATTTGAGTTTATGTTACACTGCTATCATTCAGTGGTGTTGACAAGTCTGGCCCAATCCAGCCCTGGCAAAACGCTAGCGGCAGGGCAGGCCAGGACCTCCAAGGTGTAGAGAGACAGTTCATTCCACGTCTCTAGCTTGGATACCCATTAATTATAAGGCACAGAGAAATCACGGAGGATGTTGGTATGGTCGGCAAGGTACTCCCTCAGCATCTTCCCAAACTTTGCACTCCTTGTGAGAGTACCCCGTGCCTCAGGGCCTGTGCGATGGGAGGGGCTGAGAAAACTCTCCCAGAACTTTGACAGTGTTCCCCTGCCTCTGCTGGATTGGATTTGTGTCCCTCTTGCCTGTACTCCTTGGTTGTTCAACGAACTGTGACCTCTGCCACCAGCGTTTTCAGATGGGAATTTTTTTAATAGTTTCGTAACAAGGGCTTTTTGGTACTGCCCCATCTTTGTAGACCTGTCCGCCTCAGGAATAAGAGATAGAAAGTTCTCCTTGTAGTGTGGGTCTAGAAGTGTCATCAACCAGTAATGACTGTCTCCCAAAATTTTGAGAACGCAAGGGTCACGGGAAAGGCAGCGTAACATAAACTCAGCCATGCGTGCCAGGCTGCTAACAGGAAAGACTTCCGTGTCCTCACCAAGAGGACAACTGACCATTCTCTCCTCCTCCTCCTCCCTGTTCTCAGGCCATCCATGCTGAACATATGGTATGACATTTGTGCAGGTAGCACCGTCTATAGTGCATGAAACTAGCTCCTGTTCTTCCTCCTCCTCCTCCTCTTCCTCATTGTCACCCAATCCACGTTGGGATGAAACGAGGCTGGGCTGTGAGGAATCACTCTGTATGGTTTCTTGCTCCATCTCATCGTGCTCCTCCTGCAATGCATCCTCTTTGATTGTTAGCAGTGAGCGTTTCAGAAGACAGAGAAGCGGGATTGTGACGCTTATTATGGCATCATCACCACTCACCATCTTGGAGGTGTCCTCAAAGTTTTGGAGGATGGTACATATGTCTGACATCCATGTCCACTCCTGATTTCTTATGTGTGGAGTCTGAACTGAATACCGATGGCCTTGTTGATGGTGGTAGTCAACAACTGCCCCCTTCTGCTCACAAATCCTTCCCAACATCTGCAGTGTAAAATTCCAATGCGTGGGGACATCACACACCAGCAAATGATGCTGAAGCATGGCGAGGGCGGCGGAAGCTGTAGCTCACTTTCTAAAATGGGCACACAGGCGGGGTACTTTGACAAGCAGATGAGGCAACTCCGGGTAGGTTTTGAGAAACCGCTGAACCACGAGGTTAAGCACATGGGCGAGGCATGGTATATGTGTGAGCTCGCCTCGCCTCAGAGCCGCCACCAGGTTCCTGCCATTGTTACACACGACCATGCCTGGCTGTAGGTTCAGCGGTGTCAGCCACAGATCTGCCTGTTCTTTCAGAGCTGTCCACAACTCTTCAGCATTGTGCGGTTTGTCACCTAAGCATATTAGCTTCAGCACAGCCTGTTGCTGCTTGGCTGAGGCAGTGCTGCAGTGATTCCAGCTTGTGACTGATGTGGTTATTTCGGAGATGGAGGCTGAAGAGGAGGAGGAGGCTGAGGAAGATGAGGTGCAGGAGCTGTAGACTGTGGGGGCAACCCCGATTGACCTAGGGCCCGCAATCCTCAGAATCGGCAGGATGTGTTCCGTCCCAAGGTCCGACTGGGTTCCGACTTCCACAATGTTAACCCAGTGTGCCGTCAGAGAGATGTATCGTCCCTGCCCACAAGCACTTGTCCACGTGTCCGTGGTTAGGTGGACTTTCCCAGTAACTGCATTGTTGAGGGCAATTATATGTGATCCGTGTGACGGGCAAACCACAGTTTTCAATAGATGGATTTTTAGCGCTGTAATATGGAAAGGACCTGGCTGTATTATGCAGTGCCAACAAGCAAATGGCGAAGAAAAACTGTGTTCTCTGGCATGGTTTTTAGGCTATGTGCCCATGATGCAGAAATGCTCTGGATTTTTTCCTGAGCATTTCTGCAGCTCCCTGGCAGAAAAAAAGCATGCGGATTGTGCATGCGTTTTTCCTGCCAGGGACAACCGGATGTGAAGCGTTCTTCACATGCATTTCCGCATGCGGGTAGACAAGCACTTTCCAAGCGATTTTAGCATCACTTGGAAAGTGCTTGACAACTTGGTCACACTATATAAATCCAGGCAAACGTCATGGATTTATATAGTGTGACCTTAAAGAATGGTAAAAAATTAAAAAATAAATATATGCTTACCTTCTGATGGCCCGCGCAGTCTTTATTCGCTCCGTCCTGGCTTGCCGGCAGCTCGCGGTACACTGAAGGACCTGCCATCACATGACTAAATGACGTCAGCGCAGGTCCTTCCGTCCACCGCGATCTGCCGGCAAGCGAAGACAAGCACACCGGGGGCCATCAGAAGGTAAGTATCATATTTATTTTTTATTTTATTCTTTTTTTTACAGTTTCTATGGTACCCGGGTCCGGAGGAGAGTCTCCTCTCATCCAGACCCGGGTACCATCCGCACATTGAAACGCTTGGATTCCGCATGTACAGATCCAGTGATGCGGAATCCAAGTGTTCCAATGCCAGTCAATGGCAGCGAAAATGCAGAGCTTCCGCAAAATAATTGGTAGTGCTGCGTTTTTTTCCGCCATGATAATCCGCAGCGGAAATTTCTGCCGCATGTGCAAAGCTCATGCAGATTATCATTAGGCAACATGGCAGGCCTTCTACAATGCGTTTTTTAAGCATTTCTGCAGCATTTTTGCCCTGCGGAAACACTTAAAAAACGCATCGTGGGCACACAGCCTTAAGCAAACAATCAGATAAAAATAAAAAAAAATATTCCTGGCCCCTGATACGTGGGGCTATTTCTACAAATATAATATCTGTAAAAGCACCAGCAGACAGAACTGAAATGGACCCTCTTGCTATATGCACTGCAGTCTGCTATATACCCTGCCTGCCTGCCTAGCACTGGTATCTCTCCAGCTGGATTAGTCCTCAGAAGGACTGTTAGTTGAGATGAATATGTGTAGAGAATCTTGTGGAATACCTACACTAACTAATAAACAACCAAATCTCTCCCTAGCTCAGCAGCACCTCTCCCTACACTGTCTGATTGCAGAGTGGACTGATCAGCACGGCGGCGCTAGGTCTGGTATAGACCTGATGAGGCTGTGCAGCCAGCCAATCACTGTAATGCCACAACTAACATGGCTGCAGCATTGCAGTGTGTGGCAGACAATTCCTGCATGTTGAATGGTGCTCTAAACAGCGGCAAACATGCAGAGAGGAGACCCCAGCATCCGCCCGAGCATCCCGTAAGTACTCGGCGAGCTTCGAGCATCTCGAGTACTGAGATGCTCAGGCGAGTACCGAGTACTTGCGAGTATGCTCGCTCATCACTAATCAACACAGATGCCTTAGCCTGGAGAAAACCAGTACCTGATTTCTAGGAAGTGAAAAGGACAGATCTCTTGGTATATGATTAATGAGAAACTCTCAGCTATATTATCTGATATTTTTCATTCACAAGTCCATGTTTAAACGTTTAAGTGGACAATAATAGTTCCAGTGTCATCAGCATTTTGCATCAGTGTGACATTAGTATTTGGTCTGTGTGTCCATATTTAGAACACTATGGAATAGGGCAGAGACAAACGGGGCCGGGAGAAACAAAATGCTCCTGATGTGAGCGTCGCATTGCGCATGCGCGGGAAATGAGTTACACCAGTGCACGTCACAGGGCCCTGTGACGCGCAGGGGATGGGGGAACATGCTAAATAAGCAGATAGGCGGGGATTTCTGGGCTAACTAAAGATATAGGCGGGGATTTCTTTCCTTCCGGGGGACGCCAAGCATGTGAAAACAGATTTTATAAAACTACATTTCTCTGCATTCAGAACTCTACTATGGGCCATACAGGTATGTATAGATTTATTTTTCTATAACCTGTATGCCCATATTAGAGGTCTCAAATCTCACAGGGGGTGAAAGTTCCCTTTAAGAAACATTTCTACCATTTTTATCATTCACATAAATCTGAACTGGACAGGTTCTCACACCTAGCTCTTGCATAGCAGTAATCCAATCCTTATCAAATTAATCTCACAGATGGATGCAGTTTGAAAATGTTTTTGCTAAATTTGGTTTCGCCAGGTGGACTCTTCAGTCTGAATACATCAATCCTACCTCCTGTTCCTCTATTCTCTCAATTATGTTATCAACTGTTTCCCTCTGGTGATGTCACGGGTGTGTCAGAGGTGACAGACAGTTGCCCTGCAGTGGGTTGCAGGAGATCTCTACGTTTGGCATTGCAGACAGCTTCTTAAATAAGAGGCTGTCTTTAGAACCGAGCGGCTACCTCTCTCTTGCTAATTATCTCTCTTGCCTGGGTGTATATATACCTGGTGTGTCTGAGAGGAAGTCGCTGGCTATATTCATTTCTACTTGTGAGGCTAAGCAGGAGCAGTTCTTCGTCCTCTCTGGAGTTTGAGGCCGTGTGCATATTTGGAGTCATCTAAAGCTAAGTAATTTCCCCCTGTTTTGTCTTCCCTTGTTGTCTATAGTATTTAGTGGAGGTTGACTAATGCTCATCTCCTTCCATCCCTAGCCATAGCCATACGCCAGGGAAAGTAGGGCAAGGCACGCGTGCGGCGATTGCTGAAGAGGCATTATAGGGACGGTAGTTGAGACAGGGTGACGCTAGACCAGACCATGAGGTCTCCACTTCCCCCTTTCCCTAGTGTCTGGGCTCCCTTTCCCTTTTCCCTCTGTTTTGCACCAACACCTGGCATGACAGGTGAACCTGGGTGAGAGCAAAGGTGTCATTCCCCTACTTGAGATCTCAATTAGGGTAATAGAGCCCCATATGCCTTATCAAAATCTGTCTACATGGGAGGCAAGCAGTCCCAACCGTCTCCGCATCTCTACCACTCCTATTATTTCCACTTTTTCACATGCTGAACATTTTCATCACTCACTTTTATGGTAACTTTCATCTATAATTTGTCTACACTTTTGCGTTCTCTGTTCATTGTTTGTATATTTTTCTTTGTTTATAAAAATCAATAAAACTTATTGGAGAAAGAAGCGCTCCAAGCTAACGTTTCCCTAATCCATCCTAAATATCTATGTGATGTAGGCAGATTAAGATACTCACCAATCACCGTCTTCTCCCTTCCTCTCTTCTCTCCCTCACTGCTCCTATACTCATGTATGCCTGATTCAGCCGAGCATGCATGTGCTTTCCTTGGGAGGATAATGGGCCTGTCCCACAAAATTCAATCAATTCAGATGATTTTCCTTTAATGTGAATGGGCACTAAAGAACTGGACTATTTCTGATATGAATTTCAATTTTTTACCTTGTATGATTTTTTTTTTCCATATTATATGTATGACCTCAGTAGCATACACCCAATTTTGGCAGGCCACATGACCGCTATGGAGCCCATGAACAGGAGGAGCCTAGTGCCGAATAGCCCCATCCCCTGCTTATATCGTATATATACAGCATAAGTTATGATGGTGTATAAGGGGCAAACTCACATGCTGAGCCCACTCCATACCCAGTGGGTGCCGGCTGTTTTACACAGCAGACAGCCATTTGTAATTGCTGCAATTCAAGTTAGCTCTGATTACATCAGTTTAACCCCTTATCTTCCATAGTGACCAGCAACTATGGTATCTAAGCAGTTAGACAGGGGATCTCTGTGACCACCACTGGGTTACTTAATGGCAGCCAGGGGCCATTAAGAGGTCCCATTTCGGATCTTTGCTATGGGGTCTGTGGATTTCTATGTACACCCCTATATGACCTGATAAGAATTATCCTGAGGGTTAAGCAGGTGGACTAACATGTTCAGTGTCCTCCCAGTATTCCTCTCTCTGCATATCATACCATGAGTATCCACCTTAGTACATGCCGTATTCTGAAAATCTTATTTATCTGTTTTCTTTTCTAAAAGTGTTTATTTTACATCACATTAAACATATGAATGGGAAATATGTATTAACTGATTAGCTGCAGTGGTCACCCAATGGCCCCTGCGGGAAGGAGAAGTCAGGAGGTCGGCGGGGACACTGACAGCAGCAGTACTGGGGGTCTGAAAGGTGAGTATGAGATTATTATTCCAAGGCATCTGATATACATAAGATGTATATATATATCTCCTATGCTTTAGACACATATACACACCTTAAGAGTGTTAGATGGTTAATAATAATATAATATAATATTTTTTTACAATGTGTATTATAATATATAATAATATAACATTTTATAATATGTATATAACAGATTGGACAGTCAGCCATCATGACAGCGCGTTGTTGGTCTCACATGTGATGTCACAGTGACATAGAATGCTGTGAGGTTATACAATCTATGCACTCGGTGACATCAGCGCCATTTTCAGAGTTGAAGTTTTCGCTGAGACTCTACCGTGGTTTTGGAAGTGCGAGCTAGTTTGTTTCATACATCTAGTGCTTTACTTCTACAGCTTCTTATTGATATTTTGGCACCATAACATCCGTGCCATCAGAGAACATAGTTCTCATTTTCTATCACTCTACCATCTCAGCCCCGGGAAACTGAACCATGACTTCCATGGAGCTGCATCAGCTTATTGCTGACAACGAGACTTGGATGAGCCGACCAGAAAATCAGGGTAAGTGAGAGAATATTCCTACCTTATAGGATCTTTTCTGGGAGGAGATTTCCCTGGGGTAAGCGGTTTCTGTACACTCAGTGCATCCTCCACCTTCCCATTCATAGTCCTTGGGGGCTGTGTTAGTTTCAGTCTGGTTCCACCCCTGCTCTGTGATGTCTGCAGAGAGGGGATCCACTGAGCAGGTTTATTTAGCCCAAACATTAATCAATTTTTGCTCCTCTCCCTAAACTCCAAATCAACAGCAGGTTATTTCTCTTTGGTTCAAAAGTGTTTTTTATAAACTTTTGCATATTTATAGTACATTTTATTTCTTTATAGGTCAGGCTATGATTGTCCATCAATTGAGATCTTCTCAAAGGGATCAGAGAAGACTAATTACTACTGGTGGACACAGAACAGACGCCACTGCTGTCACTGCGAGAGGCAGAGAAGCCAGAACTCCTCTCCGGCAAAGAGGACAAGAGAGCAGGGAAAGAAGCCGCTCTCCGCTTAGACCCGTCCCTGCAGAGCCCTCCAGAGAAACATCAGAGAGCAGAAGGGATGACAGTGGATCCTCAGACACCGTCACTGAGTTTGAATTCAGACGGCCATTTCCTGTTCTGCCCAGCCGCAGACTCAGGGAGTCTCCAGCTGCAAGTGGATCTCCTGTACAATTACTGCAGGCAAACCGTCTGTTCAACATCATCTTTCAGCAGCAGGGAATGGGAGTGATGACGCCTCCGCCACAGATGCGGCCACCATCACCACCTGCACAATATAATCTGCAGGAAAGGCAGCAGACTTGGCGAGCTCAGCAAATTAGGAACCTCCCAACAAGAACTGTAACATCTCAGGAGGAGTCGTGTGTCATCTGCATGACGGATTATGAGACCGGAGAGGGAGTCACAGTGCTACCATGCAATCATTGTTTCCATCAGGGTTGCATCTCTACCTGGCTCAACTCCAACCTTCGGTGCCCCCTGTGTCGCAAACACTGCTTCCTTCTAAAATTCAGTGGAACATCTTAAATGTTCAAGGAAGAAGTTAAGAGTTTGGCAGTGATACTAGAAGAGTCCATCTTGTACGTCAGCCCAGGTAAGAGAGAACATATAGATTACATCTGCATTCATTTCAATTGGTAAAAAAAAATAATTCACCTTTACTTCTGTTCTGTCTTTTCTTTAGTTTACCATCAGCTTTGGGAAACATCGTACCAGTACTGAGTTCTCAGATGAGGATCAATGAAATAGCGGTCTTCTTTCTGTGATATTATTGAGACGCTGAAGAAGAAACCTGCTCCTGCACATGACGATTTTCGGATGAACCCCCTTCTCTCTTTTCTGTGAGGGGATTTTGAGGACGCTCTGGAAAGTAGATAGAGAGGAAACCAGGCTCTCCAATATAAGCCGAAAGTTAGAAGTTTATTACAACAATCATCAGCAAACGTCTGTGTGCAATGGGCCAACGTTTAGGTCACATGACCTTATTATATATATATATATATATATATATATATATATATATATATATATATATATATATATACACATTAAAAAATGTTATACCAATTATATTAATTCCGTGTCTTTCACCTTATTTGCATGGTATGCATACTGGGAACTCCATAACATTGTGCTCAGAGCAGGTGGATTGATGATAAATGTCTATTCTAAAATAAAAGTTGTACAAACGTCAAAAAGAATGAACATATGTACTGAAATGTCAAAAGGACTTGCTGTGCATATGATCCGTTGTTGTCACTTCTTTTAACTTCTTCAGGCTTCAAAAGCTGTGAAGCGGCTAAAAGAAGCAATTGGTCTTTTCTTCTAGAAGCTTCTGCTTGGAAGTCGCCACTATTTTATATATAAACTGATTTTGCAGTGAAACCGCCGCAAAAAACGAACACAAAGACATCACAAAAGCCACTTCAGGTAAAACTCGATGGACACCATGATGAGGACATCTGGCTGAGTGTCTACTGATCACTGCTTGTAACCCCTTTTTCTCCATAGGGATAGTGTAGTGATAGACGGGTGGGATATTAGTATTAATCTATGTATGTTTTTAGCTCAAGTGGGTGGGAAGTATAATTAGGTAATTGGGAATTAATCGCATATTAGTACTGTCTGCTATTGTTATTAGTGTGCACTGTGGTAGTGTGGTGATTAGTAGTATGTGAACTGTAGACTTGTGTGTAATAAATATCCTTTATTCATACACGGTTTTGTCTCAGTTAGAATATAGCAATTAACACAAGTGTCCCAGGTAAGTCACTGCATACCACTTCAACAATAAATATAATCCCACAGCTGCAATATTAAAATCAAATTATAGACACAGAATAGAAATATGCGCAAAAATAAAACATCAGAAATTTATTTGATAATGCTTTGATTTGAGAGTCCTCAGTGGTTGATTCCTTTTAATGGCTAACTGAAAAGATAGTAACAAATTGCAAGCTTTCGAGACTACTCAGGTCTCTTCATCAGGCTAGTATACCACAAAATCTGAAGAGTCACATATTTATTCACAATAAGACACAGAAATAATGCAATAGATGCAACAGGTGACGGAAAGCAGAGTTATTATGGGAGAGATAAACAGTTCTGGCTACAAATATTTTAGCAGTTAATAGATAAGGAGTGTGAAGGTTTTATTGTCCTGTGACTAGGTCCAGTGTTATCATGGCCTCACAAGTCTGAGGGGCACATTCCTTAGTTGATGTAGAATGACATAAATCCATGCGACACATTCATTCCTGCTCTGAAAGTGTTAAAGGTCACCATTAGTTTATATTCTGAGATTCTTCTTTCTCTTTGAGATTTGAAATGACCTTTTAATACCAGTAATTTCATGTCTTTTATGCTATGATCAGGGGAACAAAAATGCTTGGCTGCAGGTAGATCTATTCTTTTTTCTTTTATTGTGTGGCGATGATGATTCATTCTTGTCCTAAGTTTTTGCCCTGTCTCCCCTACATAAAGACCCCCAGCTGGACATTTGGTACATATAATTAAGTACACTACGTTAGATGTGATACAGCTTGAACGTACCTGGGATCTTATAGTCCTGATGTGAGTTGGGTATTATCATCTTGTCTGTGGTCATTATAAACGGACAGGTTTTACATTTTTTCTGGTTGCAAGGAAAGGTACCTGTAGCTGGAGGAGATGACAGAAAGCTTCTGACAATGATGCTTCTTAGATTTGGGGGCTGTCTGAAACACAGAAGTGGGGGGTCTGGAAATATGGATTGTAATCGGGCATCTTTTTGTAGTAAGGGTTGTAGTTTCCGTGTAGCTCTCCTTAGCGCCTCCAGATTTGAATTGTAGATGACTACTAGAGGCACCCGGTTGCTTTCTTCTTTGGTTTTGTAATGTAGGAGGTGATTCCTTGCTATTCTGGTGGCTCTTGTAATCTGGTTCTCAATTGTTCTTGGATGGTAGCCCTGATTCAAAAAGGTCTGAGACCAAGAAGGTGTTTGTCTCTATCCATAGGGTTGGAACATATCCGATTGTATCTGACGGCTTGTCTGTAAATAATTTAAGGTATGTAGGATGGTTGATTGGTTTCCTGTACAAGGATGTCTCTATTTCATTGTTCTGTAGCTTGATGATGGTCTCCAAAAAGTTAATTTCAGTACAGGAGTAGTTGAGTGTTAGGTTGATGGTGGGATGAAATCGATTAAAATGTTCATGGAACGTCTTCAGCTGTTGCTCAGACCCCGTCCAGATGATTAAAATATTGGCAATGAAACGATAGTAGGCCAGAGGCCTGATGGGGCATGAGGACAAAAAGTCACTTTCAAGCTTGGCCATGAAAAGATTTGCGTACTGTGGATCCATTTTACATCCCATCGCTGTACCAGTTTCCTGTAGTTATATATTGGTATCAAATTCAAAGTAATTGTGGGTGAGGATGAATTCTGTAAGTTTGACCACAGAATCAGCAACAATTCCTGTATTTTCTATGAAGATTTTGCAGGCAGTTAATCCATCCTACATAGCTACATAGTTTATAAGGCCGAAAAAAGACAAGCGTCCATCCAGTTCAGCCTATTTCTTGTGCACTGCAGCTATTCCGCAGCGTTTATCCAGGGGAAGGCAAAAAAAAACAAAAAAAAAACAAAAACCATGCGGTATAGACCAATTTACATCATTGAGGAAAAATTCACTTCCCGACTCCAATCTGGCAGTCAGATTAAATCCCTGGATTAATTAACTATCACTAAGCATAAGATGTAATTTTATTGTTCTCAAGAAAGGCGTCCAGGCCTCTCTTGAACTCATTAAGTGAGTTGGACATCACCACTTCCTCTCCCAGAGAGTTCCAGAGTCTCACGGCTCTGACTGTAAAGAATCCCCTTCTATGCTGGTGCAGGAACCTCCTTTCCTCCAGACGCATAGTGTGCCCCCTCGTCTTTGTCACCATCCTTGGTATAAACAGGTCATGGGAGAGATCTCTGTACTGCCCTCTGATGTATTTATACATGTTTATGAGGTCTCCCCTAAGCCTTCTCTTTTCCAACGTAAATAGGCCTAATTTTGACAACCTCTCTGGGTATTTTAGTCCCTCCATTCCCTTTATTACCTTAGTCGCCCTCCTTTGTACCCTCTCTAGCTCCAATATGTCTTTCCTGAGCACAGAACTGTGCACAATATTCTAAGTGCGGCCTTACCAGCGCTTTATACAGAGGAAGAACAATGTTCTCATCATATGCCCCTATTCCTCTTCTGATGCATGCCATGACTCTATTTGCCTTCACAGCTGCTGCCTGACACTGGGCACTCCAATTTAATTTGCTGTTAACCAAGACGCCCAGGTCCTTCTCCATGTCAGATTTCCCCAATGGTTTCCCATTAAATATGTATGGGTGACTGCTGCTTTTCTTTCCCATATGCATGACCTTACATTTATCGGCATTGAACCCCATCTGCCATTTTTTGGCCCAACTCCCCAATTTATCTAAATCCTCCTGTAGCTGTGCCCTATCCTCATCTGTATTAACTACTTTACAAAGTTTAGTATCATCTGCAAATATTGCTATTTTACTATGCAACCGTTCCACTAGATCATTAATAAATATATTAAATAATATAGGGCCCAAGACAGACCCTTGAGGCTCCCCGCTAGTAACCCTGACACACCCTGAGCTTACTCCATTGATAACCACCCTCTGCTTTCTTTCACTCAGCCAGCTATTTACCCACCTGCACACATTATCCCCCAGACCAAGCATTCTCATTTTACATACCAACCTTTTGTGTGGCACGGTATCAAACGCTTTGGAGAAGTCAAGGTATACAACATCCACTGACTCTCCCCGGTCCAGCTGTGAGCTCACCTCCTCGTAGAAGGCCATCAGGTTTGTTTGGCAGGAGCGATCCCTCATGAATCCATGTTGATATGGAGTTAGACAGTTATTATCATTAAGATATTCTACAATAGCATCTCTAAGAAATCCTTCAAACAAGTTACCCACAACAGACGTTAAGCTGACTGGTCTATAGTTCCCAGGGTCACTTTTAGACCCCTTTTTCAATATTGGTACCACATTTGCTTGGCGCCAGTCTAGTGGGACAGTCCCTGTCCATAAAGAGTGCTTGAATATAAGATACAGCGGCCTGTCTATCACATTACTTAATTATTTTAGTACCCGGTGGTGTATGTCATCTGGGCCTGGTGACTTGTCTATTTTGATATTATTTAGGCGTTTCTGAATTTCCTCCTGGGTTAGGTGGGTAATATTTAGCGGAGGGTTTACTTTATCACTCTGCATTTCCTCCGATAAATTGTTTTCTTTTGTGAAAACAGTGGAGAAGAAGCTATTGAGTAGGTTTGCTTTACCCTCATCGGCCTCTATGATTTTACCCAGGTTATTTTTCAATGGGCCAACTCCATCAGTTTTAATCCTTTTACTGTTTATATACTTAAAGAACAGTTTGGGATTCGTTTTACTTTCCTTGGCAATTAGTCTCTCTGTCTCCTCTTTTGCTATTCTTATTTGTTTCTTACAGATTTTGTTTTTTTCACTATAAGATATTAGCGCTTCCTCGCTGCCTTCTTGTTTAAGTTTACCGAAAGCCCTTTTTTTGTTTTTCATTGCCCTCTTGACTTCCTTATTTAGCCACATTGGCTTCCTCCTATTCCTAGCCCTTTTATTCCCATAAGGTATGTACCTTCTACAGTGACTATGTAGGACTGTTTTGAAAATTTCCCATTTTCTATCCGTGCTCCTATTACTGAAGATACTATCCCAGTCTATAAGGTGAAGGGCATCTCTTAGCTGATCAAACTTTGCCCTCCTAAAGTTCAGTGTTTTTGTGAGTCCCTTGCTGGGCACCCTACTGAAGCACATGTGGAATTGTATAATGTTGTGGTCACTATTTCCTAGGTGCCCCCCGACCTGCACCTCAGTTATTCTGTCTGGCCTGTTAGTTAATATTAAGTCTAAAAGGGCCGTCCCTCTAGTTGGTTCCTGCACAAGTTGTGACAAATAATTGTCTTTGATAATTGACAGAAACCTGTTTCCTTTCTGAAATCTACAGCTTTCGGTTTCCCAGTCTATATCGGGGTAGTTGAAGTCCCCCATAATAATCACCTCGTTATTTTTTGCTACTTCGTCTATTTGTCTCATTAATAGACTTTCCGTGGCTTCTGCTATATTTGGTGGTTTATAACAGACTTCTATGATAATTTTATTATTGTTTTTTGCCCCATGTATCTCCACCCATAAGGACTCGACCTCCTCATTTCCCTCCCATACATCCTCCCGTATTGTAGGCTTTAGACTCGTCTTTACATATAGACAGACTCCACCCCCTTTCCGATTTCTTCGATCCCTTCTAAACAGACTGTAACCCTGTAAGTTAACTGCCCAGTCATAGCTTTCATCTAACCATGTCTCGGTTATTCCCACTATGTTATAATTACCTGTAGATATTTCTGCTTCCAGTTCATCCATCTTGTTTGTCAGGCTTCTGGCATTTGCTAGCACGCAGTTGACACGATTTTGTTTTGTTCCAATCTTCTCCCTGTGGATTGTATTAGAAATTTTCTTACCTCCTTTCCAAGTATCTTGTCTTGGAACTTCTTTGTCGCACTTCATATCTTTCATTAGTATGTTCTCTGGTTGCATGTTCGTGTCCGGCGTTTTTCTTCCCATCCCCTCTTCTTCTAGTTTAACGCCCTCCTGATGAGTGTTGCGAGTCTCCTGGCGAATGTGTGTTTCCCGGGTTTGTTGAGGTGTAGTCCGTCTCTGGCAAGGAGTCCGTCATAGAGGTAATTCACACCGTGGTCCAGGAATCCAAATCCTTGTTGTCTGCACCATCGTCTCAGCCAGTTGTTCACATCAAGGATCCTGTTCCATCTCCTGACGCCATGCCCGTCTACTGGAAGGATAGAAGAAAAAACTACCTGCGCATCCAGTTCTTTTACTTTCTTCCCCAATGCTTCAAAGTCCTTGCAGATTGTCGGTAGGTCCTTCTTTGCCGTGTCATTGGTGCCAACATGTATCAGAAGAAATGGGTGGACATCCTTGGAACTGATGAGCTTCGGTATCCTATCGGTAACATCCTTGATCTTAGCCCCTGGGAGGCAGCATACTTCTCTTGCGGTTATGTCCGGTCTGCAGATAGCTGCTTCTGTTCCTTTCAGTAGTGAGTCTCCCACCACCACCACTCTTCTTCCCTTCTTGGCTGTCCTTTTTCTTGTCGCTTCTGGGTGTTTCTGGGTGCTCTTTTCTTTTTTGCTTGCTGGTAGTTCCTCATCCTTAGGTGTGCCATCTTAATCTTCATCCTCCACAAGTCCTTAAGCTGCCAGGATCAAGGTTGGCTCCACTGTGGGGAGCTGAGGCAGGAGCAGGACTGTGTTATACAGCCACACTTCTGCCGCAGATCTTGTAAGAGCCCTGACAGGACCTGCCTGATGATAATGTGTCCTATAGAGCAGGTCTTGGTACCGGACTGCCCTGTACATATTTACCACTAGCTGGGAACCAGTTACTTACTGTTACGGGTCTGGGTGGTGAAACCTCTGTGCCGAGGTGCAAGGAGGGACCCAGAGGAGCGTGACTAAGTATCCACCCAAACCGACCCAGGTCGCACGGAAGCAAACGGTGGCTCCCACGGGTCAGATGGCTGGGACTGACCGGTATGGCGGATGGACACGCCAAGCAGGCGGAAGTCTCTGGTAGCAGACAGGTGGTCACAGTTCGAGGAAGCAGGGCAAGTAGCAGTCTTTAGGTTTACCAGGAAGGTGGTCACAGCAAGTGACGGCCGGGTCTCCAGGCAGGCTGGCAGGAAACAGGCAGGTGCTCCCAGGTGAGCGGGCAGACAGACGAGGCGGGTACCTGGCGGGTAACTGGTGGGCGCTCCTAGGTGAGCCGGCAGACAGACGAGGCAGGTAGCTGGCAGGTAACAGGTGGCCACGGCAAGTGACGGCTGAGCGGGTAAGAGTCTCTTGGCTGGCAGGCAGGTGGTCATGGCAAGTGACGGCTGAGCGGGTAAGAGTCTCTTGGCTGGCAGGCAGGTGGTCACAGCAAGTGATGGCAGAGCAGGTAAGAGTCTCTTGGCTGACAGGCAGGTGGTCACGGCAAGTGACGGCGGAGCCTCCAGGTAGGCTAGCAGGCGGGTAGCAGGTGAGCGCTCCCAGGTGAGCGGGCTAGCATGTACGGCAGGTAGCAGGCAGGTAACTGGCAGGTGCTTCCTGGTCCGCAGGTGGATTTGCCCATAAACAGACTGGCGGATGCAGGAGACAGACTGTCGTGCTGAAGGGAAGACACGCAGGCAGACAGGACTGGTAGTCAGGCTGGAAACGGGACCTTAGGGCTGAAGCAGAGGTGAGTATGCTTTGCAAAAACTTTGCTCGGGCACCTCCATTTTGGAGAAGGTGCCTTATATATGGGAGGTCCTCCGCAAATTGGCCGGGGACTCCTTAGGACGGCACGTGCGGTCCCTTTAAGAGAGGGGGAGCACGCGCGCGCGCCCTAAGCACACTGCCGGGGAAAGAGCGCTCGCTGGCAGCAGTGGGGAGAGAAGCGCTGGAGGACGTCGCGCCAGGAGAGGGGAGGTGAGAGGGAAGGCGTCTCTGCCTAGCAAGGGGCAGAGACGCCGATGCTACACTTACAAGGTCTAGTTTCGGATGTGTTTCCAGAATCTGTAGTTATCAGCATTTTATCCTTAAGGCCGAGTTATAATATCACTGTAACACTCTCGCACTGTACCTGTATACCTGCCCTGTGTGCTGCACAAAAGTATATAACAAAATGTGTGTACACAGATATCTATCTCTTGAATGGTATTACTGCTAGATCTCCTGTACATAGAAATATGAGGTTCTTAGCGCACATTTTGAGCAAATTGTGCGAGCCCATCTGCCAACGTCAAGGCGACCTCTTCAGATGGGTCCCTACACTAACATTACACTAACTTACTAACTGGGACTAGTTTTTTGTATTATTATTATTACCACCATTTTTACTATTTATTATTATTGCATTAATGCAATTATTATTATTATTATTATTTATTATTATTTATTATTATAGCGCCATTTATTCCATGGCGCTTTACATGTGATAGGGATATACATAACAAAAGCATTTACATAATCTTAACAAAACGAGTCAGCGACTGGTACAGGAGGAGCGAGGACCCTGCCCGCGAGGGCTCACAGTCTACGAGGGATGGGTGAGGATACAGTAGGTGAGGGTAGAGCTGGTCGTGCAGTGGTGTTTACTGCAGGTTGTAGGCTTGTCGGAAGAGGTGGGTCTTCAGGTTCCTTTTGAAGGTTTCCACGGTCGGCGAGAGTCTGATATGTTGGGGTAGAGAGTTCCAGAGTAGGGGGGAAGCACGGGAGAAATCTTGTATACGAGTGTGGGAGGAGGAGATAAGAGGGGAGTAGAGCAGGAGATCTTGTGAGGATCGGAGGTTGCGTGCAGGTAAGTACCGGGAGACTAGGTCACAGATGTATGGGGGAGACAGGTTGTGGATGGCTTTGTATGCCATGGTTAGAGTTTTGAACTGAATTCTCTGGGCAATAGGGAGCCAGTGAAGGGATTGACAGAGAGGAGAGGCCGGGGAATAGCGGGGGGACAGGTGGATTAGTCGAGCAGCAGAGTTTAGGATAGATTGGAGAGGTGCAAGAGTGTTGGAAGGGATGCCACGGAGCAGGAGGTTGCAGTAGTCGAGGCGGGATATGATGAGGGCATGCACTAGTGTTTTTGCAGAGTCTTTGCTGAGGAATGCACGGATCCGGGAGATGTTTTTGAGTTGGAGTCGGCAGGAGGTGGAAAGGGCTTGAATATGTGGCTTGAAGGAGAGATCAGAGTCCAGGGTTACCCCAAGGCAGCGAGCTTGTGGGACTGGGGAGAGTGAACAGCCATTGACGTTGATGGATAGGTCGGATGGGGGATGTGAATGAGAGGGTGGAAAGATGATGAACTCTGTTTTATCCATGTTGAGTTTTAGAAACCTGTCGGAGAAGAAGGATGAGATGGCGGACAGACATTGTGGGATTCTGGTTAGTAGGGAGGAGATATCGGGTCCAGAGAGGTAGATCTGTGTGTCGTCAGCATAGAGGTGATACTGAAAGCCGTGAGACTCTATGAGCTGTCCCAGGCCGAAGGTGTAGATGGAGAAGAGCAGGGGTCCTAGAACTGAACCTTGGGGGACACCGACAGATAGGGGGCGAGATGAGGAGGTGGTGCGTGAGTGGGAGACGCTGAATGTCCTGTCTGTTAAGTATGAGGAGATCCAAGATAGAGCCAAGTCCGTGATGCCAAGAGATGAGAGAATCTGGAGTAAGAGGGAATGGTCCACTGTGTCAAAGGCAGATGACAGGTCCAGAAGGAGGAGGATGGAGTAGTGTCGCTTGGATTTGGCATTTAGTAGGTCGTTTGTGACTTTGGTCAGGGCAGTTTCAGTCGAGTGATGCGGTCGGAAGCCAGATTGTAGACGGTCGAAGAGGGAGCAGGAGGAGAGGTGGGAGGACAGTTCAAGGTGGACATGTTGTTCTAGAAGTTTTGAGGCAAAGGGGAGAAGTGATATGGGGCGGTAGCTGGTCAGAGAGGAAGGGTCAAGGGAGGGCTTTTTGAGGATGGGTGTGATTGCGGCATGTTTGAAACATGAGGGGAAGACTCCGGTTGTTAGTGATAGATTGAAGAGGTGGGTTAGGGTTGGGATGAAGACTGAGGTGAGGTTAGTGATGAGGTGGGATGGGATTGGGTCAAGTTCGCAGGTGGTGAGGTGTGATTTGGAGAGTAAAGAGGAGACTTGACCTTCTGTAATGGTGGAGAAGTGGGGTTTGGAGGAGGATGGTTGAGTAGATATGAGGAGGGGTTGTGTGGACTTTAGGCCAAAGTTTTGTCTGATGGTGTCAATCTTCTGTTTGAAGAATGAGGCAAAGTCGTCGGCTGAGATGAGAGAAGAGGGAGGAGGTGCTGGGGGACGAAGGAGAGAGTTGAAAGTGTTAAATAGCTGTTTAGGGTTGTGAGATAGGGAGGATATGAGAGATGAGAAGTAGGTTTGTTTTGCTGTAGTGAGTGCGGACTTGAAATTAGTGAGGGATTGCTTGAATGCGATGAAGTGCTCGATGGAGTGAGACCTTTTCCATCTCCGCTCCGCAACCCTGGAGGCCCGGCGCAGTTCTTTGGTAAGTTTAGTGTGCCAGGGTTGCCTGTTGAATGTGCGAGGTGTGGTGTGTGTGAGAGGGGCGATCGAGTCTAGAGCTGCAGCTATTGTGGTGTTATATGAAGCAGCAGCAACGTCTGCATCGTGCAAGGAATTTATGTCTGTGAGAGGAAGGAGGGATTCAGAGAGAGAGTGTAGGTCAAGGTGTTTGAGATTTCTGCGAGGGTGTGTGAGTTTGTGGAGTGGGGATTGTGCACCCGGAGAGGAGAGGGTAGAGAATGTGAGGAGGTTATGGTCAGAGAGAGGGAGTGGTGAGTTAGAGAGGTTAGATAGGGAACAGAGGCGGGTGAAGATGAGGTCCAGTGTGTGGCCATCTTTGTGGGTGGGTGTGGAAGACCATTGAGTGAGTCCAAAGGAGGAGGTGAGGGATAGGAGCTTAGAGACAGACGAGTGGGGAGTGTCAATGGGGATGTTGAAGTCACCCATTATGATAGTGGGGATGTCAGTGGAAAGGAAGTGAAGCAGCCAGGTAGTGAAATGGTCTAAGAAGGTGGTGGCTTGCCCTGGGGGTCGGTAAACGACGGCCAGTTGGAGGTTGGAGGGGGAATAGATGCGCACACAGTGCACCTCAAAAGAGGGGAGTGTAACGGAGGGTGGCAGTGGGATTTTGGTGAAAGCGCAGAGTTCCGATAGGAGGAAACCTACGCCTCCACCATGTTTGCCATTGGGGCGGGGGGTGTGGGAAAGGTGGAATCCGCCATATGAAAGGGCAGCTGGGGAGGCTGTGTCAGAGGGGGTGAGCCAGGTTTCAGTGATGGCGAGGAAGGAGAGTTTGTTTGTAATGAAAAGATCGTGGATGAAGGAAAGTTTGTTGCAGACAGAGCGAGCGTTCCATAGAGCTCCTGTTAGTATAGCTGAGGAGGTGGGTATTAGTTGGATGGGTATGAGGTTAGAAGGGTTGCGACAGTTTGAGGAAGGTCGTGGATAGGAGGTAGAAGTGACTGTGGGGATATGGCGAGGAGGACCAGGATTTGGAGAGATATCTCCAGCAGTGAGGAGGAGCAGAGAAAGTGTTAGCAGGTGGGAGCAAGAGAGAGCATGAGGTGGCTGTCTGTGTTTGGAGATCCAGGATTGAATGCTGAGGAATAATTTGGAGGAGGAGGTGAGATGAATGGGGAGAATAGAGGGAGAGATGAAGAGTTTCTTACTTGGTGTAGGGATTTGGGGGGTTATTAGAAAGTGGAGGACTATAGAGGAAAAAGTGAGAGCTAACAGAAACATAGTTAAAAGAGACTAAGTGGTCAAAGTGTGGGTTACCTGACTCCTGCCCTGACTAACTGCCTCTGAAATAACTGACACTTCTCTCCGAAGCCACTTTGCACAATTAATTGTAACTGTTATAAAACTAATTAAAAAAATGTAATTCTAATTTTTTTTATTATTCTTGTGATTCTAATAATGGTATTACTAAAATCCCTATGCCTAAAGCTGTTGATCCAGAAGAAGGCAAAAACCCCAGGACACCTTCAGCCAATTTGTGTCACAGGGGAAAAATTCCTTCTTGACCCCGGGAAAAGGCGATCAGTCCTAGGACCCTGGATCAAACCTAATAATGTTGTTACAAGTTATATAATATTACACTAATTATTGTACTACTGGAGTTATTTTAATTTGTATTTATAAATCTATTTGATATGGTTATTATTACATTGTGCTATCTTATTACAGTATTATTATTCTTTCCTATCACTACTAATACTGCCCTATACCTACAGTGTTGATCCAGAAGAAGGCAAAAACCCCAGGACACCTTCAGCCAATTTGTGTCACAGGGGAAAAATTCCTTCTTGACCCCGAGAAAAGGCGATCAGTCCTAGGACCCTGGATCACACTGCTATTCTACCTACTACTATTACTACTGTTATTTTATTACTTTCTTACTATTATCACTAGTATTATTACTCATATTACACTAATACGGATATACTACCACTATATTACTACCATCCCTTTCCCCCTAGGGATCTTAAGGTGCAGTTCTGTCCTCCTCTTCCTATTCTGTCCTCCTCCTCTTCCATCCTCCTCCACTTCCGTCCTCCTCCTCTTCCGTCCTCTTCCTCTTACGTCCTCCTCGTCTTCGGTCCTCCTCCTCTTCCGTCCTCCTCCTCTTCCGTCCTCCTTCTCTTCCGTTCTCCTCCTCTTCTGTCCTCCGCCTCTTCCGTCCTCCGCCTCTTCTGTCCTCCGCCTCTTCCGACCTCCGCCTTTTCTGTCCTGCGCCTCTTCCGTCCTCCTCCTCTTCCGTCCTCTTCCTCTTACGTCCTCCTCCTCTTACGTCCTCCTCCTCTTCCGTCCTCCTCATCTTCCATCCTCATCCTCTTCCGTCCTCTGCCTCTTCCGTCCTCCGCCTCTTCCGTCCTCCGCCTCTTCTGTCCTCCGCCTCTTCCGTCCTCCGCCTCTTTCGTCCTCCGCCTCTTCCGTCCTCCGCCTCTTCCGTCCTCCTCCTCTTCCATCCTCCTCCTCTTCCGTCCTCCTCCTTTTCCGTCCTCCTCCTCTTCTGTCCTCCTCCTCTTCTGTCCTCCTCCTCTTCCGTCCTCCGCCTCTTCCGTCCTCCGTCTCTTCCGTCCTCCGCCTCTTCCTCTTCCGTCCTCCTCCTGAGACGTAATGAATAGCATTAAAGCTGCAGTAATTGTTTATAATATATATATATACACTGCTCAAAAAAATAAAGGGAACACTCAAATAACACATCCTAGATCTGAATGAATGAAATATTCTCATTGAATACTTTGTTCTGTACAAAGTTGAATGTGTTGACAACAAAATCACACAAAAATCATCAATGGAAATCAAATTTATTAATCAATGGAGGCCTGGATTCGGAGTCACCCCCAAAATTAAAGTGGAAAAACACACTACAGGCTGATCCAACTTTGATGTAATGTCATTAAAACAAGTCAAAATGAGGCTCAGTATTGTGTGTGGCCTCCACGTGCCTGTATGACCTCCCTACAACGCCTGGACATGCTCCTGATGAGGTTGCGGATGGTCTCCTGTGGGATCTCCTCCCAGACCAGGACTAATGCATCCGCCAACTCCTGGACAGTCTGTGGTGCAACATGACATTGGTGGATGGAGTGAGAGATGACGTCCCAGATGTGCTCAATGGGATTCAGGTCTGGGGAACGGGTGGGCCAGTCCATAGCTTCAATGCCTTCATCTTGCAGGAACTGCTGACACACTCCAGCCACATGAGGTCTGGCATTTGGCACAATCCCCATCTGTGGACGTCTGGCCCTCATCCCACTCTCATGGAGTCGGTTTCTAACCGTTTGCGCAGACACATGCACATTTGTGGCCTGCTGGAGGTCATTTTGCATGGCTCTGGAAGTGCTCCTCCTGTTGCTCCTTGCACAAAGGCGGAAGTAGGGGTCCTGCTGCTGGGTTGTTGCCCTCCTATGCCCCCCTCCACATCTCCTGGTGTACTGGCATGTCTCCTGGTAGCGCCTCCAGCCTCTGGACACTACGCTAACAGATGCAGCAAACCTTCTTGCCACAGCTCGCATTGATGTGCCATCCTGGATGAGCTGCACTACCTGAGCAACTTCTGTGGGTTGTAGAGTCCGTCTCATGCTACCACGAGTGTGAAAGCACAACCAACATTCAAAAGTGACCAAAACATCAGCCAGAAAGCACTGGTACTGAGATGTAGTCTGTGGTCCCCACCTGCAGAACCACTCCTTTATTGAGTGTGTCTTGATAATTGCCAATAATTTCCATCTATTGTCTTCCATTTGCACAACAGCATGTGAAATTGATTGTCAATCAGTGTTGCTTCCTAAGTGGACAGTTTGATTTCACAGAAGTTTGATTTACTTGGAGTTATATTCTGTTGTTTAAGTGTTCCCTTTATTTTTTTGAGCAGTGTGTATTTTCTCATGTCCATGTATTTACTACTAAAAGTAATTTTTTACATTTAGGTTTCATTAAGTGTTTTTCACCGGCTATTACAGGCTTATTGTTTCCCTGCACATTCAAGTTTTGTGTTTTCTTTGGGCATAGATCAGCTAAAAGGCACTCAGGAAAAAAAAACAGATGAAAGATCTACAAACTCTCCCTTAAGACTAAGGAGCTCACTGATAGATTCTCAGTTAGCTAATTTTGCAGCCAGCAATAGACAGTGCAGCACAGATGCTACAGAAGGCAACATTTTTAATGAAACTCAATAACGGAAATCAATTTTAGCCCCAAATACTTGCATTAAAGTAAAAAAAAAGGCCCAAAAGCTGGACAACCGCTTTAACTCCTTACCAACATCTGCCGTACATGTCTGGTATAAGTCAGGTCAGCTCGCCCCGTACATGGCAGATAATGGCTGTGACAAACAACCAGGACCTGCCTCTAAGAGCTGCGAGTGGAGCGAAGATCTGCCCACCACTGTTAACCTGTTCAGTGCTGCTGTCAATCTCTAACAGCAGCATTAACAGCGCGCCGGCATTGGGATGCATTGTTCCATGCGCCCACCGGCGCTCCTGTGACGCGATCACAGGGCGCAGATGGACTGCTATGACATCCGGGGGTCTGCTGAAGCCTCCGTGCCTGTCATCATAAAGCTTTGTTTGGGCTGTAAAGAAGACCGTGATTTTGCTATATGGAGCATTACTGTGGTATCGCTGTATATAGCACAAGCAATCAGATAATGTATACAAATGCAGTGAAAATTAAAAAAAAAAAAAGTTTAAAATATTAAAACTCCACACGTTCAGCTCACCTCCCACTAAAAATAAAGATAATAAAAATATACACATTTGTGGTATGGTCTCTTTCAGAGAAATACAATCTATCCAAATATAAAAAACAAACGATCAGTGAACACAGAAAAAAATTCAAAAAGCCAAAATTGCATTTTTTTCGTTCGCCACAATACTACAGAAAATCCTGTAAGAAGCGATGACCATGTCATATGTGTCCCAAAATGTTATCAATAAAGTCCTCTTGCCCTTCAAAAAATAAGCCCCCACACAGCTCCATCAACCCGAAAAACAAAAATGTTACGGGTCTCAGAAAAAATGGTGACACCATAAAAAAAAGTTTTTTTCTTTTGCCAAAACTATTGGAGAAGTTTGGTCTTGCTGTAATCACACTGAGGAGTAGGATCCTATTACCAGGTCATTTTCACCACACTATGTACGCCGTTAAAACCGTTCCCAGAAAAACAGTGTCAGGCTTTTTTTTCCTCGCACTTTTACTGCACTTGGAATGTTTTTTCCCGTTTTCTAGTACTATGTGGTAAAAGAATGGTGTGATTTATAAGTACCGCTCGTCCTGCAAAATAACAAGACCTCACACTATGTGGACAGACATGAAAAAGTTATGGCCCTTGGAAAAAGCGAAGGAAAAAACAGAAAAAAAACATCAGTTGGTTATGTTGGGAAGGGGTAAAGCTGAAGAAACGCATGTAACAGCAGAATATGGAGGAAGGTGAGATATCACAGGCTGGTGGATACTACCTGCTCCATCGCTGGCAGAGTAACCCATCCCCATGGAGGCCGCTGATATCTTCTCTTGTAGAAACGTATCCAAAATCTATAAAACATGGGGAACAGTCAGCAGAGGGTTTGGTGATTGGCTCATATTGGCGATATACCCAGGGGCATTACTGGGCACAGGGAAGATTGGGAATGAATAGGATTGGCTGTTAGATATGTGATCTCTTCAATTAAAGGGGATGTCTAGTTGGAACAAGTTCTCACTGATCTCTGGATAGGTGATGACTCTTAGATCGGTGGGTTTGGCCGCTATGACCCAATCAGCAGAACAGCACTTATAGATAGAAGTGAGCGAAGTGCAAATGTTCAACCGCCGGTCCGTTCATTCTCTATGGGGGGCGCTGTACTCAGCTTTCTCCTGCATAGAGAATGAATGGAGCGGTGGTCCGGGGAGGGTCTAGCAGGGATTAGTTGGGTTCCCAGCAGATCTAGAAGTTGTCACTTATCATGTGTTGGGGAATAATGACTTCTCCTCTGGTAAATGTGCTGATTCCTGTCAGTTGTGGTCGCTGAGTGCGTGTGATGGGATGTGGCTCCGTCCGTTATATTATATCACGTCTTATACCTATAATCTCGCTGATCGCAGGTGTCTGTCTTCACACTCAGATGAGATGGAACAAACTGACCATATACGACTTTTTTTTTCCTTCAAATTCAAACCGAGCAATCCTATTGGCCGAGTATGAATGCAGTTACCATGGTGAAAGAAGTAGCTGCAGATTTAAAGGGACAAGATTCTAATATTGTACTAAAGTGTATTTTATTATATAGTTCACATAACTGACTGGGTACACCTTGGTGCTGGTGGGATGGCTTTTTTTTTAATCAAACAACATGTTTGCTAAGTACCCTATATTATATATATTTCCTATTGCTTTTTACTTACTTATAGCAGGGTATATGTTCATATTGTTTCTATCCTAAGTGTGTCTATTTTCTAATAGAGACATGACCAGTCCTCTTTAGAATTTTATAGTGACCCCATTGAGGTCATGGACTGATATTGGGGATTGCAGAGTTGGGGCAAGGTGTTGGTGCTAAGTAAGTGACATCAAATGAAGGCTATGGTGCATACATAGTAAATCAGTCTTGTTATTCCACAGAAATCCTGTTCTATAACACAAAATATCTTCATATGGTGAGGAGTTGTGTTGTGTTTTTCTCCATTTACATTCTAGCGTGGTGATCACATAAAATGTAAAATTCCTATTAAATAATTACTGAATGACAGTAGCCTGTATCCCTGGAGGACAAGTCATTTACCGGTTCACCGGGTTTGATGTTCTAATGCATTTAGATGTTTCAGTATTTGTATATATGTATATTTTTTTTCCCCCCCTTAAGGGTATTCAAGCGCAGATGGTGGCAAACTTCTTCCTCGCCTTTGAAGTACAGCTTTCAATTATTCCTGTCGTAAACAAGGTAAAAAGCTTCGAGCCGAGTGAAGTGACCGCGGGCAAGGCCGCGCATTGGTATCTATAATCTGGCCCAGCAAGATCCCCACACACAGACTCCATCTTGATAACCGTATCTTTACTCGTATACATTTTTAATACAGCAAAGAAAAAAACAAAAAACAATAAATGACAACAGTAAATATGCACAGTAATAACTTGTACTGATAAGCTGACCCTCACTGTCCCTACTCACACGTTACCAGTCCTTTACTCCAGAAGGATGTGTCCCCCGTCGCAGGCCTGTCTGTCTTTGCAGGAGGGCGTCCCAGCCAGAGAAAAAAAAACAGGAACAACAAATTACGCTGAAAGGAGGGAATACTTCGGCCTCTCGCCAGAGGACCCGCTTACAGTCTCTCTGATCCGGATAGCAGCTTTGGTGGATCCCTTATGTAGTCCACACTCCAGTAGCAGGGAGTGTAATAGCAGTATCCCTCAGCAGTGAAGAAGCTGGGGAAGGCTCCGAGGATATGGTGTCAGGTAAAAGAAATCCCGTTGAGAGTCTCTCCTGCGCCACGCACGAGGGCCTGCACACAGTCCTGGCTCTTTTCACAGCCCACAGCAAACTCCTCGCGCGCTTTTTTTCTGCTTCCCACTTTGGTCACGTGACTCTCTAGGGCCGGACACAGGAGGCTCAGTCATCACACCCCGCGCAGGTGCAACCTCTGGCCACAAGGTGGCAACATCATCCTGTGTAATCACTTCTGTAATCACCGAACAGCCAGAGCCTGCCAGCTCACTACACGCCCCCCCACTCAAAGGTTGGCAGTCCCTGTCAACGACCGGCTCCAGGGCGGCGATGGCTGTGGATGTGTCAGGGGGCGGCTGGGAAGAGGGCCACACATATTGGTCTCTGTAGGACTGTCCTGGAGGTACCCCTGCAGTGGTCCTCGTTGTCCGCCTAACGGGTTGGATCCCCTCTCTCCTATCAGTCACCCCACTCTCTTTCCCAGTCAACATGTCAGTAGAGGAGGTAATTGGTTCAAGTGCGTCAGTCGGACGGACAGGGGTAGGCATGCGTTCAGTCTCTACATCCCCGGGGTCAGTGTCTCCGACAGTATTAGTGATATCCATCTCTCTAGGTATCACAGTAGGGGAGTCAGGCTGGGAACGGCAGGGGCGCAACATATTACGGTGCAAAGTTCGGATGCTGCCGCTGTCTTCGCCCTGCACTCGATAGACGGGGCCACCGGGGTACGGCTGTCCAATTACTCGATAGACTTCGGTCTCCCACTTGGGCCGGAGTTTCCCTTGCGGCTTCTTTATTCAGACTAGGACCAGTTGACCTACATTCAGTGGGTCTTCTTGTACCAGAAGTGGGTCAGCGTGCACTTGATCCTGAATTTGTCGGCCTACTAGCCGGTAGACAGTCTCCATTCTCTGGCGGTGTGTTTGTAGCCAGGAAGGATAGGTACCACAGGTATCTTCTTCGGAGCTAGACAGTTGCAACTCATGGATGTCTTTGCCTGCACGGCCAAAGAGAAGGGTGTATGGGGTGTATCCGGTGACGGAATGGACCTGATTATTATAGGCCCACAGCAGTTCCGGGAGGAATCGAGGCCAGTCGGGCTTTTTGTCTTCAGCCAAAGTCCGGATCAGTTGTAAGAGGGTCCGGTTAAAGCGTTCACACGCGCCATTCCCTTGTGGATGGTAAGGGGTGGTCCTGGACTTTTTGATTCCATACATCCGTTGGAGTTCTTCAATGACTCGCCCTTCGAAACAAGCCCCCTGATCAGAGTGTAGCCGCTCCGGACACCCGTAGACCCGAACGAATTGCTGACAGATAGCCTGTGCAGCTGATTCAGCAGTCTGATCCTTCGTAGCAACAGCGACAGCGAATTTTGTGAAGTGGTCCACCATCACCAGACAGTACTGGTAGCCACTATTCGCCGTTCCGATCAATAGATAGTCCACCATCAACAGCTCGAGGGGCCTCGACATCTTAATAGTCTGGACGGGGGCACGCTGCTCCGCGGACTTGTGGAATTCACAGGTACGGCATGCTTGACAGACGTTTTCAACCAATTTACGGAGCCCCGGACAAAAAATGAACTGCTGGGTCCACCGGAGGGTCTTGTCTATGCCGAAGTGGCCGTTCCTTCTGTGAGCTTCGCCCACCATCTCATGGGCCAACTGCACCGGGACGACAATCTGCAAACACTCCTCCAGCATATGGGATAAAAGGGCCCTGCGACACAGGACTCCATCTTTCACGATCAGCCGATCCCACTGGGCAAGCAGAGCCAAGGCTCCGGTCGATAGTCGGGCTCGCACTTCGGAGGGCGGTTTCTCTTGTTTATTCACATACTGTTTCAGTAAGACGTGCTCGGGATCTCGATCTTGAAGCTTGGCCCATTCTTGCTGGGACAGGGGAGATCCCACTACGGCTTCAATCCCTCCTACAGCATACTGGCAGTTATCTTCTATTTGCTTTGCGAGCCGGGCAAAGTCAGGCATCTCATCTTCCTCCAACTCTTCATCCCGGTCCCCCACTGGCGGGGATGATGTCACTCTAGACAGGCTGTCAGCATTCTGATTCTCATTCCCCGCTCTGTATTTAATTTTGTACTGGAATCTAGAGAGCCTGGCCATCCAGCGCTGTTCCATTGCCCCTAGTTTGGCATTCTCTAGGTGGGCAAGAGGATTGTTGTCCATCATGACCAGCACTTCCGCTCCTGTCAGATAGCCAGCAAATTTCTCCGTAATAGCCAAAGTCAGAGCCAGAAGTTCCAAGCGGAAGGAGCTGTAGTTGACGGGATTCTTTTCGGTGTCACGGAGAGACCTACTGGCATAGGCTATCACGCGTTCTTTATTATCTTGAACTTGAGAGAGGACCGCCCCTAGACCTTGAAGGCTGGCGTCGGTGTGCAACTGAAACGGTAATGTGTAGTCTGCATACGCCAGAACAGGGGGTGATGTTAGAGCAGCCTTAAGTGCCTGAAAGGATTTTTCTCGGTCAGGCCCCCAACTGATGCGTCGTCCTCTGGGGCTGTTCGCGGTACCTCGGAGAACCTCATGCAATGGTTCAGCAAGCCGAGCAAAGTCCTTGACAAACCGACGGTAGTAGCCTGCTAGCCCCAGAAAAGCCCGGACTTCCTTGACGGTAGTTGGCTGCGGCCACTCTTGAACGGCTGCTATCTTCTCCGGAGAGGGCTGGACGGCTTCGGCCGAGATCCGGTGACCCAAGTAGTCGATTTCCTGTTGGAACAGACGGCACTTGCTGGGCTTCAACTTCAAGCCGTGTCGCCTCAAGCGCTGGAACACTTGGCCAAGCTTGTGAAGATGATCTGCAAAGGTGGCGGAGTATACCACGATGTCGTCAAGGTATATCAGCGTAAACTCAAAGTTAAAGTCTCCCAGACAGCGTTCCATTAGTCTCTGAAAGGTCTCCGGTGCGTTATTCAAGCCGAACGGCATCCGGTCGAACTCATACAGGCCCATGGGAAGGATGAAGGCGGTCTTTTCCCTGTCCTTCTCGCTCATTGGAACCTGCCAATATCCACTGGCCAGGTCTAGGGACGAAAAATATTTGGCCTTCTTCAGGGCGGTCAGTGACTCTTCGATCCGGGGAAGTGGATATGAGTCCCGGATAGTGCAAGCGTTCAGCCTACGGTAGTCCACGCAAAACCTTAGGGAACCATCTTTCTTTTTGACTATCACCACGGGGGCAGCCCACGGGCTCTGGCTTTCACGTACCACTCCGGCGCGTAGCATGGATTCTAACAGGCTTTTCACCTCCTGGTATTGCTGAGGTGGTATCTGCCGGTACCTCTCGCGGATAGGGGGGGTATCGCCCGTGGGTATCTCGTGCTGGATACTGGTGGTACACCCAAAGTCTGTGTCATGCTTTGCAAAGGAGTCTTGGTGTTCCCGCAGGAGTTACTCCACTTGAGACACTTCTTGTTTGGTGTACTGAGACGTGTCTAGCTGCACTTTTTCCAGTAGTTTTCGCCCAATGTCTTCATCGTCTACTTGAGCGTTTATGGCTGAGACGGTTACCGTCCTGTCGCCTTCTGTAGACGGGGTGAATTCTAGGGGTCCAATGGGATTCACTTCCGTGGGTAGAGCATATACCCGGGCAAGTTGAGTGCCGGCTTCAAGGGCTAGGCCTACGTCTGCGGTGTTGTTTAGCCTGACAGGGACTCTCCCGTTCCTCACAACGGCTAGAGTGCGAGCAACTAGTGGGTTTAGCTTACCCCCACTTGGGGTCCTCGGCTCGATCAACACTTCAACCCCCTCAAGTTGTCGGTGGGTGTTAAGGGGTAAGGAAATGACTGTCTCTTTTTCAGCGGGCAAAGTAATCCGGGTACGGCGTGGCACCGTAATGGCGGCTAGGGGTAGTTGTTCCTCTGCCATCTGTTGAAGTCCAACGGTCCGGATTACGCGCTGGAACGCCAGATGAGTAGGCTTATGTTTGGTGACTTTCTGCCAGTATTTGGGTCCTTTTCTTGTCAACAGCATAAGATCCAGGTCTTTCAAAATGTTCATTCCAACTATCACTGGGGTCTCGGAGCCGAAACCTTCCTTGACGATGACAATCCCTCGTTTCCCTAAGTCCTGTCCGCAGGCCTTTGTGTCCATCCAAGCAACTCCGGTCACTGGAATGGGTACATTATTAGCCGCAATAATCTTAATGGCGGTGTCTGGGTCACGAGCAGTTCTTGGTTTGAGGTAATTTTCGTAAAACTGTTCAGAGATCGTGGTCACTTGTGACCCAGTGTCCATCAGTCCCTGTACGGCAATTCCCTCCAGGACAACGTCAAGTGTCGGGCTATTCGAGGCAAGAGCACCCCGCCATCGGCTCTGTTTTTCCACACCCCTCTCCTTGGCCTCCCCTGCTGCGCGAGCCTCAGCTGCAGGGGTGTCTAGTTTAACGGCGGCCATTGTGGTGAGGCCCGGCGTGGTAGCTCTGCTTGTGGATATGGCTGGGGTTCAATTCGCTGGTCTGATCGAAATTCCCTTCGCTGGGGTGACTGAGGGTTTGTTCGTTGGTGCGACGGAGGTTGTTGCGGAGGGAAGTGTTGAGGACAACGATTTGCCCTATGGCGAGGATCACCGCATGACCAACACTGTCCCACGGGACGACTAGGCTGTCTTCGCTGGTCTCCCTGTCGGTCTAATGTTAACTGTAATATCTGTCTCTGTAAGTCTGCTACCATCTGTTTCAGGTCTTCCGTGTCACTGTTCGGATTTTTAATGTCAGATATGGATCTGCACGCAGCACCTTGAATCCCCACATCCATGACGGGTCCCCTTGAACGTTCTATGGCTTCCTGTTTGACTTCAGCAAAAGTAAGAGCCGGCATCATCCGGATCAAGTCCTGTAACGTGCGGTTAAGATACTGGTCTCTCAGTCCTATTACAAATTGGTCTCTCAGTACCAGGTCACGAGAAGCCATACCAGCTAGTTGCTCCCCTTTTCCACAGGTTTGTTCAAGGAGTACCTGAAGGGCGTTCGCATATTGGGGAATATCCTCCCATTCAAGCTGCGTCCGTCTAAAGAACATGTGTCGCAGTGTTCCCTGGTATGTGGTCGGCCCATAGGTGTTCTCCAGCACCCGCACCAAATCATCTACTGTACGCTGGCCCCTGACCGTCTCCAGTCTGACTGTCGTCCATGCCTCCCCCTCTAGCGTCAGTACCGCCATTTCTGCCAAGGTCTTAGGGTCAATATTATACATTTCCCCCAGTATCCGGACCTGTTCCGCCCACTCTGGTACAGGGTAGTTTCGTCCGCCAAATTTCCTGACCTGATTCACAATAGACACCGGCGGGGGTTTCTGACTGTACACATGGCCTGGGTGGGAATCCTGTTGGTCACAGATCCTGCCGACTACGCCAGATGAAGTGACCGCGGGCAAGGCCGCGCATTGGTATCTATAATCTGGCCCAGCAAGATCCCCACACACAGACTCCATCTTGATAACCGTATCTTTACTCGTATACATTTTTAATACAGCAAAGAAAAAAAAAAAAACAATAAATGACAACCGTAAATATGCACAGTAATAACTTGTACTGATAAGCTGACCCTCACTGTCCCTACTCACACGTTACCAGTCCTTTACTCCAGAAGGATGTGTCCCCCGTCGCAGGCCTGTCTGTCTTTGCAGGAGGGCGTCCCAGCCGGAAAAAAAACAGGAACAACAAATTACGCTGAAAGGAGGGAATACTTTGGCCTCTCGCCAGAGGACCCGCTTACAGTCTCTCTGATCCGGATAGCAGCTTTGGTGGATCCCTTATGTAGTCCACACTCCAGTAGCAGGGAGTGTAATAGCAGTATCCCTCAGCAGTGAAGAAGCTGGGGAAGGCTCCGAGGATATGGTGTCAGGTAAAAGAAATCCCGTTGAGAGGCTCTCCTGCGCCACGCATGAGGGCCTGCACACCGTCCTGGCTCTTTTCACAGCCCACAGCAAACTCCTCGCGCGCTTTTTTTCTGCTTCCCACTTTGGTCACGTGACTCTCTAGGGCCGGACACAGGAGGCTCAGTCTTTTGCTCTGTCATCACACCCCACGCAGGTGCAACCTCTGGCCACAAGGTGGCAACATCATCCTGTGTAATCACTTCTGTAATCACCGAACAGCCAGAGCCTGCCAGCTCACTACACGAGCACGATCAGACTCCTTCAGTCCCGCAGCAGGTAAATCTGTGACCATCGCCGGCACTCCTGCTGTTCCTAGTACCGATCCCTCTGAGCGACTGTGCAGTACTGAAGGCAGGATTCACCCCAAACTTGCTCTTCTTTTTTTTCGATTTCCAGTTCGGGTAATTAGTGATACACATGTGTATATCCAGTGGTCAACTCAAAACCTATGTATGGAAAATGAATTGTTTGCTGTATGCATCTCATTTGTAGGATGCACACTATTCATTTCAATATGGAGCGGAGTAGGAGGAGACTTTCATTACTGTTCCCTTTACTTCCTCCCTGCTGATAGGAAATGCCATGCTGTTTGCTTGTGTCCTGTGATTACAGCAGCCTGCAACAGTTTTCAGCGTGCACTCCCCGGCTCAGGCATCAAGCAGTAAATGATAACATTAAAACGCTGCTACCCCTTTGTTAGTCACTTTTTTATCTTCTTCCCCTTCTACGAATGCTATAGTCCGTTATTCTAGAACTGCTCTGAAAATGGTTCTCTCTGGAGTGTTGGGATTTGGGTTTAGGGTGGGTTATGGGAATTGAAGTTCAGATACTTTGTTCATATTTTTACTATGGAATTACTATGTCATGTATGTTATTTGAAAGATGGAATATTTGTAGTTGGAGTTTTTCAATAAAAATGATTTGATTAAAAAAAATATGAAATTAAAATTCCTCTGTTCTTGAGAAAGCATAGGATTTTACTAAGAGGTAAATTGCAAGTTCCTTGTTTTCCAGGCGCTTTACATTTTTGCTAGTTTTGTACGATTACACAATCCCTTTTAAAGGGAATTTCCAGGACAAACATATTTATGGCCTATCCCCTGGTTAGCTCATTAATATTAGATTTGTGGGGGTCCGGCACGTGGCACCCCCACTACTCAGTTGTTTGAAACTCTGGCAGAGGTCAGATGTAAACATTGTTGTGGAGCTGAACATCACAGCTCTGGTCACTGTGTAGTGGCAGCTACCTGGTGCTGCAGATCAGCTCCTATTACATGAATAGTAGCTGACTTGCAGGACCCACAGTACAGTGAATGGAGCAGTGATGTTCAGATCATCAAACTATTTACATCTGAGCGTTGCAAACAACTGATGGGTAGAGCCAGTGCCGCGTGTCGGAGCCCACCGATCTGATATTGATAACCCATCCCCAGGATGGCAGCTCAATAGATACCATACCAGGATGGGGGACATTATGCCAGAATGGTTACATTATACCAGAATGGGGACATTATATCAGAATTAGGTCGTTATGCCAGAATGTGAGACACTGTAACAGAATGGAGTGCATTGTACCAGGATGGGGGACATTAAACCAGGGCGAGGGACATTAAACCAGTATGATGGTCATTAAACCAGGATGGGGGGCATTATACCAGGATGGGGACATTATACCAGAATGGGGACACTATACTAGTATGGGGACATTTTACCAAGATGAAGGACACTATATCAGAATGGGGACAATATATCTGTAGCGTCGGCGTCCCTGCCTCCTGCTAGGCAGGGACGCCGTTCCACTCACCTCTCCGCTCCGTGCCCGGCGTCTTCCTCCCGCTCTTCTGGCAGCGTGCGCTGCTTCCCAGCCACTGTGCTTAGGGCGCGCGCGCTCCCCCTCTCTTAAAGGGGCCGCGCGCGCCGTCCTAAGGAGTCCCCGTCCAATGGCCGGAGGATCTCACCATATATGTAGCGTCGGCATCCCTGCCTCCTGCTAGGCAGGGACGCTGTTCCCCTCACCTCTCCGCTCCGTGCCTGGCGTCCTCCTCCCGCTCTGCTGGCAGCGCGCGCTGCTTCCCGGCCACTGTGCTTAGGGCGCGCGCGCGCTCCCCCTCTCTTAAAGGGGCCGCACGCGCCATCCTAAGGAGTCCCCGGCCAATGGCCGGAGGACCTCACCATATATAAGGTACCTCCTCCAAAATGGAGGTGCCTGAGCAATGTTGTTGCAAAGCCTTCACTCTGCTTCAGCCCTCAGGTCCCGTTAACGGTTACCTGCCAGTCACCTGCCAGATTCTTGCTTGATACCTGCCTGATATCCGCTTACCTGCTTGCAAGCCTGCGGTCCGACGGTCTGCCTTCCGACACCTGTCAGTCTGTCTATGGACCAGCCTGCCCGCTCACCTGGGAGCGCTCACCTGCTACCTGCCTGCTAGCCTACCTGGAGGCTCTGCCGTCACTTGCCGTGACCACCTGCCAGTCCAGAGACTCTTTCCCGCTCACCTGGGAGCGCTCACCTGCTACCTGCCTGCTAGCCTACCTGGAGGCTCTGCCGTCACTTGCCGTGACCACCTGCCAGTCCAGAGACTCTTGCCCGCTCACCTGGGAGCGCTCACCTGCTACCTGCCTGCTAGCCTACCTGGAGGCTCTGCCGTCACTTGCCGTGACCACCTGCCTGTCCAGAGACTCTTTCCCGCTCACCTGTTAGCGCTCACCTGCTACCTGCCTGCTAGCCTACCTGGAGGCTCTGCCGTCACTTGCCGTGACCACCTGCCTGTCCAGAGACTCTTTCCCGCTCACCTGGGAGCGCTCACCTGCTACCTGCCTGCTAGCCTACCTGGAGGCTCTGCCGTCACTTGCTGTGACCACCTGCCCGTCCAGAGACTCTTGCCCGCTCACCTGGGAGCGTCCACCTGCTACCTGTCTGCTAGTCTACCCAGAGACTGTCCCTGTCACTTGCCGTGACTACCTGCCCTTCTACCCAGAGACTGTCCCTGTCACTTGCCGTGACTACCTGCCCGTCTTCCCTGGGAGCCACCCGCTTCCTTACAAGGACCGCCCCCTTGTATAGTTGCTCAGAGGTTCCGCCTCCCAGACCCGTTACAATATATAAGGCACCTCCTCCAAAATGGAGGTGCCCAAGCAATGTTGTTGCAAAGCCTATCAACTCTGCTTCATCCCTCAGGTCCCGTTACCAGATACCAGCCAGTTACCTGCCAGATTCCTGCTTGATTCCTGCCTGATACCTGTCTATCTGCTTGCATTCCTGCGGTCCGACAGTCTGCCTACCAGCACCTGCCAGTCTGTCTATGGATCAGTCTGCCCGCTCATCTGGGAGCGCCCACCTGCTCCCTGCCTGCTAGCCTACCTGGAGGCTCTGCCGTCACTTGCCGTGACCACCTGCCAGCCAGCCGTGAGACTCTTACCCGCTCACCTGGGAGCGCTCACCTGCTTCCCGCCTGCTAGCCTACCTGGAGGCTTAGCCGTCACTTGCTGTGACCACCTGCCTGTCCAGAGACTCTTGCCCGCTCACCTGGGAGCGCCCACCTGCTACCTGCCTGCTAGCCTACCTGGAGGCTCAGCCGTCACTTGCTGTGACCACCTGCCTGTCCAGAGACTCTTGCCCGCTCACCTGGGAGCGCCCACCTGCTACCTGCCTGCTAGCCTACCTGGAGGCTCTGCCGTCACTTGCTGTGACCACCTGCCTGTCCAGAGACTCTTGCCCGCTCACCTGGGAGCGCTCACCTGCTACCCGCCTGCTAGCCTACCTGGAGGCTTAGCCGTCACTTGCTGTGACCACCTGCCTGTCCAGAGACTCTTGCCTGCTCACCTGGGAGCGCTCACCTGTTACCTGCCTGCTAGCCTACCTGGAGGTTCTGCTGTCACTTGCCGTGACCACCCGCCTGTCAAGAGACTGTTCCCGTCACTTGCCGTGTCCGTTCTGTCCTTCTACCCTGAGACTGTTCTTGTCACCTGCCGTGTCTACCTTCCCGCCTTCCCTGGGAGCCACCTGCCTCCTTACAAAGACTGCTCCTTTGTATAATAGCTCAAAGGTTCCACCTCCCAGACCCGTTACAGTTTGCTCGGGCCATGGAACCCGGTGGCACCCAAACTCCCTCGCTCTCGGACCTATGCCATGAACTGTCCAGTCAGAGGTCCCAACAGGAGTCCATCCTGAGCCACCTGCGTAGTGTTATCTCCCGCCTGGACACACTGACTACCTCTTTGGGACCTGCTTCCAGTCGCACGACTCCTACCCCGGCAGCGTCGCTGCCCATCAATACCATGGCATCTCTTCCCGGTCCCCGCCTCTCCGCCCCGCCTCGTTTTGGCGGAGATCCCGGTCAGGCACGGGGCTTCATTAACCAGTGCACTCTGCACTTCTAACTGTTGGCACACCAGTTTTCCACCGACTGAGCCAAAGTAGTCCCATCTCACGGGGGAGGCGCTGGCTTGGCTAAATCCTCTATGGGAGAGAGGAGACCCCCTGGTGTCCAACCTGCCAGCCTTTCTCACGGCTTTCTGGAAAGTCTTCGACGAACCAGGACGGAAGACCTCATCCGCCTCAGTTCTGCTACGCCTCCGCCAAGGAAGTCTCACCGTGGGCCAATATGCCATACGGTTCCGTACCCTTGCTTCGGAGCTTGCCTGGGATAACGACGCCCTGGTGTCCGTCTTCTGGGAGGGTCTGTCCGGCCGTATTATAGATGAACTCGCCGGTCGGGACATTCCTACCACTCTCGACGACTTAATTACACTTGCCACCCGGATTGACATCCGGTTCCAGGAGCGCTCCAAAGAGGCCACCCGTGAGAGGAGGTTTCCACGCCTTGCCCCTACCTTCCAGAGACCCGTCACTTCCTCCGTTACTCCCCAGGCGCACTCACCCGAGCCTATGCAGGTCGACCAGACCAAGATGGTCAAGACCCATCAAGAATTACGCCGTGCCGAGGGGAGCTGCTTCTACTGTGGCAGTAAGGAGCACCGGATCCGTTCCTGCCCGGAGAGGTCGGGAAACGCCTGTGTCTAGGATCGCTCAGAGATGTCGCCCTAGACAAAAGTAAACCCTCTCCATCTCTGATGCTGTCGGTCTCTATCATCTGCGGGAAGAACCGTTATTTTGAACTGGCTCAACTTGACTCTGGAGCTGCCGGAAATCTCATTTCTCAGTCCCTGGTAGAGAAATACCGCATTCCCACCAAACCTCTGGCTGTACCCTTATCTGTCGCCGCCGTGGATGGGGGCCTCTTACCACATCCCATCCAACTCATCACCGAATCCATAACTCTGCAGGTGGGAATGCTGCACTCTGAGAGCATCTTCTTCCATGTTCTGCCTGGACTCTCTCACGCCCTCTTGCTAGGCCTACCTTGGCTCCAGAGACATGCACCTGTGCTTGATTGGCAGACCGGAGAAGTTCTTCGCTGGGGACAGGACTGCCATAAGACTTGTTTAGTTCCCGTTCATCCTGCTCGTCCTTCTCCTACCCCAGCCAATCTATCCGGCTTACCGGTTTCCTATTGGTCTTTTGCAGACGTCTTTAATAAAAGAGAAGCAGAGACATTACCCCCTCATAGACCATACGACTGCCCAATCGACCTGATGCCCGGCGCTACTCCTCCCCGTAGGCGTATTTACCCTTTGTCCGCTGCTGAGACCCGGTCCATGTCTGAATATATTGAGGAGAATCTGGCCCGGGGATTTATCTGGAAATCTACCTCCCCAGCGGGAGCAGGCTTCTTCTTCGTCAAAAAGAAGGACGGCTCACTCCGTCCCTGTATAGACTATAGAGGCCTTAACCAGATCACAGTGAAAAATAAATACCCCCTTCCGCTCATTCCTGAATTATTTGACCGTCTGAGGAGGACTAGAATCTTCACCAAACTGGACCTCCGTGGGGCGTATAATCTGGTCCGTATCCGTCAGGGGGATGAATGGAAGACGGCATTCAACACCCGGGACGGCCACTATGAATACCTTGTAATGCCCTTCGGTCTCTGTAACGCTCCCGCCGTCTTTCAAGAGTTGGTCAATGACATTTTCCGTGACCTTCTCTACTCCTGCGTGGTGGTGTACCTGGACGACATCTTGGTCTTCTCTCCGGATCTTCTCACTCACCGGAGGGACGTTCGTCAGGTCCTGCTCAGGCTCAGGCAGAACCACCTCTACGCTAAATATGAGAAGTGCCTCTTTGAGCAGACCTCGCTTCCGTTTCTGGGCTACATAATCTCTCAGACCGGCCTACGAATGGATCCTGAGAAACTGTCTGCCATCCAGAAGTGGCCCCGACCAGAGGGGTTGAAGGCTATTCAGCGGTTCCTGGGCTTCGCCAACTACTACCGCCTCTTCATTCCGCACTTCTCTTCCCGGACTGCCCCTATCTCTGTGCTCACCCATAACGGCGCTAATCCCAGAGAATGGCCGCCCGAAGCAGAGGAGGCCTTCCTTTCCTTAAAACAAGCTTTCTCCTCCGCTTCTGTGCTGCATCGCCCGGACGGCAACAAACAATTCTTCCTAGAGGTTGACGCTTCCTCTTCCGGAGCCGGAGCGGTACTTACCCAAAAGTCGTCTTCCGGAAGAATGGTAACCTGCGGCTTCTTCTCCAAACTCTTCTCCTCTTCTGAGCGCAATTATTCCATAGGAGACCGAGAATTATTGGCCATTAAGCTGGCACTGGAGGAGTGGCGTTACCTGCTCGAGGGGGCTCTTCACCCGGTAATTATTTACACGGACCACAAGAACTTAGCTTACCTCCAGAGCGCCCAGAGACTTATCCCGCGCCAAGCCTGGTGGTCCTTGTTCTTTGCCCGCTTTGATTTCATTCTTCATTTTCGCCCGGCAGACAAAAACATCAAAGCTGATGCCTTGTCCCGATCCTTTTTGGTCTCTGATCTTGAGGAGGAGCCTAAGCACATCATCGACCCCGCCAGAGTAATGCAGGTGGCCCCCGTGAATCTAAATCGTCTTCCACCCGGAAAGACGTTCGTAACAGTATCTGATCATGAGAAGGTCCTACACTGGGGACACTCATCTAATCTAGCTAGCCACGCTGGTCAGAAGAAGACCCTCCAGCTTATTACCCGGCATTACTGGTGGCCTACCCTGCACAAGGACGTAATAGATTTTGTTTCTGCCTGTGTGTCCTGCGCCTGCAACAAAGTTCCGAGACACCTGCCAGCCGGCCGCCTCCTTCCTCTTCCTGTACCTGCTGCCCCGTGGCAACATATATCTATGGACTTTATAACGGACCTCCCTGTCTCTGCCGGTTGTACGGTCATTTGGGTGGTCGCTGACCGCTTTTCTAAGATGGCTCACTTCGTTCCCCTGCCGGGTCTCCCGTTTGCATCCGAGTTGGCTAAAGACTTTATACATCATATTTTCCGTCTTCATGGTCTTCCTCTCCACATTGTATCCGACCGAGGGGTTCAGTTCACCTCTCGCTTTTGGCGAGCCATGTGTAAATTGCTGGGAGTCACCTTGGACTTTTCTTCTGCTTATCACCCACAGTCCAACGGTCAAGTAGAACGGATCAACCAAAATTTAACCAGTATCCGGCACTTTATTAATGCTCACCATTCCGACTGGGTGGATCTTTTACCGTGGGCCGAATTTTCCTACAATAATCACGAGAGCGAATCTTTCTCCAAATCTCCGTTTTTTGGAGTCTACGGTCAGCATCCTCGGATCCCGTTTCCCGTCTCCACCTCGGTGGACAACCCGGCTGCGAAATCTTTTGTTAGCGAATTTTCCTCCATTTGGGAGAGTACCAGATTCGCACTTCTTCAGTCTTCCGAGCGGATGAAAAAACAGGCTGACAAAAGACGTCTGGATCCACCGCAATTCCGTCCTGTAGATAAAGTCTGGCTCTCGTCCAAATATGTCCGGCTCAAGATTCCTTCTTACAAGTTAGGGCCTCGGTTCATCGGCCCACTGGAAGTTATCAAGTAAATCAACCCGGTGGCCTATAAATTGAAACTTCCGGCCAACTTGCGGATCCCTAACTCCTTCCATGTATCTCTACTCAAACCCGTGGTACTTAACTCTTTTTCCAAGTCGACAGGTACGCCTCCTGCTCCTGTTTCCGCTGAAGACAAGTTTGAGGTAGAGAACATTATAGCCACCAAAAGGGTAAGAGGAAAGACCTTTTTTCTAGTGGATTGGAAAGGGTTTGGTCCTGAGGAGAGAACATGGGAGCCCCGGGAGAACATCCATGCCCCTCTCATCCTTGATAAATTTCTCTCTGGCCTAAAAAAGGGGGGGCCTAAAGGGGGGGGTACTGTAGCGTCGGCATCCCTGCCTCCTGCTAGGCAGGTACGCCGTTCCCCTCACCTCTCTGCTCCGTGCCCGGCGTCTTCCTCCCGCTCTGCTGGCAGCGTGCGCTGCTTCCCGGCCACTGTGCTTAGGGCGCGCGCGCGCTCCCCCTCTCTTAAAGGGGCCGCGCGCGCCGTCCTAAGGAGTTCCCGGCCAATGGTCGGAGGATCTCACCATATATAAGGCACCTCCTCCAAAATGGAGGTGCCCGAGCAATGTTGCTGCAAAGCCTATCAACTCTGCTTCAGCCCTCAGGTCCCTTTACCAGATACCAGCCAGTTACCTGCCAGATTCCTGCTTGATTCCTGCCTGATACCTGTCTATCTGCTTGCATTCCTGCGGTCCGACAGTCTGCCTACCAGCACCTGCCAGTCTGTCTATGGATCAGTCTGCCCGCTCACCTGGGAGCGCCCACCTGCTACTTGCCTGCTAGCCTACCTGGAGGCTCTGCTGTCACTTGCCGTGACCACCTGCCAGCCAGCCATGAGACTCTTACCCACTCACCTGGGAGCGCTCACCTGCTTCCCGCCTGCTAGCCTACCTGGAGGCTTAGCCGTCACTTGCTGTGACCACCTGCCTGTCCAGAGACTCTTGCCCGCTCACCTGGGAGCGCCCACCTGCTACCTGCCTGCTAGCCTACCTGGAGGCTCAGCCGTCACTTGCTGTGACCACCTGCCTGTCCAGAGACTCTTGCCCGCTCACCTGGGAGTGCCCACCTGCTACCTGCCTGCTAGCCTACCTGGAGGCTCAGCCGTCACTTGCTGTGACCACCTGCCTGTCCAGAGACTCTTGCCCGCTCACCTGGGAGCGCTCACCTGTTACCTGCCTTCTAGCCTACCTGGAGGTTCTGCTGTCACTTGCCGTGACCACCCGCCTGTCAAGAGACTGTTCCCATCACTTGCCGTGTCCGTTCTGTCCTTCTACCCTGAGACTGTTCTTGTCACCTGCCGTGTCTACCTTCCCGCCTTCCCTGGGAGCTACCTGCCTCCTTACAAAGACTGCCCCTTTGTATAATAGCTCAGAGGTTCCACCTCCCAGACCCGTTACAATATCAGAATATCGACAATATACCAAAATACCAATATACCAATATACTGATATTGATAACCCATTCCCAGGATGGCAGCTCAGTAGATACCATGCCAGGATGGGGGACATTATGCCAGAATGGTTACATTATACCAGAATGGGGACATTATATCAGAATTAGGTCATTATGCCAGAATGTGAGACACTGTAACAGAATGGAGTGCATTGTACCAGGATGGGGGACATTAAACCAGGGCGAGGGACTTTAAACCAGTATGATGGTCATTCAACCAGGATGGGGGGCATTATACCAGGATGGGGACATTATACCAGAATAGGGACACTATACTAGTATGGGGACATTTTACCAAGATGAAGGACACTATATCCGAATGGGGACAATATATCAGAATGGGGACAATATACCAGGAAGAGGACATTAAATCAAAATGGGGACATTATATCAGAATGGGGAAATTATACCAGAATTGGGGACATTATGCCAGAATAAGGAACACTATACCAGAATGGGGTACACCATACCCGGATGGGTGACACTATATCAGAATGGGGACATTATATCACAATGATGATGTTATACCAGGATGGGGGGACAATATATCACAATGATGATATTATACCAGTATGGGGGATATTATAGCAGCATGGGGGTCATTATGCCAGAACTGGAGATACTATACCAGGATGTGGGGCATTATACCAGCTTTGGGGACATTATAGCAGAATTGGGAGCATTACACCAGCATGGGGGATATTATACCAGGTTAGAGACATTATACCAAAATGGGGACATTATATCAGAATGGGGACATTAAACCAGAATGAAGGAAATGATGCCAGAATGGGGACATTACCAGACCGGGGCATAGGTGGGGGAAAATGTTATAGCACAAGGCCCAGCATGTGGGAGATTATTACAAGAAGGAGCAAGGATGGGGGACATTACTACATAGAGAGAGAACACATATATCTTTATAGGATCCAGAACGCTACAAGGGCCCATACATCTGACCAACATGCAGGTGGGGGCCTATCAGACTCTAGTTACTCCACTAGGTGGGACCAGATCATTTCCAGGACTCCTTGTTCTTTACATTGAAGATAATCCTTAATGACATTGGCTGTACGTTTGGGGTTGTTGTTCTGCTGAAGAAAACATTTGGATCCAATCCGACACCTCCCTGATGATATTGCATGATGGATAAGTATCTGCCTCTATATCTCAGCATTGAGGGAACCAATAATTCTGACCCAATTTCCACCTCCATTTGCTGAAATGCAGCCCCAAACTTACAGGACCCTCCACCGTGCTTATGCATCACTATTGCCCACAGACACTCATTATTCTACTGCTCTGCAGCCCTTCAGTGAACAAAATCTCTTCTGTAATAAAAACATTTTTCATATTTTGACTCAACCGTACAGAGCACATCCTGCCAATTTTCTACACCCTGGTTCCTCTATTTTAATGCATAGTTGAGTCACTTGGCCTTGTTTTGATGTGGAAGATATGGCTTTTTTGCCACAATTCTGCTATGAAGACCACTTCTGGCCAGTCTTCTCTGAACAGTAGATGAGTGAAGCTGAGTCCCACTGGTTGCTGCCAGTTCTGAGCTGATGGCACTGCTGGACATCTTCCGCTTTTGAAGGAAAGTAACCATAATGTGTCATACATCTGCTGCACTAAGTTTCCTTGGCCGACCACTGCATCTACTGACCTCAACGTTGCACATTTTCTTGTGCTTCTTCATAAGTGCTTGAATAACACATCTTGAACCCTCAATCCGCTTTGAAATTTGTGCCTTAGAGACCTTGCTGATGTAGTATAACTTCCTTGTGTATTCTTGCTCAGTCTTGCCATGGTGTATGACCAGACACCTGACAGTATTATTACAAAATCCCTGATTTTGCGCAGGTGTACCTAGAAGAATTGATGCTGTTTTGAAGTGAAAAGTCGGTCACACCAAATATTGATTGGATCTAGATTTTTCGTTTGTTCATTCACTTGTATTTTGTTAATTGATTAAATAAATCATTAACATTTCTATTTTTGAAGCGTTCTTACTTTACAGCATTTTTTCTACACCTTTCTAAAAATTATTTTTATATGATTGTGTCTTTAATTTGCTCATTAATAATCTGATATATCTTTTGGTAGTTTGTGTATAGTTGTTTTTTTGCTGTTGGGATAAATTGTAAGATATTGATTTCAGAGTGGTTTCCTGATCCTTTGATTGTAGGAATGAGTGGTATATATGTGCTAATAAATTAGGACAAAACGAAGGAAATTTAGGAAAAAACTGAACATCTCAGCAGTAATAACATGCTGATTGTGATGTCATGAAGATGACTTGAATTTCCACCAATCAGAGATCAGCATGTTTCAGGTCACCCAGATAGAACAGTCCATGAAACATGAATCACGGCCACTGTGAGGTCATAATGCTGATTAGAATTTCCACCAATAAGAAAACAGAACCGCCCAGAAGAACCACCCAGGAGGTATGAGTCATCGCCACTGTGAGGTCATAATGCTGACCAATCACAGAGGAGCCACACCCAGATTTTCCACCAATCAGAGAGCAGCCACACCCAGATTTTCCACCAATCAGAGATCAGCAGTGGGTATAAATAGCCGCTGCCGCCTGCCCGGCTTAGCCTTGGGTCTCTATTTTTTTGTCTCTCTTGGTATCTCCTGGTATCTCCCCCTCCTCTCTCTCTTCTCTCTCTCTCTCTCTTTGACCCAACGGCCCTCTTAAGGGCTACCCCAAATGTGTAAAAGATAGAACCAATATTTGTGTTGTTTGTCCGTTTTATGAGCCTGTGATTAACCTCTTCCCACTCTTTGCCATATATATATATTATATACATAGTATGTGCAGGTGGGCCTTAAAGGGAATTTCCAGGACAAACCTATTGATGGCCTATCCCCTGGTTAGCTCATTAATATCAGATTTGTTGGGGTCTGGCACGTGGCACCTCCACTACTCAGTTGTTTGAAACTCTGGCAGAGGTCAGATGTAAACATTGTTGAGGAGCTGAACATCACAGCTCTGGTCACTGTGTAGTGGCTGCTACCTGGTGCTGCAGATCAGCTCCTATTACATGAATATTAGTTGACTTGCAGGACCCACAGTACAGTGAATGGAGCAGTGATGTTCAGATCTTCAAACTATTTGCATCTGAGCGTTGCAAACAACTGATGGGTAGAGCCAGTGCCGCGTGTCAGAGCCCACCGATCTGATATTGATAACCCATCCCCAGGATGGCAGCTCAGTAGATACCATACCAGGATGGGGGACATTATGCCTGAATGGGTACATTATACCAGAATGGGGACATTATATCAGAATTAGGTCATTATGCCAGAATGTGAGACACTGTAACAGAATGGAGTGCATTGTACCAGGATGGGGGACATTAAACCAGGGCGAGGGACATTAAACCAGTATGATGGTCATTAAACCAGGATGGGGACATTATACCAGAATGGGGACATTATACCAGAATGGGGACACTATACTAGTATGGGGACATTTTACCAAGATGAAGGACACTATATCAGAATGGTGACAATATATCAGAATGGGGACAATATACCAGGAAGGCGAACATTAAATCAGAATGGGGACATTATATCAGAATGGGGAAATTATACCAGAATTGGGGACATTATACCAGAATAAGTGACACTATACCAGAATGGGGTACACCATACCCGGATGGGTGACACTATATCAGAATGGGGACATCATATCACAATGATGATGTTATACCAGGATGGGGGACATTATATCACAATGATGATATTATACCAGTATGGGGGATATTATAGCAGCATGGGGGACATTATGCCAGAACTGGAGATACTATACCAGGATGTGGGGCATTATACCAGCTTTGGGGACATTATAGCAGAATTGGGAGCATTACACCAACATGGGGGATATTATACCAGGTTAGAGACATTATACCAAAATGGGGACATTATATCAGAATGGGGACACTATACCAGGATGGGGACATTAAACCAGAATTAAGGAAATTATGCCAGAATGGGGACATTACCAGACAGGGGCACAGGTGGGGGAAAATGTTATAGCACAAGGCTCAGCATGTGGGAGATTATTACAAGAAGGAGCCAGGATGGGGGACATTACTACATAGGGAAAGAAAACATATACCTTTATAGGATCCAGAACTCTACAAGGGCCCATACATCTGACCAACATGCAGGTGGGGGCCTATCAGACTCTAGTTACTCCACTGGGTGGGACCTGATCATTTCCAGGACTCCTTGTTCTTTACATTGAAGATAATTCTTAATGACATTGGCTGTACGTTTGGGGTTGTTGTTCTGCTGAAGAAAACATTTGGATCCAATCAGACACCTCCTTGATGATATTGCATGATGGATAAGTATCTGCCTCTATATCTCAGCATTGAGGGAACCAATAATTCTGACCCAATTTCCACCTCCATTTGCTGAAATGCAGCCCCAAACTTACAGGACCCTCCACCGTGCTTATGCATCACTATTGCCCACAGACACTCATTATTGTACTGCTCTCCAGCCCTTCAGTGAACAAAATCTCTTCTGTAATAACAACATTTTTCACATTTTGACTCAACCGTCCAGAGCACATCCTGCCAATTTTCTACACCCTGGTTCCTCTGTTTTAATGCATGGTTGAGTCACTTCACCTTGTTTTGATGTGGAAGATATGGCTTTTTTGCCACAATTCTGCTATGAAGATCACTTCTGGCCAGTCTTCTCTGAACAGTAGATGAGTGAAGCTGAGTCCCACTGGTTGCTGCCAGTTCTGAGCTGATGGCACTGCTGGACATCTTCCGCTTTTGAAGGAAAGTAACCATAATGTGTCATACATCTGCTGCACTAAGTTTCCTTGGCCGACCACTGCATCTACTGACCTCAACGTTGCACATTTTCTTGTGCTTCTTCATAAGTGCTTGAATAACACATCTTGAACCCTCAATCCGCTTTGAAATTTGTGCCTTAGAGACCTTGCTGATGTAGTATAACTTCCTTGTGTATTCTTGCTCAGTCTAGCCATGGTGTATGACCAGACACCTGACTGTATTATTACAAAATCCCTGACTTTGCGCAGGTGTACCTAGAAGAATTGATGCTGTTTTAAAGTGAAAAGTTGGTCACACCAAATATTGATTGGATCTAGATTTTTCGTTTGTTCATTCACTTGTATTTTGTTAATTGATTAAATAAATCATTAACATTTCTATTTTTGAAGCGTTCTTACTTTACAGCATTTTTTCTACACCTTTCTAAAAATTATTTTTATGTGATTGTGTCTTTAATTTGCTCATTAATAATCTGATATATCTTTTGGTATTTTGTGTATAGTTGTTTTTTTGCTGTTGGGGTAAATTGTAGGATATTGATTTCAGAGTGGTTTCCTGATCCTTTGATTGTAGGAATGAGTGGTATATATGTGCTAATAAATTTGGACAAAACGTAGGAAATTTAGGAAAAAACTGAACATCTCAGCAGTAATAACATGCTGATTGTGATGTCATGAAGATGACTTGAATTTCCACCAATCAGAGATCAGCATGTTTCAGGTCACCCAGATAGAACAGTCCATAAAACATGAGTCACGGCCACTGTGAGGTCTTAATGCTGATTAGAATTTCCACCAGTCAGAAAACAGAACCGCCCAGAAGAACCACCCAGGAGGTATGAGTCATCACCACTGTGAGGTCATAATGCTGACCAATCACAGAGCAGCCACACCCAGATTTTCCACCAATCAGAGAGCAGCCACACCCAGATTTTCCACCAATCAGAGATCAGCAGTGGGTATAAATAGCCGCTGCCGCCTGCCCGGCTTAGCCTTGCACTGGTTGGGTCTCTCTTTTTATCTCTCTCTTGGTATCTTCTGGTATCTCTCCCTCCCCTCTCTCTTTTCTCTCTCTCTCTCTCTCTCTCTCTTTGACCCAACAGCCCTCTTAAGGGCTACCCCAAATGTGTAAAAGATAGAACCAATATTTGTGTTGTTTGTCCATTTTATGAGCCTGTGATTAAAGCCTTCCCACTCTTTGCCATATATATATATATATATATATATATATATATATATATATATATATATATATATATTATATACATAGTATGGGCAGGTGGGCCTTAAAGGGAATTTCCAGGACAAACATATTGATGGCCGGCCTATCCCCTGGTTAGCTCATTAATATCAGATTTGTGGGGGTCCGGCACGTGGCACCTCCACTACTGAGTTGTTTGAAACTCTGGCAGAGGTAAGATGTAAACGTTGTTGAGGAGCTGAACATCACAGCTCTGGTCACTGTGTAGTGGCTGCTACCTGCTGCTGCAGATCAGCTCCTATTACATGAATATTAGCTGACTTGCAGGACCCACAGTACAGTGAATGGAGCAGTGATGTTCAGATCTTCAAACTATTTACATCTGAGCATTGCAAACAACTGATGGGTAGAGCCAGTGCCGCATGTCGGAGCCCACCGATCTGATATTGATAACCCATCCCCAGGATGGCAGCTCAGTAGATACACTACCAGGATGGGGGACATTATGCCAGAATGGGTACATTATACCAGAATGGGGACATTATATCAGAATTAGGTCATTATGCCAGAATGTGAGACACTGTAACAGAATGGAGTGCATTGTATCAGGATGGGGGACATTAAACCAGGGCGAGGGACATTAAACCAGTATGATGGTCATTAAATCAGGATGGGGGGCAATATACCAGGATGGGGACATTATACCAGAATGGGGACACTATACTAGTATGGGGACATTTTACCAAGATGAAGGACACTATATCAGAATGGGAACAGTATATCAGAATGGGGACAATATACCAGGACGGGGGACATTAAATCAGAATGTGGACATTATATCAGAATGGGGAAATTATACCAGAATTGGGGACACTTTACCAGAATGGGGTACACCACACCTGGATGGGTGACACTGTATCAGAATAGGGACAGTATATCACAATGATGATGTTATACCAGGATGGGGGACATTATATCACAATAATGATATTATACCAGTATGGGGGATATTATAGCAGCATGGGGGACATTATGCCAGAACTGGAGATACTGTACCAGGATGTGGGGCATTATACCAGCTTTGGGGACATTATAGCAGAATTGGGAGCATTACACCAGCATGGGGGATATTATACCAGGTTCGAGACATTATACCAAAATAGGGACATTATATCAGAATGGGGACAATATACCAGGATGGGGACATTAAAACAGAATGAAGAAAATGATGCCAGAATGGGGACATTACCTTACAGGGGCACAGGTGGGGGAAAATGTTATAGCGTAAGGCCCAGTATGTGGGAGATTATTACAAGAAGGAGCCAGGATGGGGGACATTACTACATAGGGAGAGAAGACATATATCTTTATAGGATCCAGAACGCTACAAGGCCCTGTAAGGCAGCACTAGTCATCATAATGGGGAATACTCGCTGCACCGGGTAAATCAAAGCACACCAGCAATGTCCTTCCAGTATTTCTTAATGCTGCAGTTTATTACACTTCATAAACCACAGTTCACACAGTCCATCTTAGTCCGCCACCGGCATGTTTACACACTTAACATCCGGGAGTCTCTCAAGTAGCAGACAGGCCCAAGTGGCCCAAGTAACAGCCTTCAGCAAGGTAATAAAATAGCAATGTCCATATTAATGTCCATATAACACAGGGTATTACCTTTGCCGGGTTTAGCTGTCTCAGTCCATTACTCCGCCACCACTGTGGCTTTGCGGCTTCCCAGGTAGGGGTCTCCAGCCGTCGTTCCCTCAAAGGCCACTGACATCCACACAGGATCCAGGCTCTGCCTTTCAGGACTCTTACTCAAGCCTCTGCCTTCCAAGGCCACTAGCATCCACACAGGATCCAGGCTCTGCCTTTCAGGCACCAGGCTTCACTCGGCCTCACTAGGCCTCACACGGTCGGTGTCCCACACACACGGGAACAGGCCTTACGCCTCTCTCACAGAACACACCTGTATCCCATCAAGCAGGGTTTATATATGCATCCCATACACACACACACATACTGACAGGACCTTGCTGATGTCACAGTCATGTGATCAGACAGACATTCTGTGCGCGCAGGACCTGTGCTATGTCATAGTCATGTGACCAGTCACCAGAGGGGGAAGGTACATGGTCAGGTAAAACACATCCTGGACCATTACCGTAATACCAGCAAGTCGCCGCATTACATATCCCCCCCTCTGTTCAAAGTTGTGGGGTTGAACACATAATGTACACAATCACCTCTTATCCCACAGCTCATACAGAGACCATGTGCTTGTCAATTGCGCTGTTCAGCCCCAGGAATATTAGTCAATGACATTAGCCCATTCCCTAGGGACCTACCATTTGTCACTGTCACTGACTTCGTCAGGTCACCTTTCCGGGTCGTAACATTGTCAGAACTCCCCCGCTCCCAGCGGTCAGTTGTAACCTTGTCAGGTCTCCCCCGCTCCCAGCGGTCAGTCATAATCTTGTCAGACCTCCCTCGCTCCCAGCGGTCAGTCGTAACCTTTGCAGGTCTCCCCCGCTCCCAGCGGTCAGTCATACAGTGGTGTGACTCACATGCCCTGGTATCTAAGGTCCGGTTCGACTCCGTAATGTCCCGTCATCTATTGGGTCGTTTGTATGGGCTGCTCAAACCTGAGTTACTGGAGGTCTCACTATCTCTAAACCCACGCCCACTACTCTCAGGACATCTTGAAAGGTCCCTAACTCCAGCTATAGCTGTTCTGTTATTTAGGGGGCCCTTTCTCTGCCTGGTCTCATAATTTCTAGACGGCTGCCATCTTCTGCTACTCAGATGATGCTGTCTATCCACTCGCAGTCTAGCGAGATTCAACTGTTCTACCTCTTGCAGATAGGTCACTCGGTACTCCAACAGCATGCGCATATATCCCAGGCTTTCTTCTGTTCCTACAGCGGAGAATGATACCTTGCCGTCTTCGTCTGGTATCCAGTCCTGACGATCACGTGGACTGCTTACTTTCACCACACCAGACTTCTTGACCATCACCTGCATGGCTCGACCATTTCTCCCAACGAGCTTCCTCACCAGAACATGAGGCACCCGGATGACCTCTTCACGCATACTGTGAGCTTTCCTCATCAACTCCAGTTGTCTAACGGCTTGTTCCGTCTTCAACCGGAGAAACCGCTTTGTGCGAATACATCGCCAGTGCATGTCACTTAGGATAGCCACCCTCTTCATTGTGACTTCGGTCGTGGACAGGACCACCAGCTGTTTAGCTTCTGAGGTCAAGTACACCTTACAGGCTCCCACGGCCTTCTTAAACTCCTCATGCACGGACTCACTGGTGCATTCTTCCCTCAAATCCTCGGGTATATCTACGAGGCACTTGTACCGAGACGTTTCGGTCTCACCAGTGGTTTCCAGACGGTCAACCAACTCAGGTTTCAGGGACAACTGACCTCCAGCTTCTTCACCCTGTATGCTTTCCCTGAGTTGACTCACAGCTACAACTCCACGAATTTCGGTCTTGACCACTTCCATCTCATATTTATCTGTGGTTAACACTCTCTTAGTTCTCCTCAGGTCCACCTTCTCATGGTATAAGGGATTGAGTGCAACGTGTTCGCCCTTTTCCTTCTCCAAGAAGGCCTCGTTCACTGAGTGATACTTTGTCAGGCGACTTTTGAGCTCGGAAACTTCTTCCTCTAGCTCCGCCACTCGCCTCTCAGCGGCCCTTCTCTGAAGCTCTTCCTGCTTCAACTGCTCTTCCAGCAGCAGAGCTCTCTCAGACCTCTCCGTCTCCAATGCGCCCACTCGGCTCTCAATAGCCAGTCTCTCACGCTTCTCTTGCGTCCACTGGGTTTGTAGCAACTCCTTGAGCTGCTTGATCTCGGCTTCGACATCCACCGAACCCTCCGAGCCCACATCACCCGAGGAGGTATCTGCTTCATACCTCCCATCACCAGCGGTCAACTCCTGGCCCTGGTCTGTGGCTTTTCCGATGGACTCCTCCATCCTCTCTCGCTCAGCTTCCATTTTGCTGACTGTTTCCTTAAGGTACGTCTCCGCCTTCTGGAGAGTATCACATGACATCTGCAGCTCCTTCACCTGAGCTTCCAGATCTAGGGTCTTTCCCCGGAGATCATCATTCTCCTCACGGGTGTCTTGCAGAGTGGTCTCAACCACTTGGCGCACTTGCTCTGCACCCGCCTTATCCTCCTCTAGTTTTTTCTTCACCTTGAGGAGATCCTCATAATCTCTCTTACTCTGTTGCAGTTCCCTACTGCGTTCACCACACTCCTTCTTGGAGTCACACAGCTCCTGGTTGAGCTGTTTGCGCAGTCGTTCTAGGATTTGTTCGCGTCCAGAAACACCATCCTGCCGCGCCTCCTTCTCAAGCTTCAACTGCAAAACCTCTTCCTTGATTTTGCGGCGGTCCTCCTTAATTGCATAGAACATTTCCTTCCACTGGTTAATTTCCGCGTGGCTTTGCTCCATGTCTCGCTGCCAGTTCCTCATAAGCTGGTGTATTTTCTGCTGTTCAGACTCCAGGATCAACTGGTCTGAGGACACGTTCCCCAGGTTTTCACATAATTGCTGCACGTCACTCTGACCCTGCTGGCCGATAGGCTCCAGCTCTTGGTCACGACTGGCCGCCTCCTCTTTCAGGGCTGTCAGATCCTTCTGACTCGCTACCGTACTGGAGGTTGCTACTGGCAACGTCACCTCCTCTTCTACCTCTAATGGAGGATCCACACTTGAAGCAAAGGCACTCAGTACTACATTCTCTTTATTTTCATTTTCAGCCAAGTCTACAGGAGCAACCTTTTTGTGGCCCTTGCGCCGTCTACGAGATGGGGACTTTCTCACCTCTTCTAGCCCCTCCTGACTGACCTCTCCTTCTACTTTCATAGTGTCACCGTCAGCTATGGGGTCTGTGTCACTCCCCATGGTGTTGTGGACTAACAGGTCACCTCCCACTTTGACGTCACCCCCTTCTACTGGAGCTACCCCGTTATCAACGGTCACATTGTCATTTTTAGGAGGTACCAACCCACCACCAGTCATTTTTTTTTATTTTCTATCCTCCACGCTGTTTTGAACAACCGCCCCTTTTTTAGACTCCGCCCTCTTTTATAACAACCACACCGGCAGGGGAATTTTTACAAGAAAAATCAGCAATAGTCCTAGGACTTAGTTCACAACAGCTCTTACCACCTCCCCGGGCACTCTGGGACAACACTGGCGCCTCCGGAGAGTACATAGAATGGTCCACTGCCACCATTCTATAAGGTGCCCACGGCTCCTGTGGTTCCTGCACCATGTCCAGTTTCATGTCCAGTAGACGTTTCTCAAATACCTGCTCCGGTTTTAACAGGCACTTTAATCGCTCTAATCGCTCAATAGCTTCAGACTCAGTTGCTGCTCCTTTCACAGCCATTTTTATCTGCTCCTGCATTTCCTCAGGACACTATTCACACACCGCTCTCCCCGGAAAAATTTTCGTGGCCCCGCCGAGCCACAGCAAAACTGGATTTGAGTGCGATGACAACCTTCGCAACCCCGCCGAGTTGCAGCCAGATGCTTTAAACTTCGTGAGCCCCGCCGAGCCACAGCAAACCAGGTTTGAGTGCGACGCCAATCTTCGCAACCCCACCGAGTTGCAGCCAGATGCTTTAATCTACACTCGTCCTGTGCCGTTGCCCTGAGCAACCGGGCTGTCGTTGCCGCTAGCAACCGGGTTGTCGTTGTCGCTAGCAACCGGGCTGCAGTTGCCCGCATTCTCCACCATATGTAAGGCAGCACTAGTCATCATAATGGGGAATACTCGCTGCACCGGGTAAATCAAAGCACACCAGCAATGTCCTTCCGGTATTTCTTAATGCTGCAGTTTATTACACTTCATAAACCACAGTTCACACAGTCCATCTTAGTCCGCCACCGGCATGTTTACACACTTAACATCCGGGAGTCTCTCAAGTAGCAGACAGGCCCAAGTGGCCCAAGTAACAGCCTTCAGCAAGGTAATAAAATAGCAATGTCCATATTATAACACAGGGTATTACCTTTGCCGGGTTTAGCTGTCTCAGTCCATTACTCCGCCACCACTGTGGCTTTGCGGCTTCCCAGGTAGGGGTCTCCAGCCGTCGTTCCCTCAAAGGCCACTGACATCCACACAGGATCCAGGCTCTGCCTTTCACGACTCTTACTCAAGCCTCTGCCTTCCAAGGCCACCAGCATCCATACAGGATCTGACGCACCCCCTGGGCCATGTTCAGGGGCTTACCCGGAGCCGGATCTGACAGGGGTAGTAGTCCTCGTGGCGGTGACCCGGTCCGTGCCCAGGGTGTCAAACTAAGTGGTTGGCAGTCTTGGTAGATGTTGTTTCAGTGTCGACTACGCCACCCGTTGATTTGCGGTCACAAGGCCGCCGCTGCAGAACAGTCCGCTGAGGCCGGTAGTATGTGTGCAGCATAGATGGTATAACCCCCAACGGGAGGGGTATGGCCTCAGGGCAGCTGGTGCGGATGATGGAGGTAGTGATAGTGCAGAAAGGAGAGTCAGAGACGTGAGATGCAGTTTCAGGGTTTTTACTCACAGGTGTTCCTTCAGTCACTCTGGCCTTGAGTGACCACCCGAGCTGTGCTGCATTCACCAGGTGTGGGACTCGGCTAACCCCCAGGCAGTTCTGGAGCGTGGTCCTGAGCTCCCTTCTCTTTCTCTCTCTGCTGGCCGTCCCCACCAGGGATCCACCTTTGTCCGGTTCCCTTGGGCCTTCTATGGTAAAACCTTCTCTGGCTTTCCTGACCCTACTCTTGGTGTACCTTCCTGGTGGATGTGGTGAGGGTCGTGGCAAAGTTTGACCACGGCCTCCGGTTCCTGGCTAAGGGTTACTTTTGCCTCCGCCAGCTTGGGATCCGGTGCCCTCTTCTGCCAACCCTTCACCCTTCTGGCTTAATTCTGGGATCTCAGGGTTCCCTCTTGGTCTTATGTCTCCGGGCCTTTCTTCCTCCTTCTCTCTGCTTCAGGCCTGGCCCTGGAGCTGGGCCCAGCCGGAGCCACAGCTCCCTGTCAGCCCTCTCTGGCTGAACTCTCCCTCAGCTTCTCCTGGACTCTCTGACCCTGTTCCTAAGATGGTGCCCACCATATATACTCCCTCTATGTGTGAGCCCAGGTGACTAGCACCCAATGGGCTCCTACTTCTATGCCCAGAGCCCCTCCCCTATCTGCCCCTACACTACTGGGATGTTCCTCCCCCCCTCCCACTCCAGCCAGGGACAGACGCTGTCGTACCTGCACATCTAACTGGTGGGAGTACCGTAGTTCTGTCCCCCGGAAATGGGATGAGTGTAGTGCATGCAGCTTTCTGAGCTCAGTTCCACACTCCATCCTTACCCGGGAGTGGAATACCACACCTCTGGGTCGAGGTGCAATACCCCTGTAGCAGCCGAGCCCTCGGGGTGCTACAGATCCATGCTCTGCCTTTCAGGCACCAGGCTTCACTCGGCCTCACTAGGCCTCACACGGTCGGTGTCCCACACACACGGGAACAGGCCTTACGCCTCTCTCACAGAACACACCTGTCTCCCATCAAGCAGGGTTTATATATGCATCCCATGCACACACACACATACTGACAGGACCTTGCTGATGTCACAGTCATGTGATCAGACAGACATTCTGTGCGCGCAGGACCTGTGCTATGTCACAGTCATGTGACCAGTCACCTGAGGGGGAAGGTACATGGTCAGGTAAAACACATCCTGGACCATTACCGTAATGCCAGCAAGTCGCTGCATTACAGGCCCATACATCTGACCAAAATGCAGGTGGGGGCCTATTAGACTTTAGTTACTCCACTGGGTGGGACCAGATAATTTCCAGGACTCCTTGTTCTTTACATTGAAGATAATTCTTAATGACATTGGCTGTACGTTTGGGGTTGTTGTTCTGCTGAAGAAAACATTTGGATCCAATCAGACACCTTCCTGATGATATTGCATGATGGATACGTATCTACCTCTATATCTCAGCATTGAGGGAACCAATAATTCTGACCCAATTTCCACCTTCATTTGCTGAAATGCAGCCCCAAACTTACAGGACCCTCCACCGTGCTTATGCATCACTATTGCCCACAGACACTCATTATTGTACTGCTCTCCAGCCCTTCAGTGAACAAAATCTCTTCTGTAATAACAACATTTTTCATATTTTGACTCAACCGTCCAGAGCACATCCTGCCAATTTTCTACACCCTGGTTCCTCTATTTTAATGCATAGTTGAGTCACTTGGCCTTGTTTTGATGTGGAAGATATGGCTTTTTCGCCACAATTCTGCTATGAAGACCACTTCTGGCCAGTCCTCTCTGAACAGTAGATGAGTGAAGCTGAGTCCCACTGGTTCCTGCCAGTTCTGAGCTGATGGCACTGCTGGACATCTTCCGCTTTTGAAGGAAAGTAACCATAATGTGTCATACATCTGCTGCACTAAGTTTCCTTGGCCGACCACTGCATCTACTGACCTCAACGTTGCACATTTTCTTGTGCTTCTTCATAAGTGCTTGAATGACACATCTTGAACCCTCAATCTGCTTTGAAATTTGTGCCTTAGAGACCTTGCTGATGTAGTATAACTTCCTTGTGTATTCTTGCTCAGTCTTGCCATGGTGTATGACCAGACACCTGACTGTATTATTACAAAATCCCTGATTTTGCGCAGGTGTACCTAGAAGAATTGATGCTGTTTTGAAGTGAAAAGTTGGACACACCAAATATTGATTGGATCTAGATTTTTCGTTTGTTCATTCACTTGTATTTTGTTAATTGATTAAATAAATCATTAACATTTCTATTTTTGAAGCGTTCTTACTTTACAGCATTTTTTCTACACCTTTCTAAAAATTATTTTTATGTGATAGTGTCTTTTATTTGCTCATTAATAATCTGATATATATTTTGGTATTTTGTGTATAGTTGTTTTTTTGCTGTTGGGGTAAATTGTAGGATATTGATTTCAGAGTGATTTCCTGATCCTTTGATTGTAGGAATGAGTGGTATATATGTGCTAATAAATTAGGACAAAACGTAGGAAATTTAGGAAAAAAATGAACATCTCAGCAGTAATAACATGCTGATTGTGATGTCATGAAGATGACTTGAATTTCCACCAATCAGAGATCAGCATGTTTCAGGTCACCCAGATAGAACAGTCCATGAAACATGAGTCACGGCCACTGTGAGGTCATAATGCTGATTAGAATTTCCACCAGTCAGAAAACAGAACCACCCAGGAGGTATGAGTCATCGCCACTGTGAGGTCATAATGCTGACCAATCACAGAGCAGCAACACCCAGATTTTCCACCAATCAGAGAGCAGCCACACCCAGATTTTCCACCAATCAGAGATCAGCGATGGGTATAAATAGCCGCTGCCGCCTGCCCGGCTTAGCCTTGCACTGCTTGGGTCTCTCTTTTTCTCTCTCTCTTGGTATCTCCCGATATCTGTCCCTCCCCTCTCTCTTCTCTCTCTCTCTTTGACCCAACGACCTTGTGACGGGCTATCCCAAATGTGTAAAAGATAGAACCAATATTTGTGTTGTTTGTCTGTTTTATGAGCCTGTGATTAACCCCTTCCCACTCTTTGCCATATATATATATTATATACATAGTATGTGCAGGTGGGCCTTAAAGGGAATTTCCAGGACAAACATATTGATGGCCTATCCCCTGGTTAGCTCATTAATATCAGATTTGTGGGGGTCCGGCACGTGGCACCCCCACTACTCAGTTGTTTGAAACTCTGGCAGAGGTCAGATGTAAACATTGTTGAGGAGCTGAACATCACAGCTCTGGTCACTGTGTAGTGGCTGCTACCTGGTGCTGCAGATCAGCTCCTATTACATGAATATTAGCTGACTTGCAGGACCCACAGTACAGTGAATGGAGCAGTGATGTTCAGATCTTCAAACTATTTACATCTGAGCATTGCAAACAACTGATGGGTAGAGCCAGTGCCGCGTGTCAGAGCCCACCGATCTGATATTGATAACCCATCCCAAGGATGGCAGCTCAGTAGATACCATACCAGGATGGGGGACATTATGCCGGAATGGGTACATTATACCAGAATGGGGACATTATATCAGAATTAGGTCATTATGCCAGAATGTGAGACACTGTAACAGAATGGAGTGCATTGTACCAGGATGGGGGACATTAAACCAGGGCGAGGGACATTAAACCAGTATAATGGTCATTAAACCAGGATGGGGGGGCTTTATACCAGGATGGGGACATTATACCAGAATGCGGACACTATACTAGTATGGGGACATTTTACCAAGATGAAGGACACTATATCAGAATGGGGACAATATACCAGGAAGGGGGACATTAAATCAGAATGGGGACTTTATGTCAGAATGGGGAAATTATACCAGAATTGGGGACATTATACCAGAATAAGGGACACTATACCAGAATGGGGTACACCATACCCGGATGGGTGACACTATATCAGAATGGGGACATTATATCACAATGATGATGTTATACCAGGATGGGGGACATTATATCACAATGATGATATTATACCTGTATGGGGGATATTATAGCAGCATGGGGGTCATTATGCCAGAACTGGATATACTATACCAGGATGTGGGGCATTATACCAACTTTGGGGACATTATAGCAGAATTGGGAGCATTACACCAGCATGGGGGATTTTATACCAGGTTAGAGACATTATACCAAAATGGGGACATTATATCAGAATGGGGACACTATACCAGGATGGGGACATTAAACCAGAATGAAGGAAATGATGCCATAATGGGGACATTACCAGACAGGGGCACACGTGGGGGAAAATGTTATAGCATAAGGCCCAGCATGTGGGAGATTATTGCAAGAAGGAGCCAGGATGGGGGACATTACTACATAGGGAGAGAACACATATATCTTTATAGGATCCACAATGCTACAAGGGCCCATACATCTGACCAACATGCAGGTGGGGGCCTATTAGACTCTAGTTACTCCACTGGGTGGGACCAGATCATTTCCAGGACTCCTTGTTCTTTACATTGAAGATAATTCTTAATGACATTGGCTGTACGTTTGGGGTTGTTGTTCTGCTGAAGAAAACATTTGGATCCAACCAGACACCTCCCTGATGATATTGCATGATGGATAAGTATCTGCCTCTATATCTCAGCATTGAGGGAACCAATAATTCTGACCCAATTCCCACTTCCATTTGCTGAAATGCAGCCCCAAACTTACAAGACCCTCCACCGTGCTTATGCATCACTATTGCCCACAGACACTCATTATTGTACTGCTCTCCAGCCCTTCAGTGAACAAAATCTCTACTGTAATAACAACATTTTTCATATTTTGACTCAACCGTCCAGAGCACATCCTGCCAATTTTCTACACCCTGGTTCCTCTGTTTTAATGCATAGTTGAGTCACTTGGCCTTGTTTTGATGTGGAAGATATGGCTTTTTCGCCACAATTCTGCTATGAAGACAACTTCTGGCCAGTCTTCTCTGAACAGTAGATGAGTGAAGCTGAGTCCCACTGGTTGCTGCCAGTTCTGAGCTGATGGCACTGCTGGACATCTTCCGCTTTTGAAGGAAAGTAACCATAATGTGTCATACATCTGCTCCACTAAGTTTCCTTGGCCGACCACTGCATCTGCTGACCTCAACGTTGCACATTTTCTTGTGCTTCTTCATAAGTGCTTGAATAACACATCTTGAACCCTCAATCTGCTTTGAAATTTGTGCCTTAGAGACCTTGCTGATGTAGTGTAACTTCCTTGTGTATTCTTGCTCAGTCTTGCCATGGTGTATAACCAGACACCTGACTGTATTATTACAAAATCCCTGACTTTGCGCAGGTGTACCTAGAAGAATTGATGCTGTTTTGAAGTCAAAAGTTGGTCACACCAAATATTAATTGGATCTAGATTTTTCGTTTGTTCATTCACTTTGTATTTTGTTAATTGATTAAATAAATCATTAACATTTCTATTTTTGAAGCGTTCTTACTTTACAGCATTTTTTCTACACCTTTCTAAAAATTATTTTTATGTGATTGTGTCTTTTATTTGCTCATTAATAATCTGATATATCTTTTGGTATTTTGTGTATAGTTGTTTATTTGCTGTTGGGGTTAATTGTAGGATATTGATTTCAGAGTGGTTTCCTGATCCTTTGATTGTAGGAATGAGTGGTATATATGTGCTAATAAATTAGGACAAAACGTAGGAAATGTAGGAAAAAACTGAACATCTCAGCAGTAATAACATGCTGATTGTGATGTCATGAAGATGACTTGAATTTCCACCAATCAGAGATCAGCATGTTTCAGGTCACCTAGATAGAACAGTCCATGAAACATCACTCACGGCCACTGTGAGGTCATAATGCTGATTAGAATTTCCACCAGTCAGAAAACAGAACCGCCCAGAAGAACCACCCAGGAGATATAAGTCATCGCCACTGTGAGGTCATAATGCTGACCAATCACAGAGCAGCCACACCCAGATTTTCCACCAATCAGAGAGCAGCCACACCCAGATTTTCCACCAATTAGAGATCAGCAGTGGGTATAATTAGCCGCTGCCGCCTGCCCGGCTTAGCCTTGCACTGGTTGGGTCTCTCTTTTTTTCTCTCTCTTGGTATCTCCCGGTATCTCTCCCTCCCCTCTCTCTTCTCTCTCTCTCTCTCTCTTTGACCCAGCTGCCCTCTTAAGGGCTACCCCAAATGTGTAAAAGATAGAACCAATATTTGTGTTGTTTGTCCATTTTATGAGCCTGTGATTAACCCCTTCCCACTCTTTGCCATATATATATATAATATACATAGTATGTGCAGGTGGGCCTTAAAGGGAATTTCCAGGACAAACATATTGATGGCCTATCCCCTGGTTAGCTCATTAATATCAGATTTTTGGGGGTCCGGCACGTGGCACCTCCACTACTCAGTTGTTTGAAACTCTGGCAGAGGTCAGATGTAAACATTTTTGAGGAGCTGAACATCACAGCTCTGGTCACTGTGTAGTGGCTGCTACCTGGTGCTGCAGATCAGCTCCTATTATATGAATATTAGCTGATTGAAGGACCCACAGTACAGTGAATGGAGCAGTGATGTTCAGATCTTCACACTATTTACATCTGAGCGTTCCAAACAACTGATGGGTAGAGCCAGTGCCGCGTGTCGGAGCCCACCGATCTGATATTGATAACCCATCCCCAGGATGGCAGCTCAGTAGATACCATACCAGGATGGGGGACATTATGCCAGAATGGGTACATTATACCAGAATGGGGACATTATATCAGAATTAGGTCATTATGCCAGAATGTGAGACAATGTAACAGAATGGAGTGCATTGTACCAGGATGGGGGACATTAAACCAGGGCGAGGGACATTAAACCAGTATGATGGTCATTAAACCAGGATGGGGGGCTGACGCGCCCCCTGGGCCTGTGCTGTGCAGGGGAACACCCGGAGCCGGATCGCTGGGGGTTGTAGTCTCCGTGGCGTTGACCCGGTCTGTGCCCAGGGTGGTCAATTCATTGGGAGTCTTAGGTAATAACAATGTCCGACTACGCCACCCGTGGATTGCGGTCAGTGGGGACCGCCGCTGCGCTGCAGACCGCTGAGGCTGATGTAATTTGCGCAGCCGAGTATGGAATAACTCCTCACGGGAGAACTATTGCCTCAGGGCAGCTAGTGTGGAAGATGGGAGTGATGGTGTGAGCGTCCAGTAGTAATGGTGGAACCAGTAGTAATGGTGCTGGTGCGGCGATGAAACACAGAGACGTGTGGTGCAGTTCAGGGTCTTTACTGGTGGTATAAAGCAGACCCTCCCGGGAGTACTGGTTAGCATTAGGGGCCTGGTCAGTCTGTGAGCAAGCAGAATCTCCCCTGGCCAGGTGGAGTTGTAGGCCTCCCCGACTATCTGCACTCTTTCCTGGCTACCTTGCTCTATGCGGGTAGAAGTAGCCCACGTCCCTGAGTATACCGTGTGGTGCTCACGCGTATGGCCGGTGACTTGGGGCCTTCTGTTAGCCTCCGCTTCACAATGGCGTTGCTGGTCCCTTGCTTGTGACCGTGCCTTCGGGTTTCTATTGCCAGAGGACATGGAATCCCCTGCCGGTTGGATTCTGCTGCTGGACCTGGATGTCCCCACAGCCTCGGACTCCGTGTCCGGTATTAGTGTCTTCAACCAGGGCGAACTCTGCTCAGCTCCAGCCCCTGGTATTCAGCTACTGTTCCTACAGAGCTCCTAGGTCTTCCTTTCCCTGTGTCTGCTGTCCTCCAGACCAGACTGCGTCTCTGTCTGGGACTTCACTCACTAATACCGCCCCAGACCCAGTTTATAAGGGCAGATTCCTCCCCTCCCAGGTCTGGGTGGGCCGTGTTGCATGCTTAGGGCTCCTGACCAGAGAAACCTCCCACTTGCTCTCAGACATAATATTTCTATTACTGTGGCAACCAGACCCCTGGGGTGCCACAGGGCATTATACCAGGATGGGGACATTATACCAGAATGGGGACACTATACTAGTATGGGGACATTTTACCAAGATGAAGGACACTATATCAGAATGGGGACAATATATCAGAATGGGGACAATATACCAGGAAGGGGGACATTAAATCAGAATTGGGACATTTTTTCAGAATGGGGAAATTATACCAGAATTGGGGACATTATACCAGAATAAGGGACACTATACCAGAATGGGGTACACCATATCCGGATGGGTGACACTATATCAGAATGGGGACATTATATCACAATGATGATGTTATACCAGGATGGGGGACATTATATCACAATGATGATATTATACCCGTATGGGGGATATTATAGCAGCATGGGGGTCATTATGCCAGAACTGGAGATACTATACCAGGATGTGGGGCATTATACCAACTTTGGGGACATTATAGCAGAATTGGGAGCATTACACCAGCATGGGGGATATTATACCAGGTTAGAGACATTATACCAAAATGGGGACATTATATCAGAATGGGGACACTATACCAGGTTGGGGACATTAAACCAGAATGAAGGAAATGATGCCAGAATGGGGACATTACCAGACAGGGGCACAGGTGGGGGAAAATGTTATAGCATAAGGCCCAGCATGTGGGAGATTATTACAAGAAGGAGCCAGGATGGGGGACATTACTACATAGGGAAAGAACACATATATCTTTATAGGATCCAGAACGCTACAAGGGCCCATACATCTGACCAACATGCAGGTGGGGACCTATCAGACTCTAGTTACTCCACTGGGTGGGACCAGATCATTTCCAGGACTCCTTGTTCTTTACATTGAAGATAATTCTTAATGACATTGGCTGTGCGTTTGGGGTTGTTGTTCAGCTGAAGAAAACATTTGGATCCAATCAGACACCTCCCTGATGATATTGCATGATGGATAAGTATCTGCCTCTATATCTCAGCATTGAGGGAACCAATAATTCTGACCCAATTCCCACTTCCATTTGCTGAAATGCAGCCCCAAACTTACAGGACCCTCCACCGTGCTTATGCATCACTATTGCCCACAGACACTCATTATTGTACTGCTCTCCAGCCCTTCAGTGAACAAAATCTCTTCTGTAATAACAACATTTTTCATATTTTGACTCAACCGTCCAGAGGACATCCTGCCAATTTTCTACACCCTGGTTCCTCTGTTTTAATGCATAGTTGAGTCACTTGGCCTTGTTTTGATGTGGAAGATATGGCTTTTTCGCCACAATTCTGCTATGAAGACGACTTCTGGCCAGTCTTCTCTGAAAAGTAGATGAGTGAAGCTGAGTCCCACAGGTTGCTGCCAGTTCTGAGCTGATGGCACTGCTGGACATCTTCCGCTTTTGAAGGAAAGTAACCATAACGTGTCATACATCAGCTGCAATAAGTTTCCTTGGCCGACCACTGCATCTACTGACCTCAACGTTGCACATTTTCTTGTGATTCTTCATAAGTGCTTGAATGACACATCTTGAACCCTCAATCTGCTTTGAAATTTGTGCCTTAGAGACCTTGCTGATGTAGTATAACTTCCTTGTGTATTCTTGCTCAGTCTTGCCATGGTGTATAACCAGACACCTGACTGTATTATTACAAAATCCCTGACTTTGCCAGGTGTACCTGGAATAATTGATGCTGTTTTAAAGTCAAAAGTTGGTCACACCAAATATTAATTGGATCTAGATTTTTCGTTTGTTCATTCACTTTGTATTTTGCTAAATAAATCATTAACATTTCTATTTTTGAAGCGTTCTTACTTTACATCATTTTTTCTACACCTTTCTAAAATTAATTTTATGTGATAGTGTCTTTTATTTGCTCATTAATAATCTGATATATCTTTTGGTATTTTGTGTATAGTTGTTTATTTGTTGTTGGGGTAAATTGTAGGATATTGATTTCAGAGTGGTTTCCTGATCCTTTGATTGTAGGAATGAGTGGTATATATGTGCTAATAAATTAGGACAAAACGTAGGAAATGTAGGAAAAAGCTGAACATCTCAGCAGTAATAACATGCTGATTGTGATGTCATGAAGATGACTTGAATTTTCACCAATCAGAGATCAGCATGTTTCAGGTCACCCAGATAGAACAGTCCATGAAACATGAGTCACGGCCACTGTGAAGTCATAATGCTGATTAGAATTTCCACCAGTCAGAAAACAGAACCGCCCAGAAGAACCACCCAGGAGGTATGAGTCATCGCCACTGTGAGGTCATAATGCTCACCAATCACAGAGCAGCCACACCCAAATTTTCCACCAATCAGAGAGCAGCCACACCCAGATTTCCCACCAATCAGAGATCAGCAGTGGGTATAAATAGCCCGGCTTAGCCTTGCACTGGTTGGGTCTCTCTTTTTCTCTCTCTCTTGGTATCTCCCGGTATCTCTCCCTCCCCTCTCTCTTCTCTCTCTCTTTGACCCAACGGCCCTCTTAAGGGCTACCCCAAATGTGTAAAAGATAGAACCAATATTTGTGTTGTTTGTCCGTTTTATGAGTCTGTGATTAACCCCTTCCCACTCTTTGCCATATAGATATATTATATACATAGTATGTGCAGGTGGGCCTTAAAGAGAATTTCCAGGACAAACCTATTGATGGCCTATCCCCTGGTTAGCTCATTAATATCAGATTTGTGGGGTCCGGCACGTGGCACCTCCACTACTCAGTTGTTTGAAACTCTGTCAGAGGTCAGATGTAAACATTGTTGAGGAGCTGAACATCACAGCTCTGGTCACTGTGTAGTGGCTGCTACCTGGTGCTGCAGATCAGCTCCTATTACATGAATATTAGCTGACTTGCAGGACCCACAGTACAGTGAATGGAGCAGTGATGTTCAGATCTTCAAACTATTTACATCTGAGCATTGCAAACAACTGATGGGTAGAGCCAGTGCCGCGTGTCCGAGCCCACCAATCTGATATTGATAACCCATCCCTAGGATGGCAGCTCAGTAGATACCATACCAGGATGGGGGACATTATGCCAGAATGGGTACATTATACCAGAATGGGGACATTATATCAGAATTAGGTCATTATGCCAGAATGTGAGACACTGTAACAGAATGGAGTGCATTGTACCAGGATGGGGGACATTAAACCAGGGCGAGGGACATTAAACCAGTATGATGGTCATTAAACCAGGATGGGGGCATTATACCAGGATGGGGACATTATACCAGAATGGGGACACTATACTAGTATGGGGACACTTTACCAAGATGAAGGACACTATATCAGAATGGGGACAATATATCACAATGAGGACAATATACCAGGAAGGGGGACATAAAATCAGAATGGGGACATTATATCAGAATGGGGACAATATACCAGGAAGGGGGACATTAAATCAGAATGGGGACATTATATCAGAATGGGGAAATTATACCAGAATTGGGGACATTATACCAGAATAAGGGACACTATACCAGAATGGGGTACACCATACCCGGATGGGTGACACTATATCAGAATGGGGACATTATATCACAATGATGATGTTATACCAGGATGCGGGACATTATATCACAATGATGATATTATACCCGTATGGGGGATATTATAGCAGCATGGGGGTCATTATGCCAGAACTGGAGATACTATACCAGGATGTGGGGCATTATACCAGCTTTGGGGACATTATAGCAGAATTGGGAGCATTACACCAGCATGGGGGATATTATACCAGGTTAGAGACATTATACCAAAATGGGGACATTATATCAGAATGGGGACACTATACCAGGTTGGGGACATTAAACCAGAATGAAAGAAAGGATGCCAGAATGGGGACATTACCAGACAGGGGCACAGGTGGGGGAAAATGTTATAGCATAAGGCCCAGCATGTGGGAGATTATTACAAGAAGGAGCCAGGATGGGGGACATTACTACATAGGGAGAGAACACATATATCTTTATAGGATCCACAATGCTACAAGGGCCAATACATCTGACCAACATGCAGGTGGGGGCCTATCAGACTCTAGTTACTCCACTGGGTGGGACCAGATCATTTCCAGGACACCTTGTTCTTTACATTGAAGATAATTCTTAATGACATTGGCTGTACGTTTGGGGTTGTTGTTCTGCTGAAGAAAACATTTGGATCCAATCAGACACCTCCCTGATGATATTGCATGATGGATAAGTATCTGCCTCTATATCTCAGCATTGAGGGAACCAATAATTCTGACCCAATTCCCACTTCCATTTGCTGAAATGCAGCCCCAAACTTACAGGACCCTCCACCGTGCTTATGCATCACTATTGCCCACAGACACTCATTATTGTACTGCTCTCCAGCCCTTCAGTGAACAAAATCTCTTCTGTAATAACAACATATTTCTTATTTTGACTCAACCGTCCAGAGCACATCCTGCCAATTTTCTACACCCTGGTTCCTCTGTTTTAATGCATAGTTGAGTCACTTGGCCTTGTTTTGATGTGGAAGATATGGCTTTTTCGCCACAATTCTGCTATGAAGAGAACTTCTGGCCAGTCTTCTCTGAACAGTAGATGAGTGAAGCTGAGTCCCACTGGTTGCTGCCAGTTCTGAGCTGATGGCACTGCTGGACATCTTCTGCTTTTGAAGGAAAGCAACCATAACGTGTCATACATCAGCTGCACTAAGTTTCCTTGGCCGACCACTGCATCTACTGACCTCAACGTTGCACATTTTCTTGTGCTTCTTCATAAGTGCTTGAATGACACATCTTGAACCCTCAATCTGCTTTGAAATTTGTGCCTTAGAGACCTTGCTGATGTAGTATAACTTCCTTGTGTATTCTTGCTCAGTCTTGCCATGGTGTATGACCAGACACCTGACTGTATTATTACAAAATCCCTGACTTTGCGCAGGTGTACCTAGAAGAATTGATGCTGTTTTAAAGTCAAAAGTTGGTCACACCAAATATTGATTGGATCTAGATTTTTCGTTTGTTCATTCACTTTGTATTTTGTTAATTGATTAAATAAATCATTAACATTTCTATTTTTGAAGCGTTCTTACTTTACAGCATTTTTTCTACACCTTTCTAAAAATTATTTTTATGTGATAGTGTCTTTTATTTGCTCATTAATAATCTGATATATCTTTTGGTATTTTGTGTATAGTTGTTTATTTGCTGTTGGGGTAAATTGTAGGATATTGATTTCAGAGTGGTTTCCTGATCCTCTGATTGTAGGAATGAGTGGTATATATGTGCTAATAAATTAGGACAAAACGTAGGAAATGTAGGAAAAAGCTGAACATCTCAGCAGTAATAACATGCTGATTGTGATGTCATGAAGATGACTTGAATTTCCACCAATCAAAGATCAGCATGTTTCAGGTCACCCAGATAGAACAGTCCATGAAACATGAGTCACGGCCACTGTGAGGTCATAATGCTGATTAGAATTTCCACCAGTCAGAAAACAGAACCGCCCAGAAGAACCACCCAGGAGATATGAGTCATCGCCACTGTGAGGTCATAATGCTGACCAATCACAGAGCAGCCACACCCAGATTTTCCACCAATCAGAGAGCAGCCACACCCAGATTTTTCTCCAATCAGAGATCAGCAGTGGGTATAAATAGCCGCTGCCGCCTGCCCGGCTTAGTATTGCACTGGTTGGGTCTCTCTTTTTTTCTCTCTCTTGGTATCTCCTGGTATCTCTCCCTCCCCTCTCTCTTCTCTCTCTCTCTCTCTTTGATCCAGCGGCCCTCTTAAGGGCTACCCCAAATGTGTAAAAGATAGAACCAATATTTGTGTTGTTTGTCCGTTTTCTGAGCCTGTGATTAACCCCTTCCCACTCTTTGCCATATATATATATTATATACGTAGTATGTGCAGGTGGGCCTTAAAGGGAATTTCCAGGACAAACATATTGATGGCCTATCCCCTGGTTAGCTCATTAATATCAGATTTGTGGGGGTCCGGTACGTGGCACCTCCACTACTCAGTTGTTTGAAACTCTGGCAGAGGTCAGATGTAAACATTGTTGTGGAGCTGAACATCACAGCTCTGGTCACTGTGTAGTGGCTGCTACCTGGTGCTGCAGATCAGCTCCTATTGCATGAATATTAGCTGACTTGCAGGACCCACAGTACAGTGAATGGAGCAGTGATGTTCAGATCTTCAAACTATTTACATCTGAGCGTTGCAAACAACTGATGGGTAGAGCCAGTGCCGCGTGTCGGGGCCCACCGATCTGATATTGATAACCCATCCCCAGGATGGCAGCTCAGTAGATACCATACCAGGATGGGGGACATTACGCCAGAATGGGTACATTATACCAGAATGGGGACATTATATCAGAATTAGGTCATTATGCCAGAATGTGAGACACTGTTACAGAATGAAGTGCATTGTGCCAGGATGGGGAACATTAAACCAGGGCGAGGGACATTAAACCAGTAAAATGGTCATTAAACCAGGATGGGGGGCATTATACCAGGATGAAGACATTATACCAGAATGGGGACACTCTACTAGTATGGGGACACTTTACCAAGATGAAGGACACAATATCAGAATGGGGACAATATATCAGAATGGGGACAGTATACCAGGAAGGGGGACATTAAATCAGAATGGGGACATTATATCAGAATGGGGAAATTATACCAGAATTGGGGACATTATACCAGAAAAAGGGACACTATACCAGAATGGGGTACACCATACCCGGATGGGTGACACTGTATCAGAATGGGGACATTATATCACAATGATGATGTTATACCAGGATGGGGGACATTGTATCACAATGATGATATTATACCCGTATGGGGGATATTATAGCAGCATGGGGGTCATTATGCCAGAACTGGAGATACTATACCAGGATGTGGGGCATTATACCAGCTTTGGGGACATTATAGCAGAATTGGGAGCATTACACCAGCATGGGGGATTTTATACCAGGTTAGAGACATTATACCAAAATGGGGACATTATATCAGAATGGGGACACTATACCAGGTTGGTGACATTAAACCAGAATGAAGGAAATGATGCCAGAATGGGGACATTACCAGACAGGGGCACAGGTGGGGGAAAATGTTATAGCATAAGGCCCAGCATGTGGTAGATTATTACAAGAAGGAGCCAGGAAGGGGGACATTACTACATAGGGAGAGAAAACATATACCTTTATAGGATCCAGAACGCTACAAGGGACAATACGTCTGACCAACATGCCGTTTTGGGGCCTATCAGACTCTAGTTACTCCACTGGGTGGGACCAGATCATTTCCAGGACTCCTTGTTCTTTACATTGAAGATAATTCTTAATGACATTGGCTGTACGTTTGGGGTTGTTGTTCTGCTGAAGAAAACATTTGGATCCAATCAGACACCTCCCTGATGATATTGCATGATGGATAAGTATCTGCCTCTATATCTCAGCATTGACGGAACCAATAATTCTGACCCAATTCCCACTTCCATTTGCTGAAATGCAGCCCCAAACTTACAGGACCCTCCACCGTGCTTATGCATCACTATTGCCCACAGACACTCATTATTATACTGCTCTCCAGCCCTTCAGTGAACAAAATCTCTTCTGTAATAACAACATTTTTCATATTTTGACTCAACCATCCAGAGCACATCCTGCCAATTTTCTACACCCTGGTTCCTCTGTTTTAATGCATAGTTGAGTCACTTGGCCTTGTTTTGATGTGGAAGATATGGCTTTTTCGCCTCAATTCTGCTATGAAGACCACTTCTGGTCAGTCTTCTCTGAACAGTAGATGAGTGAAGCTGAGTCCCACTGGTTGCTGCCAGTTCTGAGGTGATGGCACTGCTGGACATCTTCCGCTTTTGAAGGAAAGTAACCATAATGTGTCATACATCTGCTGCACTAAGTTTCCTTGGCCGACCACTGCATCTGTTTCACCACAGGCCTGGATGCCACAAATAATAAAGGCTGTGTCTGAGAGCAGGAGGGAGGTTCCCTGGTTATGGACAATTAGCATACAGCACCTCCTGTCCCAGGCCAGTAGCGGGAGCTGGCTGCCCTTATAAAAGCTGGAACTGGGGGCAGGGTTAGAGAGAACTGGACGACCTAGCTCAGGAGTGAGACTAGTCCCAGAGAAGGAGGGACAGTTCAGCTGTAGCTGAGGAGGTTGTGAGGCAGTGGAGAAGCCACGAGCCAGGGACGTACGGCGCGGAGAGCCTGTCCTGGCAGATAGAGAAATACCTACCGGACATTGGAGTCCAAGGCTGTAAAGACTCTAAGTCCAGCAGCAGAGAACCAATCCGCGAGGGATTTCATGTCCTTTGGCCTAAAAAGCCCAGATGCTCCACCACATCAGAAGGGACCAGCAAAGCCAAGAGAGGCCAGAGGTAAAAGGAGCCCAATTTGCAAGCCATACGGGTGAGAATACACGGCACGCTCAGGGACGTGGGCTATTTTACCACTAAATGGGGAACTAGTCAGAAAGAGCATAGAGAGTACGGTAGGCCTACACCCTCACCCTGACCAGAGGGGCTTCCCGAGTGTTCTCAGACATCCAGGCCCCCCTTCTAGCCGGTACTGCTGTTGGGTCATTACCACCTGTTGCAATAAAGACCCTGAACTGTTTAAGCGGATTCTGCATTCTGACTATCGCGGCCGGAACTATCACCCCCAACATCCACCTACACTGCCCTGGGGCTACACTTCTCCCGTGGGGAGTTATACCATTCCTGTGCTGCTCACCAACACCAGCCCCAGCGGTGTGTCCTGCAGCGGCGGTTATCCCTGACCGCAATCCACGGGTGACGTAGTCGGACTTTCACATGTCTATATATAGAAAGAGACTGCCATCATTTCAGCTTGACACCCTGAGCACGGGACCGGGTTGCCACTACTACCCCCATCAGCACCGCGCAACCTAGAGACCCGGTCTTGAGTACCCCACGACCCAGGGGGCGAGTCAGCTTTTTGGCGTAGTCGGCAGGGTTGTGACCAACCCGCCACAAACGAGTAATGCGTGTCTGAAAAGACTTTATACTTACCTGAGCGGAGTGTCCCGCCATTCTGGGCTGTTTCCCGCCAAAAGGCGCCATCTTCGGGACGCCGCGCGGGAAGAAGAGGGGCGTGGACACCAAAACCGCGCGAGACCTGAAGCCCCGCCCTTCGTCCGGACGCTGTGCAAGGTCCTGGAAGGAGAGAGAGCGACGTTGACGTCACCAGGACGCGACGCAAGGTCCTCACCCAGAGCAGCGCTAGCGGAACCGCGGCCTACGGAAGAGGATCAACGGAAGGTAGGCCACGGTTAACTAGGGGGGAGGAAGATGTCGGACGCGGAGGGACCCTCTACCACCAGCGTAGCCGCTGCAGCTGTGATGCTGTTTTCCATGCCCTATATCCCTGGAGCGGCCTGGCTGCCCCAGTATGCCGACAAGTCACATACCTTAAGCGACTTTAAGGAAAGGCTGTATAGCTTGTTTAAAGTCTATCCTCTAACAGAAGAACAGAAAATCAGCATACTGACAGGGCAGTTAACTGGTGCCTCCCAGAGGGAGGTAAAATCATGGCCAGCTGAGGAGAGAAGGACTGTAAAGGACATTTTGGCCCGGCTGCGGGGTACCTTTGACACCCGCACCTCCGCTGAAATTAAAATGCGGTTCTACGGATGTAAGCAGCGGACACAGGACAGCATCAGAGACTATGCCCTAAATTTACAGGAAGCCGTGGGAGCAATCAAACAAGCTGACCCTGGCAGCATGCAGGATACAGATAAACTATTGACTGACCAGTTCATAGAAGGTCTGCTGTCTAGCGCCCATAGAATCCAGCTGCGCCTCATGGCCCTACAGAACCCCGATTTGACTTTTGCACAGTTTAAAGAAAGGGCCATCCACGTGCTCCGAGAACCCACACCAGGTGGCGCTGTAGCTTCCCGGCGTCTTGCCATTACATACCACCAGGAGGAGGCGCCCTACCCTGCAGACCTTGTGGGGGCTGATGCGCAGGCCCTAAACCCATCCCCGTCTGCAAACCTGCACCATCAGGTCCAAGAACTAACAGTGTTGCTGCATTGACCAGGACCGTACAGTCGTTACAGATGGACCCGTCAGGACCAATCAAGCTGGCTTCCAGTCCGGAGGATGTCCCGTGGTGTCGACGGAGGAGGATCCCGTCGTTCAGAGGGAGGCCCACAGACCGCTATGCTGAGGATTGACAGCCGATTTGCCACCATTGCGAACAGCCAGGACACATAGCCAGGTACTGTACTTTAAACTGGTCCGACCTGGGGCAGAGGGCCAACCCCCAGGCATAAGGTCACCAGGCCCGTCTAATTGGCGTGATAAGTACGTGGGGGGTGCCCGGTTTTACCCGTAGTGCTGGACGGTATCTCCATGAGTGGACTGCTGGACACCGGGTCTCAAGTGACTACCATCCCCTATGTACTTTTCAAGCGGTACTGGAGTGACACTGATATAACCCGTTATCCAGACGATGACTTGAGTATCATCGCCAGCAATGGTCAACCCGTGCCGCAGGTGGGGTTCAGAGAGATGACCATCAAGATTGGTATGGTTGAACTACCGGCACAGGGAGTGATTATTGAGGACATTGACCGTCGAGAAAGTCACCCTAAAATAACCTTGGGAACTAACGTGATTGAAAATTGTCTTTCAGAAGTAATTGTAATTTTGCAGCAGGTGGCGATGAATGCGAGCTCCAGCCAACAGAGGGTCCTCCAGAAAGAGATAAGAGCCCTGATGAGACGGCAACAGGTAGAACTGTCTGGTGGTGAGATCGGTAGCGTGAGGATGAGTGACCCGTTACCCATTTCCATGCCTCCCAAAAGTGAAATGATGATCTGGTGTCGGACTGCAATCGGGTTGAGAGGTAGAGACTACCAAGCCATGGTAGAACCCGTGTACTCAGACAGCAAACCCACCATTTTGACAGCCCGGGGGGTGGTTGATCTCCGCCATGGAAGGGTGCCCGTCCGGATCTTAAACATTGGGGAAAGGGAAGTACACTTGCCCTGGTACGCTACACTAGCCAAATTGTTTACTGTTGAACACAATGCTGTCAGGGCCGTGGAACCCTTGCCTCCATCTCCCCAGGCAGAGGATAATGGCTCCCAAAAACACAAGGAGGACTGGTGCCAGAAACTCCATGTGGGTGCTGACTCCACTCCCTTGCACCAAAAACAAGGAGTCTACCGGGTGGTTCAGGAGTACGAGAGAATCTTTAGTAAGCACCCGCTAGACTTCGGCAGAGTGAAAGGGGTAGAACACCTCATCCCCACGGGAGCCACCCACCAATAAAAGAGAGATACAGACCTGTACCCCCCGCACACTATCAGAATGCAAAAGGCATGCTGAGAGAAATGAAAGAAGCCGGGGTCATTAGAGACAGCTGTAGCCCCTGGACAGCCCCCTTGGTCCTGGTAAAAAAGAAAGACAGTACCATGAGAATGTGCGTGGACTATAGAAAAGTCAATCGTATCACCCATAAAGACGCATACCCATTGCCTAGAATAGAGGAGTCTTTGGCCGCACTAAAATCAGCTAATTTATTCTCTACTTTGGACCTTACTAGCGGGTACTGGCAGGTTCCTGTGGCAGAGGCTGACAAGGAGAAGACCGCCTTCACCACCCCGATGGGATTAAGTGAATTCAACTGTATACCATTCGGGCTCTTCAACATACCCGGGACCTTCCAGAGGCTGATGGAATGCTGTCTGGGCACCGAAACTTTGAGACGGTCCTACTTTACCTGGACGACGTGATTGTATATTCAAAGACCTACGAGGACCATCTGAAATACCTGGCAGAGGTGTTCGAAGCCCTGGCAGGCTTTGGCCTGAAGGTAAAGCCCTCAAAGTGTCACCTGTTGAAACCGAAGGTACAGTACCTAGGACACGTGGTGAGTGCAGAGGGAGTAGCCCCCGACCCCGACAAGGTTACAGTAATCAAGAGCTGGCCAAGCCCCTCTAACATCAAAGAAGTGAGGCAATTCCTCGGGTTGGTAGGCTACTACCGAAGGTTCATGCCCGGGTTCACTAAGATGGCAGCTCCAATGCAGGACCTCCTGATAGGTCAGTCTAAATCCAGAAGTCACAAGCCACCCTTCAAGTGGGACAGGTTGGAAGAGGATTCTTTCCGCCAACTGAAGATGGCCCTCACGGGAGATGAAATTCTGGCCTACCCTGATTATGGCCAGCCTTTTATCCTCCACACCGACTCCAGTAATGTGGGGCTAGGAGCCGTACTGTCCCAAAATCAACAGGGCAGGGAACGAGTGATAGCGTATGCCAGCCGGAAGCTGAGGCCCCCCGAAAGAAACCCGGAGAATTACAGCTCCTTCAAGCTAGAGTTCTTGGCAGTGGTGTGGGCCGTAACAGAACGGTTTAAACATTACCTGGCCTCTGCAAAGTTCACGGTGTACACGGACAACAACCCGTTGACACATCTGGACAATGCTAGACTTGGTCCCCTAGATCAGCGGTGGATGGCCCGGCTATCAAATTATGATTTCACAATCAAATACCGGGCAGGCAGAACCAACGCCAATGCAGACACCCTATCAAGAATGCCCCACCTACCCAAAGGAGAAGAAGACTCGGAAGAGCTGGAGGAAGTAGAGCTCCCTGCGTTCCACCGGTATGGGGCCACTCAGTATTCTCACCGGGTAAGAGACAAAGACCTAACCACCGTCATGTTCAACCCCTTACCCCACCACGGCTGGGCTGAAACGCAAGATAGTGACCCTGCAACTCGCCTGGTGAAAGACATGTTAACCCAGGCAGACGCTAGCCCTGGCCCGGACGCTCCAGAGGAAGCCAAGCTGTTATGGAAGGAGAAAAGCAGGCTATTCCTCTACGAAGGTAAGCTATGCAGAAGGCTTGTCAACCACCGGATGCACGAGCTGACCTGGCAGGTAGTGGTCCCAAGACGAGATGCAGCAATGGTCCTGGAGGCCTACCATGACAGAGCGGGACACTTCGGGTGGAAGAAACTGGAGTTCCTACTGAGAGAGTGGTTCTTCTGAAGAGGGGCCATAGAGAAGTGGTGCAGGGACTGCGGCCCATGTAACCTCAGAAGGAAGGACCATACCAGCCAGAAGACACCCTTGAGGCCCATCATAACCAGGCAGCCTCTTGAGCTGGTAGCTCTGGACCATGTAAAATTGGCTCCAAGCCGGTCGGGCTACGTCTAAGCCCTGACAATAGTGGATCACTATTCCCGGCTCCTGGTGGTGGTTCCTGTTAAAGACTTGACAGCCCAAACAGCGGCCAGAGCCTTCCAGCAACACTTCTGCCGTCCACACGGGTATCCGGAACAGGTCTTGACAGATCAAGGTTCAGCGTTCGAGGCGGAAATCTTCCAGGAGTTCTGCAACCTCTACGGCTGTAAGAAGATTCAGACAACGCCTTACCACCCGCAAACCAACGGGTTGTGTGAGAAAATGAATAATATCGTCATTGATCTCCTCAAGATGTTGCCCCTGGAAGAACGCAGCCTGTGGCCGGAGAAGCTGCTAGACCTGATCGACTTATACAACCATATCCCGGTGAATGCTACAAATTGCACCCCGGCTTACCTGATGCGAGCAAGACCAGGTAAGCTGCTGGTAGACCTGGAGATGGGAGTCCTGACACCCGAGGACACCTCCCCAGACGCGGACTGGGATACGGAACGGCGGCTACAGTACAAGAAGGTACAGGAGAGTGTGGAGAGGAGTCTGGCTCAAGTGAGAGAAAAACAAGAGAGGCTCTTTAACCAACACACCCCTGCTGGTCCCCTGGAACCTGGCGAGCAGGTCCTGAAGCAGAAGAGAAGGCTTCACAAGCTAGATGACCAGTGGGAAAGAGACCCGTACACAGTACTGCAGTCCAACCACAACAACCCGAAGGTATGTGTAATTACCAAGGATGGAGGAGAAACCACTAGCACCGTCTCCAGAGACCACCTAAAAAGGTGCCCCGAGCAACTACAGAGTGCAGGAGAAGATCAAGATGACCTTGAACCCGCAGAGGACAAGGAAGAAATGATCAGCACAGTTCTTGGAGAGTTTCCCCGGTCCTGGACTCGGATAAACGACGCAATAGTGGTACCCGTCCTACACTTCCTTCAACCAACCCAGGAGGAACCTACAGGAGAGCAGGAAGAATCAGAGGAACAAGCAGCCCTGGAGGCAGAAGAACCCATGCCAGCAGCCCAGGAGAGTCAACCCTCTGCTGACAGTGAGCCTGCCATGCCTGCGGTAAGCCAAAGGACCCGCAGACAGCTGCCTGAACTGCCTGTAAACCCAGCTAGTAGCTGTACCCTAAATGATAGTGGGGAAAGCCAAGTTAGACCACCACCAGACAGTGGATTACGCAGGTCAACCGGGAGCACTAGGGGGCAGATACCTGCTCGCTGGAAAATATAGGGTGTGTAAAGAACTGTAAATAACCCTTGTAAATAATTGTCAAATGTTCAAACAGCTAATTGCATGACCAGTAATTATGTCTTTTCAGTTTCTTTCAGTTGACTATATGGACTAACAGGTTATGAACTTTGAGTAACCGGGACTTTCTTGTAAATAATTGCACAAAGTGCCTCCTTTTGAAGCTTAACCAAAGGAATGAATAAAGACTGTCAAGGACTCGGGGCAAGGACAGACCCCTACCTGGTTAAGGCTCCCCTTGTGTTGGTGAAATGGACACCCGGTCACAGATCATACTGTGACCCTCTCCTTTTGTTGGTGATATGTACACGCGGTCACAGACCACACTGTGACCTAAAGAACTCAATTGTGTTTTGTTTGTTGCCATGTATTAATGTTGTGTTTATGGTCGTGCATATGTTACCCGGTTGTTTTTGGCCAAAAAGGCTTAGTCCCGGAGTACTAAACTTTTACGAGGGGGGAATGTGTCACCCCAGGCCTGGATGCCTCAAATAATAAAGGCTGTGTCTGAGAGCAGGAGGGAGGTTCCCTGGTTAGGGACAATTAGCATACAGCACCTCCTGTCCCAGGCCAGTAGGGGGAGCTGGCTGCCCCTATAAAAGTTGGAACTGGGGGCAGGGTTAGAGAGAACTGGACAACCTAGCTCAGGAGTGAGACTAGTCCCAGAGAAGGAGGGACAGTTCAGCTGTAGCTGAGGAGGTCGTGAGGCAGTGGAGAAGCCACGAGCCAGGGACATACAGCACGGAGAGCCAGTCCTGGCAGATAGAGAACTACCTACCGGACATTGGGGTCCGAGGCTGTAAAGACTCTAAGTCCAGCAGCAGAGAACCAATCTGTGAGGGATTTCATGTCCTTTGGCCTAAAAAGCCCGGAGGCTCCGCCACAACAGAAGGGACCAGCAAAGCCAAGAGAGGCCAGAGGTAAAAGGAGCCCAAGTTGCAAGCCATACGGGTGAGAATACACAGCACGCTCAGGGACATGGGCTATTTTACCACTAAAGGGGGAACTAGTCAGAAAGAGCATAGAGAGTACGGTAGGCCTACACCCTCACCCTGACCAGAGGGGCTTCCCGAGTGTTCTCAGACATCCAAGCCCCCCTTCTAGACGGTACTGCTGTTGGGTCACTACCACCTGTTACAATAAAGACCCTGAACTGTTTAAGCGGATTCTGCATTCTAACTATCGCGGCCGGAACTATCACCCCCAACATCCACCTACACTGCCCTGGGGCTACACTTCTCCCGTGGGGAGTTATACCATTCCTGTGCTGCTCACCAACACCAGCCCCAGCGGTCCACGGGTGGCGTAGTCGGACTTTCACATGTCTATATATAGAAAGAGACTGCCATCATTTCAGCTTGACACCCTGAGCACGGGACCGGGTTGCCACTACTACCCCCATCAGCACAGCGCAACCTAGAGTACCCCACGGCCCAGGGGGCGAGTCACATCTACTGACCTCAACGTTGCACATTTTCTTGTGCTTCTTCATAAGTGCTTGAATGACACATCTTGAACCCTCAATCTGCTTTGAAATTTGTGCCTTAGAGACCTTGCTGATGTAGTATAACTTCCTTGTGTATTCTTGCTCAGTCTTGCCATGGTGTATGACCAGACACCTGACTGTATTATTACAAAATCCCTGACTTTGCGCAGGTGTACCTAGAAGAATTGATGCTGTTTTAAAGTCAAAAGTTGGTCACACCAAATATTAATTGGATCTAGATTTTTTGTTTGTTCATTCACTTGTATTTTGTTAATTGATTAAATAAATCATTAACATTTCTATTTTTGAAGCGTTTACGTTACAGCATTTTTTCTACACCTTTCTAAAAATTATTTTTATGTGATAGTGTCTTTTATTTGCTCATTAATAATCTGATATATCTTTTGGTATTTTGTGTATAGTTGTTTTTTTGCTGTTGGGGTAAATTGTAGGATATTGATTTCAGAGTGTTTTCCTGATCCTTTGATTGTAGGAATGAGTGGTATATATGTGTTAATAAATTAGGACAAAACGTAGGAAATTTAGGAAAAAACTGAACATCTCAGCACTCAGCAGTAATAACATGCTGATTGTGATGTCATGAAGATGACTTGAATTTCCACCAATCAGAGATCAGCATGCTTCAGGTCACCCAGATAGAACAGTCCATGAAACATGAGTCCCGGCCACTGTGAGGTCATAATGCTGATTAGAATTTCCACCAATCAGAAAACAGAACCGCCCAGAAGAACCACCCAGGAGGTATGAGTCATCGCCACTGTGAGGTCATAATGCTGACCAATCACAGAGAAGCCATACCCAGATTTTCCACCAATCAGAGAGCAGCCACACCCAGATTTTCCACCAATCAGAGATAAGCAGTGGGTTTAAATAGCAGCCACACCCAGATTTTCCACCAATAAGAGATCAGCAGTGGGTATAAATAGCCGCTGCCGCCTGCCCGGCTTAGACTTGCACTGGTTGGGTCTCTCTCTTGGTATCTCCCGGTATCTCTCCCTCCCCTCTCTCTTCTCTCTCTCTTTCTTTGACCCAACGGCCCTCTTAAGGGCTACCCCAAATGTGTAAAAGATAGAACCAATATTTGTGTTGTTTGTCCGTTTTATGAGCCTGTGATTAACCCCTTCCCACTCTTTGTCATATATATATATTATATACATAGAATGTGCAGGTGGGCCTTAAAGAGATTTTCCAGGACAAACATATTGATGGCCTATCCCTTGGTTAGGTCATTAATATATCAGATTTGTGGGGGTCCAGCACACGGCAACTCCACCAATCAGCTGCTTGCAGCTTTGGCAGAGGTCAGATGGAAACAGTGTGGAGGAGCTGAACATCACTGATCTGTTCACTGTGTAGTGGCCGCTCCCTGGTGCTGCAGATCAGCTCCTATTACATGAATATTAGCTGATCTGCAGGACCCGCAGTACAGTGAATGGAGCAGTGATGTTCAATCTTCACACTATTTACACTTGAGCGCTGCAATCAGCTGAAGGTTAGAGCTGGTGCCGCGTGTCGGAGCCCCACCGATCTGATATTGATAACCCATCCCCAGGATAAATCATCATTATTATACTACTGGAAACTCCATTAATGGATTGTCTGGGATTAATAACACGAGCCCCTTCTTTAAGAAAAAACAGTCCCTAACTGGTCACAGGATAAATGTGGGATTTCAGGTCACCCATTTACTGCAATGTAGCTGGCAATGCCACCCAGCGGATCTAAGCAAGTCCCGGGGCCACAACAATATACAGTCAGTGCCCGAGTATAGGATGGAAGATTAAAAAAAATCTTCAAAAATGTATTTTGTATGAGGCATACATCAAAAATACATGCAATGCTTTTCCTGACAACACTGAGTTTTATAATGTGGAAAAAAACGTTTAAAAAAAACACTGTGTGAACACACCCCTAGCTGCATTATGACTATGTATATACATACAGGTGCATCTCACTAAATTAGAATATCATCAAAAAGTTAATTTATTTCAGTTCTTCAATACAAAAATTGAAACTCATATATTATATAGAGTCATTACAGACAGAGTGATCTATTTCAAGTGTTTATTTCTGTTAATGTTGATGATTATGGCTTACAGCCAATGAAAACACAAAAGTCATTATCTCAGTAAATTAAAATAATAAACAAAAAACACATGCAAAGGCTTCCTAAGCATTTAAAAAGGTTCCTTAGTCTGTTTCAGTAGGCTCCACAATCATGGGTAAGACTACTGACTTGACAGATGTCCAGAAGGCAGTCATGAACACACTCCACAAGGTCCCAGACTCCCAATTTTCATTTGGAAATCAAGGTCTCAGAGTCTGGAGGAAGAGTGGAGAGGCCACAATCCAAGCTACTTGAGGTCTAGTGTGAAGTTTCCATAATCAGTGATGGTTTGGGGAGCCATGTCATCTGCTGGTGTAGGTCCACTGTGTTGTATCAAGACCAAAGTCAGTGCAGCCGTCTACCAGGAAATTTTAGAGCACTTCATGCTCCCTCTGCCGACAAGCTTTTTGGAAATTTCATTCTACAGCAGGACTTGGCACCTGTCCACACTGCCAAAAGTACCAATACCTGGTTTACAAACAATAGTATCACTGTGCTTGATTGGCCATCAAACTCGCCTGACCTTAACCCCATAGAGAATCTATGGAGTATTGTCAAGAGGAAGATGAGAGACACTGGACCCAACAATGCAGACGAGCTGAAGGCTGCTATCAAAGCCACCTGGGCTTCCATAACACCTCAGCAGTGCCACAGGCTGATCGCCTCCATGCCACGCTGCATTGATGCAGTAATTGATGCAAAAGGAGCCCTGACAAAGTATTGAGGGCATTTACTGAACATACATTTCAGTAGGCCAACATTTCGGATTTTAAAAACATTTTTCAAGCTGTTGTTATAAAGTATTCTATTTTACTGAGATAATGGCTTTTGTGTTTTCATTGGCTGTAAGCCATAATCATCAACATTAACAGAAATAAATACTTGAAATAGATCACTCTGTCTGTAATGACTCTATATATGAGCTTCACTTTTTGTATTGAAGAACTAAAATAAATTACCGTATTTTTCAGACTATAAGACGCACCCCAAATTTTGGGGTGGAAAATAGGAAATTTTTTTTTTATAAGATGGGGTCCGTCTTATAGTCTGATTAGGTATCTTACCTGGGGGTGGTGGAGCAGGGTCCTTCAGAAAACCGGCCCGGCGGAAGTGGAGGAATGCTGTGGACCCTGGATACATGAAGCCAGTGCTCCAGCAGCTGTGAGTTGCGGTGATGGTGGAGCAGGATCGTAGGTGTGGTGCCCCTGCGGGTTCAGTCGCCACAGAGGTACTGCATCTCACCCAGAGGTGTGGTATCTCACTCTCAGGTAAGGATAGAGTGCTGCCCGGGACCCTAACACCTGCATCCAACACTACACTACTCCAGACCAGCAGGAGAGGCAAGATGCGCTGCTCCTCTGCTAAGCCCTGTCCCTGACTGAACCAAAGTAGGGAGGACCATATAGTAGGTGTGGGTGGAGGAAGAAGTTCAGGGGAGCTCAGTAAGAGGTGATATAAAAGAGAGGGTGGAACATTCTAGTGAGTTCAGTTCCAGTCAGAGGAGAAGTGAGAGGAAGAGAGTTGGGAGCAGGAGCTCTGCAGGAGCTCTGCTCAGGCGGAGTGGGCCTAGTGAGGAGGCCCAGGAGAAGGAGAGGAGGAAGGAACGGGAGCAGAGAGAAGGCTCCAGGAGTGAAGAAAGGATCCCAGGGGTACCGGCAGTGCTCGAGGTCATCTGTACGCCCTAGTCTACCAGGCGGTGGAGGGATCGGGTCGCAGAGAGGACCGGCCCCTAACTAGTGAGAATTACAATATTCAGCTGGGTAACCGGAGGGTGTAGCATTTCAAGTGCTGCAGCCCAAAGAGAGAAGGTGGCCATAGAGGGCCCAGGGAACAGAGAACACGTCGCCCGACAAGGCCAGCGGCCACTGGATTGGGACATTGGCTGTGAGGTGCAGGGAGACGGCCAGAAGGAACACACAGAATGGGGTCCCGTTATGTACTCCGGAGGTACCTGAGGGTTGGCTGAGCCCCTGCCCGGTGAACGCAGCACGACGTGGGAAGTTATGATCTGCAGTTGTAACGAGGAGCAAAGTAAGAACTGTGAGTAAATCCGGAAGACTGCACCCCACTGTCTCTGGTAATTATTACTGCTGCGCCATTGACTCGCCCCCTGGGCCGTGGGGCACGCGGATCCGGGCAATAGGGAATGATGGGGGTAGTAGTGGCAACCCGGTTCCATGGCTCAGGGTGGTCAGGCCAGTGGTAGTCCGTTATGTGCTATTGATTATGTCCGACTACGCCACCCGTGGATTTGCGGTCATTAGGAACCGCCACTGCAGGGCAGACCGCTGGGGCTGATGATATATGTAGCTGGGATGGTGTGACTCCCCACGGGAAGAGTGCGGCCCCAGGGCAGTGTGGTGGATGGTGGGAGTGATGGTAGTGAGAGTCCCGGTGCCGATAGTGCTGGAGGAGCAAGGAGCACACAGACAACAAGTTGCAGTCCAGCGTCTTTACTAAAACAGGTAAACTGACCCATAAACAGTCCCGGCTAGGAGGGGACCTGGATGTCTGAGAGCAACGGGGAAATTGGCCCTGGTCAGGGTGAGGGTGTAGGCCTACCGTGCTTTCTGCGCTCCTTCTGGCTATCTCCTCGTTATAGGGTAACAGCCCACGTTTCCGAGCTTTCCGTGTATTCTCGCCTGTATGGCCTGCGACGTGGGTTCCTTTCTGCTCCCAGCCTTGTACGGCTCTGCTGGTCCCTTCTGTTGTGGCAGGGCCTCCAGGCTTCTTAGGCCAAGGAATATACAGTCCCCTGCGAACTGGTTATCTGCTGGAGGATGTAGAATCCTCCCAGCCTCAGACACCAAAGTCTGGTAAAGTAAGTCTTTTATCTGCCAAGACAGGCTCACTTCGCCTCTTGTCTCTGGCTTGTGGCTCTCCTCCTGCCACACTTCCTCTTAGGTGCAATACAACTTTCTGTCCCTGCTCTGCTCTGGGACAAGTCTCAGTCCTGAGACAGGCCTTCAAGTTCTCTCTAACCCTGCCCCCAGTACCAGCTTTTATAGGGGCAGCCAGCTCCCCCTACTGGCCTGAAACAGGAGGCATTGCATGCTAATGTTCCCCTGACTAGAGAACCTCCCCCTTGCTCTCAGACACAGCTTTAATACATTTTGTGGCCAGGGTGACACATTCCCCCCTAGTGAAATTTAGTACTCTGGGACTAAACAGTAAACAAAGACAATATGCATAACCATAAATCATTAATAGACAGACGACGCACAAATTGAGTTCTTAAGGTCACAGTGTGGCCTGTGACCGGGTGTCCATATCACCAGCACAACGGGGAGCCTTAACCAGGTGGGGGTCTGTCCTACCCCAAGTCCTTCACAGTCTTAGTTCATTCCTGGGGTAGGCTCCGAATGCAGTCCATACAAGGTCCTGATTATCAAAAGTCCATAACCTGTGAGTCCTTACGGTAACTGCAAGAAACTGAAACACAGAATTAGCAAACAAGCATGTAACTTGGCAAACATTTCAACATTTGGCAACAGGGTTATTTACAATCTTAGCGCGCTCTATATTCTCCAGCGAGCGGGTATCTGCCCCTTTGTGCTCCTGGTTGATCTACGTAGCCCACTGTCTGGTGGTGGACCAACCTGGCTTTCCTCACTAGCGTTAGGGGTACAGCTACCAGCTGGGTGTACAGGTAGGGCAGGCAGCTGTCTGCGGGTCCTTTGGCTTACCGCAGGCATGGCAGGCTCACTGTCAGCAGAGGGTTGACTCTCCTGGGCTGCTGATGCAGGCTCTTCTGCCTCTGGAACCGCTTGCTCCAGTTCACCTTCCGGCTCTGGTGCAGGTTGTTTCACAGTCGGTTGCAGGAAATGCAGGACAGGTACCACTATGGCATCATTTATGCGAGTCCAGGACTGAGGGAACTCTCCGAGAACGGTGCTGATCATTTCTTCCTTGTCCTCTGCGGGTTCAAGGTCACTCTGATCTTCTTCTGCACTACGAAGTTGCTCGGGGCACCTTTTGAGGTGGTCTCTGGAGACGACACTAGTGGTTTCTCCTCCGTCCTTGGTGATTACGCACACCTTTGGGTTGTCGTGGTCAGACTGCAGTACGGTGTAGGGTTCCCTTTCCCACTGGTCGTCCAACTTATGTAGCCTTCTTTTTCGCTTTAGGACCTGCTCACCAGGTTCTAGGGGACCAGCAGGGGCGTGTTGATTGAAGAGTTTTTCTTGCCTCTCTCTCACCTGGGCCAGGCTCTTCTCCACACTCTCCTGTACCTTCTTGTACTGCAGTTGCCTTTCCGTATCCCAGTCCGCATCCGGGGAGGTATCCTCTGGTATTAGGACTCCCATCTCCAGGTCTACGGGCAGCTTACCTGGTCAGGCTCGCATCAGGTAAGCCGGGGTGCAGTTTGTAGCATTCACCGGGATATTGTTGTATAGGTCTATTAGGTCCGGCAGTTTTTCTGGCCACAGGCTGCGTTCCTCCAGGGGCAACGTCTTCAGGAGATCAATGACTATATTGTTCATCTTCTCACACATCCCGTTGGTTTGGGGGTGGTAAGGCGTTGTCCGAATCTTCTTACAGCCATAGAGGTCGCAGAACTCCTGGAAGATTTCAGCCTCGAACGCTGGACCCTGGTCTGTCAGGACCTGCTCCGGATACCCGTGTGGACGGCAGAAGTATTGCTGGAAGGCTCTGGCCGCTATTTGGGCTGTCAAGTCCTTCACCGGGACCACCACTAGAAAACGGGAATAGTGGTCCACGATTGTCAGGGCATAGATGTATCCTGACCGGCTTGGAGCCAATTTGACGTGGTCCAGAGCTACCAGCTCAAGAGGCTGCGTGGTGACGATGGGCCTCAAGGGTGTCTTCTGGCTGGCACGGTCCTTCCTCCTTAGGTGACAAGGGCCACAGTCTCTGCACCATTTTTCTACAGCTCCTCTCATGCCGACCCAAAAGAATCTTCCTCTTAGCAGGAACTCCAGTTTCTTCCAACCGAAGTGCCCCGCTCTGTCATGGTAAGCCCCCAGGATCATAGCTGCATCCCGCCTTGGGACCACGACTTGCCAGGTCAGCTTGTGCGTCCGGTGGTTGACAATCCTTCTGCACAACTTGCCTTCGTAGAGGAACAGCTTGCTCTTCTCTTTCCATAGCTGCTTAGCTTCCTCCGGAGCATCCAGATCCATGCGGGCGTCTTCCTGGGTCAGCAGATCTTTCACCAGGCGGATGGCAGGGTCACTATCTTGGGTCTCAGCCCAGCTGTGGTGAGGTAGGGGATTGATTATCACGGTTGTTAGATCCTCCTCCTTCACGCGGTGGGAGTATTGAGCAGCTCCATACCGGTGAAACGCGGGGAATTCTACCTCCTCCAGCTCTTCTGGGTCTTCGTCACCTTCAGGTAAGTGAGGCATTCTTGATAGGGCATCCGCGTTGGCATTGGTTTTGCCTGCCCGGTACTTGATCACGAAGTCATAGTTGGAGAGACGGGCCATCCACCGCTGTTCCAGGGCACCCAGTCTTGCATTGTCCAGGTGTGTCAACGGGTTGTTGTCCGTGTACACGGTGAACTTTGCGGAGGCCAGGTAATGCTTGAAGCGTTCCGTCACGGCCCACACCACCGCCAAGAATTCTAGCTTGAAGGAGCTGTAATTCTCTGGGTTCCTCTCGGTGGGCCTCAGCTTCCGGCTGGCGTATGCGATCACCCGTTCTCTGCCCTGTTGGTTTTGGGACAGTACGGCTCCCAGTCCTACATTACTGGCGTCTGTGTGGAGAATGAAAGGCTGGCCATAATCAGGGTAGGCCAGGATCTCGTCCCCTGTGAGGGCCATCTTTAGCTGGCGGAAGGACTCCTCTTCCGGTTTATCCCACTTGAAGGGCGGCTTTTGGCTCCTGGACTTAGACTGTCCGATCAGGAGGTCCTGCATAGGAGCTGCCATCTTAGTGAACCCGGGGATGAATCTTCGGTAGTAGCCTACCAACCCGAGAAACTGTCTCACCTCTTTGATGTTCGAGGGGCTTGGCCAGCTCTTGATTGCCGTGACCTTGTCAGGGTCGGGGGCCACTCCTTCCGCGCTTACCACGTGCCCTAGGTACTGGACCTTTGGTTTCAGCAGGTGACACTTCGATGGTTTCACCTTCAGGCCATAGCCTGCCAGGGCTTCGAACACCTCAGCCAGGTGTTTGAGATGGTCCTCGTAGGTCTTCGAATAGACGATCACGTCGTCCAGGTAAAGGAGGACCGTCTCGAAGTTTCGGTGCCCTAGACAGCATTCCATCAGCCGCTGGAAGGTCCCTGGTGCGTTGCAGAGCCCGAAGGGCATACAGTTGAACTCACTCAGTCCCATCGGGGTGGTGAAGGCGGTCTTCTCCTTGTCAGCCTCTGCCACAGGAACCTGCCAGTACCCGCTAGTAAGGTCCAAAGTAGAAAAGAAGTTAGCAGAATTTAGTGTGGCTAAAGACTCCTCTATTCTAGGCAGCGGATATGCGTCTTTGTGCGTGATACGGTTGATTTGTCTATAGTCCACGCACATTCTCATGGTGCCGTCTTTCTTTTTGACCAGAACCAAGGGGGCTGCCCAGGGGCTACAGCTGTCTCTAATAACCCCAGCTTCTTTCATCTCTCTTAGCATGCCCTTTGCGTTCTGATAATGTGCAGGGGGTACAGGTCTGTGCCTCTCTTTTATTGGTGGGTGGCTCCCGGTGGGGATGTGGTGTTCTATCCCCTTTACTCTGCCGAAGTCTAGTGGGTGCTTACTAAAGACTCTCTCATACTCCTGTACCACCCGGTAGACTCCTTGTTTTTGGTGCAGGGGAGTGGAGTCAGCACCCACATGGAGTTTCTGGCACCAGTCCTCCTTTTGTTTCTGGGAGCCATTACCCTCCGCCTGAGGAGATGGAGGCAAGGGTTCCATGGCCCTGATAGCTTTGTGTTCGACCACAAACAGCTTGGCGAGTGTAGCGTACCTGGGTAAGTGTACCTCCCTCTCCCCAATGTTGAGGATGCGGACGGGCACCCTCCCATGACGGACATCAACCACCCCCCGGGCTGTCAAAATGGTGGGCCTGCTGTCTGAGTACACGGGTTCTACCATGGCTTGGTAGTCTCTACCTCTCAACCCGATTGCAGTCCGACACCAGATCATCATTTCACTTTTGGGAGGCATGGAAATGGGGAATGGGTCACTCAGTCTTACGCTACCGATCTCACCACCAGACAGTTCTACCTGCTGCCGTCTCATCAGGGCTTTTATCTCCTTGTTGAGGACTCTCTGTTGGCTGAAACTAGCATTCACCGCCACCTGTTGTAAGATTACAATTACCTCTGAAAGACAATTTTCAATCACGTTAGTACCCACAGTTATTTTAGGGTGACTTTCACGACGGTCAATGTCCACAATAATCACTCCCTGTGCCGGCAGTTCAACTTTACCAATTTTAATGGTCATCTCCTTGAACCCCATCTGCGGCACGGGTAAGCCATTACTGGCGATGATGCTCAAGTTACTGTCTGGATACCGTGTGATATCAGCATCAGTCCAATACTGCTTAAAAAGTACATAAGGGATAGTGGTTACTTGTGACCCAGTATCCAGCAAGGCGCTCATGGGGATACCGTCCAGCACCACGGGTAAAACCGGGCGCCCCCCAACGTACTTATCACGCCAATTATAAGGGCCTGGTGATCTTATGCCTGGGGGTTGGCCCTCTGCCCCAGGTTGGACCAGTTTAAATTACAGTACCTGGAAATGTGTCTGGGCTGGTTGCATCGACGGCAAATGGGCTGTCCATCCTCTGCATAGCGGTCTGTGGGCCTCCCTCGGAACGACGGGATCCTCCTCTGTCGATGCCACGGGACATCCTCCGGACTTGAAGCCAGCTCGATGGGTCTTGACGGGTCCACTTGCAACGCCTGGACGGTCCTGGTCAACGCCGCGACGCTCCTGGTCAGCTCCTGGACTTGGTGGTGCAGGTCTTTCGACGGGGCTTGGTTCAGGGCCTGTGCATCAGCCCCCACGGGGTCCATAGAGGAGGGCGCCGCCTCCTGGTGGTAGGTGAGAGCAGGGCGCCGGGGTTTTATAGCGCCACTGGTTGCAGATTCACGGAGCACCCTTATGGCCCTGTCCTTAAATTGGGCAAAGGTCAGGTCAGGGTTCTGAAAGAACATGAGGCGCAGTTGGGCCCTGTGGGCGCTAGACAGCAGACCTTCTATGAATTGTTCTGTTAGCAGCTTATCCGTTACTGCACACTGCCAGGGTCAGTTTGTTGAATAGCCCTCAAGGTTTCCTGCAAATTTAGGGCATAGTCTCTGATGCTGTCCTGTGCCCGCTGCTTACATCCATACAACCTCATTTTAATTTCAGCGGAGGTACGTGTGTCAAAGGTACCCCGCAGCCGGGCCAGAATACCCTTCACAGTCCTTTTCTCCTCAGTGGGCCATGATTTTACCTCCCTTTGGGCTGCGCCAGTTAACTGCCCTGTTAGTATGCTGACCTTCTGTTCCTCTGTTAGGGGGTAGACTTGGAACAAACTGTACAGCCTTTCCTTAAAGTCGGTTAGGGCATGGGGCTCCCCTGAGTACTTGGGCAGCCAGGCCGCTCCAGGGATGTAGGGCAGGGAAAAGGGCATCACCGCTGCTGCAGCTGCGTTGGTGGTAGTGGGCGCCTCTGTGTCCGACATCTTCCTCCCCCCTAGTCAAGCGTGGCCTACCTTCCGACGATCCTCTTCTGTAGGCCGCGGCTCCGCTGCTGCTGCTCTGGACGAGGACCTTGCGTCGCGTCCTGATGACGTCAGCGTCGCTCTCTCTCCCTTCCAGGACCTTGCGCAGCGTCGGTGCGTGGGGCGGAGCTTCAGGTCTCGCGCGCTTTCGGCGTCCACGCCCCTCTTCTTTCTGCTCGGCGTCCTGAAGATGGCGTCCGATGGCGGGAAGCAGCTGCGGATGGCGGGAAGACGGCGGGAAACGGTCCAAGATGGCGTCTGATGGCGGGAAACGACTCCGGACGGCGGGAAACAGTCCAAGATGGCGTCTGATGGCGGGAATCGGCTCCGGATGGCGGGAAACCTCTTTTCAGGTAAGTGCAAAGTCTCTTTCATGCACGCAATACCCGTTTGTGGCGGGTTGGTTGCAATCCTGCCGACTACGCCAATGCTGACTCGCCCCCTGGGCCGTGGGGCTCGCGGATCCGGGCAATAGGGAACGATGGGGGTAGTAGTGGCAACCCGGTTCCGTGGCTCAGGGTGGTCAGGCCAGTGGTAGTCCGTTATGTGCTATTGATTATGTCCGACTACGCCACCCGTGGATTTGCGGTCATTAGGAACCGCCGCTGCAGGGCAGACCGCTGGGGCTGATGATATATGCAGCTGGGATGGTGTGACTCCCCACGGGAAGAGTGCTGCCCCAGGGCAGTGTGGTGGATGGTGGGAGTGATGGTAGTGAGAGTCCCGGTGCCGATAGTGCTGGAGGAGCAAGGAGCACACAGACAACAAGTTGCAGTCCAGGGTCTTTACTAAAACAGGTAAACTGACCCATAAACAGTCCCGGGTAGGAGGGGACCTGGATGTCTGAGAGCAACGGGGAAATTGGCCCTGGTCAGGGTGAGGGTGTAGGCCTACCGTGCTTTCTGCGCTCCTTCTGGCTATCTCCTCGTTATAGGGTAACAGCCCACGTTTCCGAGCTTTCCGTGTATTCTCGCCTGTATGGCCTGCGACGTGGGTTCCTTTCTGCTCCCAGCCTTGTACGGCTCTGCTGGTCCCTTCTGTTGTGGCAGGGCCTCCAGGCTTCTTAGGCCAAGGAATATACAGTCCCCTGCGAACTGGTTATCTGCTGGAGGATGTAGAATCCTCCCAGTCTCAGACACCAAAGTCTGGTAAAGAAAGTCTTTTATCTGCCAAGACAGGCTCACTTCGCCTCTTGTCTCTGGCTTGTGGCTCTCCTCCTGCCACACTTCCTCTTAGGTGCAATACAACTTTCTGTCCCTGCTCTGCTCTGGGACAAGTCTCAGTCCTGAGACAGGCCTTCAAGTTCTCTCTAACCCTGCCCCCAGTACCAGCTTTTATAGGGGCAGCCAGCTCCCCCTACTGGCCTGAGACAGGAGGCATTGCATGCTAATGTTCCCCTGACTAGAGAACCTCCCCCTTGCTCTCAGACACAGCTTTAATACATTTTGTGGCCAGGGTGACACATTCCCCCCTAGTGAAATTTAGTACTCCGGGACTAAACAGTAAACAAAGACAATATGCATAACCATAAAACATTAATAGACAGACGACGCACAAATTGAGTTCTTAAGGTCACAGTGTGGCCTGTGACCGGGTGTCCATATCACCAGCACAACGGGGAGCCTTAACCAGGTGGGGGTCTGTCCTACCCCAAGTCCTTCACAGTCTTAGTTCATTCCTGGGGTAGGCTCCGAATGCAGTCCATACAAGGTCCTGATTATAAAAAGTCCATAACCTGTGAGTCCTTACGGTAACTGCAAGAAACTGAAACACAGAATTACCAAACAAGCATGTAACTTGGCAAACATTTCAACATTTGGCAACAGGGTTATTTACAATCTTAGCGCGCTCTATATTCTCCAGCGAGCGGGTATCTGCCCCTTTGAGCTCCTGGTTGATCTACGTAGCCCACTGTCTGGTGGTGGACCAACCTGGCTTTCCCCACTAGCGTTAGGGGTACAGCTACCAGCTGGGTGTACAGGTAGGGCAGGCAGCTGTCTGCGGGTCCTTTGGCTTACCGCAGGCATGGCAGGCTCACTGTCAGCAGAGGGTTGACTCTCCTGGGCTGCTGGTACAGGCTCTTCTGCCTCTGGAACCGCTTGCTCCTCTTCACCTTCCGGCTCTGGTGCAGGTTGTTTCGCAGTCGGTTGCAGGAAATGCAGGACAGGTACCACTATGGCATCATTTATGCGAGTCCAGGACTGAGGGAACTCTCCGAGAATGGTGCTGATCATTTCTTCCTTGTCCTCTGCGGGTTTAAGGTCACTCTGATCTTCTTCTGCACTACGGAGTTGCTCGGGGCACCTTTTGAGGTGGTCTCTGGAGACGACACTAGTGGTTTCTCCTCCATCCTTGGTGATTACGCACACCTTTGGGTTGTCGTGGTCAGACTGCAGTACGGTGTAGGGTTCCCTTTCCCACTGGTCGTCCAACTTATGTAGCCTTCTTTTTCGCTTTAGGACTTGCTCACCAGATTCTAGGGGACCAGCAGGGGCGTGTTGATTGAAGAGTTTTTCTTGCCTCTCTCTCACCTGGGCCAGGGTCTTCTCCACACTCTCCTGTACCTTCTTGTACTGCAGTTGCCTTTCCGTATCCCAGTCCGCATCCGGGGAGGTATCCTCTGGTATTAGGACTCCCATCTCCAGGTCTACGGGCAGCTTACCTGGTCTGGCTCGCATCAGGTAAGCTGGGGTGCAGTTTGTAGCATTCACCGGGATATTGTTGTATAGGTCTATTAGGTCCGGCAGTTTTTCTGGCCACAGGCTGCATTCCTCCAGGGGCAACGTCTTCAGGAGATCAATGACTATATTGTTCATCTTCTCACACATCCCGTTGGTTTGGGGGTGGTAAGGCATTGTCAGAATCTTCTTACAGCCATAGAGGTTGCAGAACTCCTGGAAGATTTCAGCCTCGAACGCTGGACCCTGGTCTGTCAGGACCTGCTCCGGATACCCATGTGGACGGCAGAAGTATTGCTGGAAGGCTCTGGCCGCTGTTTGGGCTGTCAAGTCCTTCACCGGGACCACCACTAGAAAACGGGAATAGTGGTCCACGATTGTCAGGGCATAGATGTATCCTGACCGGCTTGGAGCCAATTTGACGTGGTCCAGAGCTACCAGCTCAAGAGGCTGCGTGGTGACGATGGGCCTCAAGGGTGTCTTCTGGCTGGCACGGTCCTTCCTCCTTAGGTGACAAGGGCCACAGTCTCTGCACCATTTTTCTACAGCTCCTCTCATGCCGACCCAAAAGAATCTTCCTCTTAGCAGGAACTCCAGTTTCTTCCAACCGAAGTGCCCCGCTCTGTCATGGTAAGCCCCCAGGACCATAGCTGCATCCCGCCTTGGGACCACGACTTGCCAGGTCAGCTTGTGCGTCCGGTGGTTGACAATCCTTCTGCACAACTTGCCTTCGTAGAGGAACAGCTTGCTCTTCTCTTTCCATAGCTGCTTAGCTTCCTCTGAAGCATCCGGATCCATGCGGGCGTCTTCCTGGGTCAGCAGATCTTTCACCAGGCGGATGGCAGGGTCACTATCTTGGGTCTCAGCCCAGCTGTGGTGAGGTAGGGGATTGATCATCACGGTTGTTAGATCCTCCTCCTTCACGCGGTGGGAGTATTGAGCGGCTCCATACCGGTGAAATGCGGGGAGTTCTACCTCCTCCAGCTCTTCTGGGTCTTCGTCACCTTCAGGTAAGTGAGGTATTATTGATAGGGCGTCCGCGTTGGCATTGGTTTTGCCTGCCCGGTACTTGATCACGAAGTCATAGTTGGAGAGACGGGCCATCCACCGCTGTTCCAGGGCACCCAGTCTTGCATTGTCCAGGTGTGTCAACGGGTTGTTGTCCGTGTACACGGTGAACTTTGCGGAGGCCAGGTAATGCTTGAAGCGTTCCGTCACGGCCCACACCACCGCCAAGAATTCTAGCTTGAAGGAGCTGTAATTCTCTGGGTTCCTCTCAGTGGGCCTCAGCTTCCGGCTGGCGTATGCGATCACCCGTTCTCTGCCCTGTTGGTTTTGGGACAGTACGGCTCCCAGTCCTACATTACTGGCGTCTGTGTGGAGAATGAAAGGCTGGCCATAATCAGGGTAGGCCAGGATCTCGTCCCCTGTGAGGGCCATCTTTAGCTGGCGGAAGGACTCCTCTTCCGGTTTATCCCACTTGAAGGGCGGCTTTTGGCTCCTGGACTTAGACTGTCCGATCAGGAGGTCCTGCATAGGAGCTGCCATCTTAGTGAACCCGGGGATGAATCTTCGGTAGTAGCCTACCAACCCGAGAAACTGTCTCACCTCTTTGATGTTCGAGGGGCTTGGCCAGCTCTTGATTGCCGTGACCTTGTCAGGATCGGGGTCCACTCCTTCCGCGCTTACCACGTGCCCTAGGTACTGGACCTTTGGTTTCAGCAGGTGACACTTCGATGGTTTAACCTTCAGGCCATAGCCTGCCAGGGCTTCGAACACCTCAGCCAGGTGTTTGAGATGGTCCTCGTAGGTCTTCGAATAGACGATCACGTCGTCCAGGTAAAGGAGGACCGTCTCGAAGTTTCGGTGCCCTAGACAGCATTCCATCAGCCGCTGGAAGGTCCCTGGTGCGTTGCAGAGCCCGAAGGGCATACAGTTGAACTCACTCAGTCCCATCGGGGTGGTGAAGGCGGTCTTCTCCTTGTCAGCCTCTGCCACAGGAACCTGCTAGTACCCGCTAGTAAGGTCCAAAGTAGAAAAGAAGTTAGCAGATTTTAGTGCGGCTAAAGACTCCTCTATTCTAGGCAGCGGATATGCGTCTTTGTGGGTGATACGGTTGATTTGTCTATAGTCCACGCACATTCTCATGGTGCTTTTTGAACAGAACCAAGGGGGCTGCCCAGGGGCTACAGCTGTCTCTAATAACCCCAACTTCTTTCATCTCTCTTAGCATGCCCTTTGCGTTCTGATAATGTGCAGGGGGTACAGGTCTGTGCCTCTCTTTTATTGGTGGGTGGCTCCCGGTGGGGATGTGGTGTTCTATCCCCTTTACTCTGCCGAAGTCTAGCGGGTGCTTACTAAAGACTCTCTCGTACTCCTGTACCACCCGGTAGACTCCTTGTTTTTGGTGCAGGGGAGTGGAGTCAGCACCCACATGGAGTTTCTGGCACCAGTCCTCCTTTTGTTTCTGGGAGCCATTACCCTCCGCCTGAGGAGATGGAGGCAAGGGTTCCACGGCCCTGATAGCTTTGTGTTCGACCACAAACAGCTTGGCGAGTGTAGCGTACCTGGGTAAGTGTACCTCCCTCTCCCCAATGTTGAGGATGCGGACGGGCACCCTCCCATGACGGACATCAACCACCCCCCGGGCTGTCAAAATGGTGGGCCTGCTGTCTGAGTACACGGGTTCTACCATGGCTTGGTAGTCTCTACCTCTCAACCCGATTGCAGTCCGACACCAGATCATCATTTCACTTTTGGGAGGCATGGAAATGGGGAATGGGTCACTCAGTCTTACGCTACCGATGTCACCACCAGACAGTTCTACCTGCTGCCGTCTCATCAGGGCTTTTATCTCCTTGTTGAGGACTCTCTGTTGGCTGGAACTAGCATTCACCGCCACCTGTTGTAAGATTACAATTACCTCTGAAAGACAATTTTCAATCACGTTAGTACCCACAGTTATTTTAGGGTGACTTTCACGACGGTCAATGTCCACAATAATCACTCCCTGTGCCGGCAATTCAACTTTACCAATTTTAATGGTCATCTCCTTGAACCCCATCTGCGGCACGGGTAAGCCATTACTGGCGATGATGCTCAAGTTACTGTCTGGATACCGTGTGATATCAGCATCAGTCCAATACTGCTTAAAAAGTACATAAGGGATAGTGGTTACTTGTGACCCAGTATCCAGCAAGGCGCTCATGGGGATACCGTCCAGCACCACGGGTAAAACCGGGCGCCCCCCAATGTACTTATCACGCCAATTATAAGGGCCTGGTGATCTTATGCCTGGGGGTTGGCCCTCTGCCCCAGGTTGGACCAGTTTAAATTACAGTACCTGGAAATGTGTCTGGGCTGGTTGCCTCGACGGCAAATGGGCTGTCCATCCTCTGCGTAGCGGTCTGTGGGCCTCCCTCGGAATGACGGGATCCTCCTCTGTCGACGCCACGGGACATCCTCCGGACTTGAAGCCAGCTCGATGGGTCTTGACGGGTCCACTTGCAACGCCTGGATGGTCCTGGTCAACGCCGTGACGCTACTGGTCAGCTCCTGGACTTGGTGGTGCAGGTCTTTCGACGGGGCTTGGTTCAGGGCCTGTGCATCAGCCCCCACGGGGTCCATAGAGGAGGGTGCCGCCTCCTGGTGGTAGGTGAGAGCAGGGCGCCGGGGGTTTATAGCACCACTGGTTGCAGATTCACGGAGCACCCTTATGGCCCTGTCCTTAAATTGGGCAAAGGTCAGGTCAGGGTTCTGAAAGAACATGAGGCGCAGTTGGGCCCTGTGGGCGCTAGACAGCAGACCTTCTATGAATTGTTCTGTTAGCAGCTTATCCGTTTCCTGCACACTGCCAGGGTCAGTTTGTTGAATAGCCCTCAAGGCTTCCTGCAAATTTAGGGCATAGTCTCTGATGCTGTCCTGTGCCCGCTGCTTACATCCATAGAACCTCATTTTAATTTCAGCGGAGGTACGTGTGTCAAAGGTACCCCGCAGCCGGGCCAGAATACCCTTCACAGTCCTTTTCTCCTCAGTGGGCCATGATTTTACCTCCCTTTGGGCTGCGCCAGTTAACTGCCCTGTTAGTATGCTGACCTTCTGTTCCTCTGTTAGGGGGTAGACTTGGAACAAACTGTACAGCCTTTCCTTAAAGTCAGTTAGGGCATGGGGCTCCCCTGAGTACTTGGGCAGCCAGGCCGCTCCAGGGATGTAGGGCAGGGAAAAGGGCATCACCGCTGCTGCAGCTGCGTTGGTGGTAGTGGGCGCCTCTGTGTCCGACATCTTCCTCCCCCCTAGTCAAGCGTGGCCTACCTTCCGACGATCCTCTTCTGTAGGCCGCGGCTCCGCTGCTGCTGCTCTGGACGAGGACCTTGCGTCGCGTCCTGATGACGTCAGCGTCGCTCTCTCTCCCTTCCAGGACCTTGCGCAGCGTCGGTGCGTGGGGCGGAGCTTCAGGTCTCGCACGCTTTCGGCGTCCACGCCCCTCTTCTTCCTGCTCGGCGTCCTGAAGATGGCGTCCGATGGCGGGAAGCAGCTGCGGATGGCGGGAAGATGGCGGGAAACGGTCCAAGATGGCGTCTGATGGCGGGAAACGACTCCGGACGGCGGGAAACAGTCCAAGATGGCGTCTGATGGCGGGAATCGGCTCCGGATGGCGGGAAACCTCTTTTCAGGTAAGTGCAAAGTCTCTTTCAGGCACGCAATACCCGTCTGTGGTGGGTTGGTTGCAATCCTGCCGACTACGCCAAAGCTGACTCGCCCCCTGGGCCGTGGGGCACGCGGATCCGGGCAATAGGGAACGATGGGGGTAGTAGTGGCAACCCGGTTCCGTGGCTCAGGGTGGTCAGGCCAGTGGTAGTCCGTTATGTGCTATTGATTATGTCCGACTACGCCACCCGTGGATTTGCGGTCATAAGGAACCACCGCTGCAGGGCAGACCGCTGGGGCTGATGATATATACAGCTGGGATGGTGTGGTCCCCACGGGAAGAGTGCGGCCCCAGGGCAGTGTGGTGGATGGTGGGAGTGATGGTAGTGAGAGTTCCGGTGCCGATAGTGCTGGAGGAGCAAGGAGCACACAGACAACAAGTTGCAGTCCAGGGTCTTTACTAAAACAGGTAAACTGACCCATAAACAGTCCCGGCTAGGAGGGGACCTGGATGTCTGAGAGCAACGGGGAAATTGGCCCTGGTCAGGGTGAGGGTGTAGGCCTACCGTGCTTTCTGCGCTCCTTCTGGCTATCTCCTCGTTATAGGGTAACAGCCCACGTTTCCGAGCTTTCCGTGTATTCTCGCCTGTATGGCCTGCGACGTGGGTTCCTTTCTGCTCCCAGCCTTGTACGGCTCTGCTGGTCCCTTCTGTTGTGGCAGGGCCTCCAGGCTTCTTAGGCCAAGGAATATACAGTCCCCTGCGAACTAGTTATCTGCTGGAGGATGTAGAATCCTCCCAGCCTCAGACACCAAAGTCTGGTAAAGTAAGTCTTTTATCTGCCAAGACAGGCTCACTTCGCCTCTTGTCTCTGGCTTGTGGCTCTCCTCCTGCCACACTTCCTCTTAGGTGCAATACAACTTTCTGTCCCTGCTCTGCTCTGGGACAAGTCTCAGTCCTGAGACAGACCTTCAAGTTCTCTCTAACCCTGCCCCCAGTACCAGCTTTTATAGGGGCAGCCAGCTCCCCCTACTGGCCTGAGACAGGAGGCATTGCATGCTAATGTTCCCCTGACTAGAGAACCTCCCCCTTGCTCTCAGACACAGCTTTAATACATTTTGTGGCATCCAGGCCAGGGTGACACACCATCACCCCCTGCACTACACTGCACCACGAGCACTACTTCCATAACAGCAACATCTACACTGCCCTGGGGCTAAGCTCTACCTGTGGAGAGCTAAACCAACTCTGCTGCATTAACAACAGCTCCAGAGGACCTGCTCCGCAGCGGCGGCTCCCTTTAGCCGCATACCACTGGTGGCGTCACAAACTGTATATCAGCACTTTAATTCCCCTGTAAATATATCCTTTTATGGAAAGCCCTGGGTCACGGACCTGGTCACCGCCACTGTGACATCTCCCCTAGCAACGACCGGCCCGGGGGTCCTTCACAGGTCTGGCCCAGGGGGTGGGTGTCACAGGTCCCTCCGTTCCCTGCCTCAGGAACCCGGTGGCAGCAGAAGAGGTGAGATGCCGGTGTCTGGCTGGGGCCTGTGGACTTGCTGGGGCCTGTGGACTTGCTGGGGCCTGGGGCCTGTGTACTTGCTGGGGCTTGCCTGGGGCCTGTGCACCTGCCTGGGCCTGTGGACCTGCTGGGTCCTGTGGACCTGCTGGGGCCTGCGGACCTGCTGGGGCTTGTGCACCTGCCTGGGGCCTGTGCACTTGCTGGGGCCTGTACCTGTGAGTGGCGTCCGGCGGTGAGGCACAGAAGCTGGGGCCTCTGCCGGGCTGTGAACGGTGTCCGGCGGTGCGGTAGAGCAGCGTGTGCGGCTTCCGGTGGCCGCGGCCATCTTCCTGAGGCCGTGATCTACAGGAAAATGGCCACCAGAGCTCCCGCCGGCGTATACGTCGGCTCAGGTGGCCATTTTCCCGTGGATCACGGTCTCAGGAAGATGGCCGCGGCCACCGGAAGTAGCACACGCTGCTCTGCCGCACCGCTGGACACCGCTCACAGCCCGGCAGAGGCCCCGGCTCCTCTGCCTCACCTCCGAATGCCACTCACAGCCCAGCACAGGCCCGAGCTCCTCTGGTTCACCACCTGACACCAGCCACTCCAGCACAGGTACAGGCCCCGCTCCAGCCGCATCTCACCTCTGCCGCCGCCGGAGGACCCTGCGATCCCCGCTCCACCACCACCGGTAAAGTAACGTTCGGACCATAAGACACACCCCCCATTTTCCTTCCAAATTTTGGGGGAAAAAAGTGCGTCTTATGGTCCGAAAAATACTGTAACTTTTTGATGATATTCTAATTTAGTGAGATGCACCTGTATGTAAGCTCTCCCTCCCCCACCATGTGAGCATTCTCAGCGTGTACTGACCAATGCTGTCCACCAGGTGGCATCAGCAGGAAATTACAGCGATGAGACAAGCACTGCATCACAGCCCCGCCCCAATCTGCCCTATATCAGACACGCCCCCTACCAATGCCCCGCCTCCGCTGCCATGACAACTGAATTGTTTAATGGCAGAAAGAAAGACCTTATATGAGCAGAGAAGTAGCGGCCGGAGCGCGGGGTCCGCACAGGTGAGCGCCCCCAATAACACAGTGTATGTACTGCACGTCAGCTCTATGGCAGACTGTCACCTGTGCTGGATCCAGTACGTGTTACACTTATATCTGTACAGAGACAGAGAGGACGCAGCGGGGCTATATATGTAGCTATATATATGTGTGTGTGTATATACAGTATATATATGTGTATGTATATGCTGTATTACTGTATATATGTGTGTATATACAGTGGGGGGGGAGTATTTAGTCAGCCATCAATTGTGCAAGTTTTCCCACTTAAAAAGATGAGAGACGCCTTTAATTGACATCATAGGTAGACCTCAACTATGAGAGACAAAATGAGAAAACAAATCCTGAAAATCACATTGTCTGATTTAGAAAGAATTTTTTTCAAATTTTGCTGGAAAATGAGAATTTGGTCAATTACAAACAAGCAAGATTTCTGGCTGTCACAGACCTTTAACTTCTTCTTTAAGAGGCTCCTCTATCCTCCACTCATTACCTGTAGTACTGGCTCCTCTGTCCTCCACTCATTACATTTAGTACTGGCACCTGTTTGAACTTGTTATCAGTATAAAAGACGCCTGTCCGCAACCTCAAACAGTCACACTCCAAACTCCACTATGGTGAAGACCAAAGAGCTGTCGAAGGACACCAGAAACAAAATTGTAGCCCTGCACCAGGCTGGGAAGACTGAATGTGCAATAGGCAAGCAGCTTGGTGTGAAGAAATCAACTGTGGGAGCAATAATTAGAAAATGGAAGACATTCAAGATCACTGATAATCTCCCTCGATCTGGGGCTCCACACAAGATCTCACCCCATGGGGTCAAAATGATCTCAAGAACGGTGAGCAAAAATCCCAGAACCACATGCGGGGACTTAGTGAATGACCTGCAGAGAGCTGTGACCACCGTTATACAGGCTACCATCAGTAACACACTACGCCACCAGGGACTCCTGCAGTGCCAGATGTGTCCCCCTGCTTAAGCCATTAAATGTGCGGGCCCGTCTGAAGTTTGCTGGAGAGCATTTGGATGATCCAGGAGAGTATTGGGAGAATGTCATATGGTCAGATGAAACCAAAGTAGAACTGTCTGGTAGAAACAACTCGTCGTGTTTGGTGGAGAAAGAATGCTGAGTTGCATCCAAAGAACACCATACCTACTGTGAAGCATGGGAGTGGCAACATCATGCTTTGGGGCTGTTTCTCTGCCAAGGGACCAGGACGACTGATCCGTGTACATGAAAGAATGAATGGGGCCATGTATCGTGAGATTTTGAGTACAAACCTCCTTCCATCAGCAAGGGCATTGAAGATGAAACGTGGCTGGGTCTTTCAGCATGACAATGATCCCAAGCACACTGCCAGGGCAACGAAGGAGTGGCTTCGTAAGAAGCTTTTCATGGTCCTGGAGTGGCCTAACCAGTCTTCAGATGTAAACCCTATAGAAAAACTTTGGAGGGAGTTGAAAGTCTGTGCTGCCCCAAAACGTAACTGCTGTAGAGGAGATCTGCATGGAGGAATGGGCCAACATACCAGCAACAGTGTGTGCCAACCTTGTGAAGACTTACAGAAAATATTTACCTCTGTCATTGCCAACAAAGGATATATAACAAAGTATTGACATGAACTTATGTAATTGACCAAATACTTATTTTCCACCAAAATTTGAAAAAAAATTCTTTCCAAATTAGACAATGTAACATAGTAACATAGTAACATAGTTTGTAAAGCCGAATAAAGACTTGCGTCCATCAAGTTCGACCTGTTAGTTCTGTAATTGCTAAAGTTGATCCAGAGGAGGGCAAAAACCCCAAATGATTTAGCCAATCTTCACCTGAGGAAAAATTCCCTCCCGACTCTGAAACCAGCAGTCAGAATAAATCCCTGTATCAACCTACTATTTTATTTTATTTTTAAGTATATGCTGAAATCTGCCTGGTATCTAGAAATGCATCCAGTCCCCGCTTGAACTGGTTTAGTGAATCTGACATTACCGTCTCCTCACTCAGTGAATTCCATATTCTCACTGCTCTTACCGTAAAGAACCCCTTCCTATGCTGGTGCTTAAACCTTTTCTCTTCCAGTCTTAGTGAATGCCCTCTTGTTACCGTAATATCCCTCCTTTTGAACAAATCCCGGTCAAGATCTCTATACTGTCCCCTAACATATTTGTACACATTTATTATGTCCCCCCTCAACCTTCTCTTTTCCAGGCTGAATAGTCCTAGTTTTGCCAACCTCTCTGGGTATTGCAGTCCCTCCATTCCCTTTATTAATTTTGTTGCCCTCCTTTGTACCTTTTCAAGCTCATTTATATCCTTTCTATATATTGGGGCCCATAACTGAGCACAGTATTCCAAGTGTGGTCTGACCAGTGCTTTGTACAGTGGAAGAACAATGTTCTCATCCTTTGCAGCTATACCTCTTCTGATACATCCCATTACCCTGTTTGCCCTTACAGCAGCCGCCTGACTTTGGGCACTCCAATTTAGTTTGCTATCAATCAAGATGCCCAAGTCCTTCTCCATCTCTGAATTCCCCAATGATTTCCCATTCAGTGAGTACTGGTGACTTCCATTTTTCCTTCCCATATGTATGACCTTACATTTCTCCTCGTTAAACCTCATTTGCCATTTAATGCTCCACCTACCCAGCTTATCCAAATCCCTCTGTAGGTCTGCACTGTCCTCTTTTGTATTAATTGTTTTACATAACTTTGTGTCATCTGCAAATATTGATATTTTACTATTTATCCCGTTGACTATGTCGTTAATAAAGATATTAAATAACATTGGGCCTAGTACAGACCCCTGTGGTACCCCACTAGTGACGCTTACCCAATCTGAGAATATTCCATTTATAACCACCCTCTGCCTTCTATCCTTTAGCCAGTTAGCTACCCACTTGCAGACATTTTCCACCAGCCCCATCATTCTCATTTTGTATACCAACCTATTATGTGGCACGCTATCGAATGCTTTTGAGAAGTCGAGATACACGACATCCACTGGTTCCCCCTGATCTACTCGAGAGCTAACCTCCTCGTAGAAGTCAATCAGGTTTGTTTGGCAGGAGCGATTCCTCATGAATCCATGTTGGTTCGGGATTAAAAGATTATTAGCATCAAGATGCTCCGTAATTGCCTCTTTAATGAAGCTTTCAAAAATTTTGCCCACAACGGACGTCAGACTCACCAGCCGATAGTTTCCGGCGTCACTTTTCGCTCCCTTTTTGAATATTGGCACTACATTCGCCTGTCGCCAATCAAGTGGCACAGACCCAGTCTCAACAGAGTCCTTAAATATAAGATATAACGGTCTGTCTATCACATTACTTAGTTCCCTTAGTACCCGTGGGTGTATGCCATCAGGTCCTGGTGATTTGTTTATTTTAATGTTACTGAGGCGTTTCTGTACCCCAGCTTGGGTTAGATTTGTCATACTTAGTGGAGGATTAAGTTTGTCACTTCTCATTTCTCCTGTTAGTTCTATTTCCTTTGTGAAAGTTGTCTAAAAAAAATTATTTAATAGATTAGCTTTATCCTCATCTTTCTCTATGATTTTGCCTTCCTCACTTTTTATCGGTCCAATATTATCCGATTTAATCCTTTTACTATTTATATACGTAAAGAACAGTTTGGGATTTGATCTACTTTCCCTAGCAATACGTTTCTCTGTTTCCTCCTTCGCTATTTTTATTTGTTTTTTACAGGTTCTCGTTTTTTCCTTGTAACACATTAGTGCCTCCTTACTGTTTTCCTGTTTTAATCTCTTGAATGCCTCTTTTTTGCTATTTAACGCCCCTTTTACGTTCTTGTTCAACCATATTGGTTTCCTCTTATTTCTGGCCCTTTTATTCCCATACGGTATATACCTCTCGCACTGAGTATTCAGAATTCTTTTGAAGGTTTCCCATTTACTATTCGTATTCCATTGATTAAGTACTTTGTCCCAGTCAATAAGTTGAAGGTTTTCTATCAGCTGATCAAACTTCGCCCTCCTAAAGTTTAATGTTTTTGTTGTTCCCTTATTGATAACCCTACTGAAGGGCATTTTGAAGTCGATAATATTATGATCGCTATTACCTAGGTGCCCCCCTATCTGTACCTCAGTTATTCTATCAGGCCTATTAGTCAATATTAAGTCCAACACGGCCTTCCCTCTCGTTGGTTCCTGCACTAGTTGAGAGAGATAATTATCCTTAATATTTGTCAAGAATCTTTTTCCTTTCTGAGATCTACAGGTTTCTGTTTCCCAGTCAATATCCGGGTAGTTGAAATCCCCCATTACAATCACTTCATTATGTTTTGCTACTTTGTCTATTTGTCCTAATAGCAGATTCTCATTCTCCTCTGTTATATTTGGTGGCTTATAGCAGACCCCCAGTAATATTTTATTATTATTTTTTGCCCCCTCTATCTCTACCCACATGGACTTGACCCCCTCTTCTCCCTCTCCTATATCTTCCCTTAGTCTGGGTTTTAGACATGACTTTACATATAAGCAGACTCCTCCGCCTTTCCCCTGTTTCCGGTCCCTTCTAAACAAACTATAATCTAATAAATTTACCGCCCAGTCGTAGCTATCGTCTAGCCAAGTCTCTGTTATACCTACGATGTCATACCTCTCCTCCGATATAAGCGCCCGCAGCTCATCCGCCTTATTGGTCAGGCTTCTTGCATTGGTCAGCATGCAAGATAAAACTTTGGGGATTTTTAGCATCCTATTCTTCTCTAACGATCTAACTGTACTATCCCCACCCCCCTCTCCACCCTCATTATATTCACTTCTCCCCTTCCCCCTTGCTTGCCTCACATCCCACCTATTTCCTTGGTTTCCACCCCCGTCTCTAGTTTAAAAACTCCTCCAACCTATTAGCCATCTTCTTCCCCAGCACCGCTGCACCCTCCCCATTGAGGTGCAGCCCGTCCCTACGGTAGAGCCTGTAGCCGACCGCGAAGTCGGCCCAGTTCTCCATGAACCCAAACCCTTCTGCCTTGCACCAACTCTTTAGCCACTTATTCACCTCCCTAACTTCCCGTTGGCGCTCCTGTGTGGCTCGCGGGATTGGTAGTATTTCTGAGAAAACTACCTTGGAGGTCCTTGCGAGGTAGTCACCGGAAATGGTTTTCACGTCACAGGTGTGCCCTGTCAGGTTTAATAAGTGGAATTTCTTGCCTTATAAATGGGGTTGGGATCATCAGTTGTGTTGTGCAGAAGTCTGGTGGATACACAGCTGGTAGTCCTACTGAATAAACTGTTAGAATTTGTATTATGGCAAGAAAAAAGCAGCTAAGTAAAGAAAAACGAGTGGCCATCATTACTTTAAGAAATGAAGGTCAGTCAGTCCGAAAAATTGGGAAAACTTTGAAAGTGTCCCCAAGAGCAGTTGCAAAAACCATCAAGCGCTACAAAGAAACTGGCTCACATGAGGACCGCCCCAGGAAAGGAAGACCAAGAGTCACCTCTGCTTCTGAGGATAAGTTTATCCGAGTCACCAGCTTCACAAATCGCAGGTTCACAGCAACTCAGATTAGAGACCAGGTCAATGCCACACAGAGTTCTAGCAGCAAACACATCTCTTCAACAACTGTTAAGAGGAGACTTTGTGTAGCAGGTCTTCATGGTAAAATAGCTGCTAGGAAACCACTGCTAAGGACAGGCAACAAACAGAAGAGACTTGTTTGGGCTAAAGAACACAAGGAATGGACATTAGACCAGTGGAAATCTGTGCTTTGGTCTGATGAGTCCAAATTTGAGATCTTTGGTTCCAACCACCGTGTCTTTGTGCGACGCAGAAAAGGTGAACGGATGGACTCTCCATGCCTGGTTCCCACCGTGAAGCATGGAGGAGGAGGTGAGATGGTGTGGGGGTGCTTTGCTGGTGACACTGTTGGGGATTTATTCAAAATTGAAGGCATACTGAACCAGCATGGCTACCACAGCATCTTGCAGCGGCATGCTATTCCATCCGGTTTGCGTTTAGTTGGACCATATCTGGGAACTCCTTCAATATTGTTGGAAGACCATTTCTGGTGACTACCTCTTGAAGCTCATCAAGAGAATGCCAAGAGTGTGCAAAGCAGTCATCAAAGCAAAAGGTGGCTACTTTGAAGAATCTAGAATATAAGACATATTTTCAGTTGTTTCACACTTTTTTGTTAAGTATATAATTCCACATGTGTTAATTCATAGTTTTGATGCCTTCAGTGTGAATGTACAATTTTCATAGTCATGAAAATACAGAAAAATCTTTAAATGAGAAGGTGTGTCCAAACTTTTGGTCTGTACTGTACATACCAGGATGGGGGGATATATATACCAGGATGGGGGGATATATATATCAGGATGGGGGGAATATGTATATCATCATATGGGGCCATATATACTAGGATGGGGAACATGTATACCAGGATGGGGGGCCATATATTCCAGGATGGGGGCCATATATACCAGGATGGGAGGGACATATATACAAGGATGGGGGAACATATATACCAGGATTGAAGGACAAATACATAATGAGGAGGAGGAGGAACAGAAGCTGGTTTCCTGTGCTACAGATGGTACTACCCACACCACCTTCATCCCATTTGTTCAGCAAGAAAGGCCTCAAGAGGAGGAGGAGAGGGAGGACGAGGTGGAGAAGATGGACAGGTGTCCTCTTGGTGGTGACAGGGAAGTTTTGGCTGTTGGCAGTCTGGCACACATAGTTGAGTTTATATTCCACTGCCTTTCTCGTGACCCTCACGTTGTATGCATTTTGGCCAACTCTGATTACTGGTTGGTCAGCCTTCTAGACTCGACCAAGTAGGATCCCGACACTCACATGTGAAATAATTAGCCGTTTATTGTTGTCTCAACCAGGCCCAGCGTCAGCACTCGGGCAAGAGCCGGGGTCCTGAGCAGGCAGGGGGCTCACTCGCTGTTGGGAATCCCGCCATGCTATGGGACCCATGAGCGGTGCCAGCCCCCCCCCCCCCCGCTTCCTCAGGGCTCTGGCACAATACTTACCTCTCCCCGTGCCTCCGCAGCAGGTCCTGTATCTTCCGCGGCTGCTGCACTGTGACATCTCACGTCAGAGGGCGCAATGACATCTTTCCACCATGTCCTCGCCTGAGCAGTCACAGCGCAGAGCGGGAAGACGGCGACACGGTTGAGGAGTCGGGAGCAGAGGCCGCGATGAGAGCAGTGGCAGCAGGTGAGGAGAAGTGAGGTAAGTTTTTGATTTTCTTTTTTTTTATGCATGGAGGCATGGAGCATTATATGGGGGAGACAGCCAGCATGGGGCATTATGTGGGGTCGACAGCCTCCATGGGGCATTATGTGGGGGAGGAAACAGCCTGCATGGGGCATTATGTGGGGGGGGGCAGCCTGCATGGGGTATTGTGGGGGGGGGGGAGCCTGCATGGGGCATTATCTGGGGAAAACAGCCTACATGGGGCATTATCTGGGGAAAACAGCCTGCATGGGGCATTATCTGGGGAAAACAGCCTGCATGGGGCATTATGTTTGGGGAACAGCCTGCATGGGGCATTATATGGAGGCCAGTATCCTGTATGGAGCGTTCTATGGGGGCCAGTATCCTGCATGGAGCATTTTATGGGGTCCATTATTCTGTATGAATGACTATGTAGAGCCCATAATACTGTATGGAGGAATAGGTGGTGCCCATAATACCGTATGGAGGACTATACTGTCCGGTCTGCACTGTGCGCTGCGAGGATTCGCCGGTTTCTGAGCTATTGTCGAATTTACAATAGATATCGCTCATGCAATGTAAGAAGTGAAATCTTTGGCATTGTACTATATATGCACTGCTCAAAAAAATAAAGGGAACACTCAAATAACACATCCTAGATCTGAATGAATGAAATATTCTCATTGAATACTTTGTTCTGTACAAAGTTGAATGTGCTGACAACAAAATCACACAAAAATCATCATTGGAAATCAAATTTATTAACCAATGGAGGCCTGGATTTGGAGTCACCCCCAAAATTAAAGTGGAAAAACACACTACAGGCTGATCCAACTTTGATGTAATGTCCTTAAAACAAGTCAAAATGAGGCTCAGTATTGTGTGTGGCCTCCACGTGCCTGTATGACCTCCCTACAATGCCTGGGCATGCTCCTGATGAGGTGGTCTCCTGTGGGATCTCCTCCCAGACCTGGACTAAAGCATCCACCAACTCCTGGACAGTCTGTGGTGCAACGTGACGTTGGTGGATGGAGCGAGACATGATGTCCCAGATGTGCTTAATCGGATTCAGGTCTGGGGAACAGGCGGGCCAGTCCATAGCTTCAATGCCTTCATCTTGCAGAAACTGCTGACACACTCCAGCCACATGAGGTCTGGCATTGTCCTGCATTAGAAGGAACCCAGGGCCAACCTCACCAGCATATGGTCTCACAAGGGGTCTGAGGATCTCATCTCGGTACCTAAAGGCAGTCAGGCTAGCTCTGGCGAGCACATGGAGGGCTGTGCGGCCCTCCAAAGAAATGCCACCCCACACCATTACTGACCCACTGCCAAATCGTTCATGCTGTAGGATGTTGCAGGCAGCAGATCACTCTCCACAGCGTCTCCAGACTGTGTCACGTCTGTCACATGTGCTCAGTGTGAACCTGCTTTCATCTGTGAAGAGCACAGGGCACCAGTAGCGACTTTGCCAATCCTGGTGTTCTGTGGCAAATGCCAAGCGTCCTGCACGGTGTTGGGCTGTGAGCACAACCCCCATCTGTGGACGTCGGGCCCTCATACCATCCTCATGGAGTCGTTTTCTAACTATTTGTGCAGACACATGCACATTTGTGGCCTGCTGGAGGTCATTTTGCAGGGCTCTGGCAGTGCTCCTCCTGTTCCTCCTTGCACAAAGGCGGAGGTAGCGGTTCTGCTGCTGGGTTGTTGCCCTCCTACGCCCCCCTCCACATTTCCTGTTGTACTGGCCTGTCTCCTGGTAGCGCCCCTGAAGCCTCTGGACACTACGCTGACAGACACAGCAAACCTTCTTGCCACAGCTCGCATTGATGTGCCATGCTGGATGAGCTGCACTACCTGAGCAACTTCTGTGGGTTGTAAAGTCCGTCTCATGCTACCACGAGTGTGAAAGCACAACCAACATTCAAAAGTGACAAAAACACCAGCCAGAAAGCTTTGGTACTGAAATGTGGTTACACCTGCTGAACCACTCCTTTATTGAGGGTGTCTTGATAATTGCCAATAATTTCCATCTATTGTCTATTCCATTTGCACAACAGCATGTGAAATTGATTGTCAATCAGTGTTGCTTCCTAAGTGGACAGTTTGATTTCACAGAAGTTTGATTTACTTGGAGTTATATTCTGTTGTTTAAGTGTTCCCTTTATTTTTTGTGCAGTGTCTAAGTCTCTGCAGTATCTGTGCATCATGAATCGTGGTATGTGTTAAAGAGGCAACTGAGACTCTTTCGCCCGGGGCCCACAAAACCCTGGATCTGGCCCTGGTCTCAACACACAAGTCATCAGACGTTTCAGCCCCTCCTGGGCTTTTTTCAATAATGTGGGTTGAGTTCATTTAAGGGCTTATATAGGTAACATTAGGGAAATTACACCATAATGAGGCTAATTACAAGATAATATAATCAGCACAGTAAAATAGCATAATTACAATAGACTATAATTTCACTGGATCATGTATATGCACATTATAGTTATTACTTCTACAATCCCTTCACGTGTTAATAAAATATAAAACCTCCAGAAATCAACTTATTATATAACATTTCTATAAATACATGATACAAAGCTTATTTCATTTGTCTAAATGTTGATATATCAAAATCACCTTACCAACTGTTACATCAGTAGTGTAATCTTTAATACTAAAATATTGTGACTCTTGCTTCACTTAGACTAAATGGTGAAACCATCGCCCTTTATATGTAAGATTTTATATGTTTATATGGACTTTCTCATTTTTCAGTTTAAATCTTTTGTTAATCAGGTTTATTAATATAATGCATTACAAGAAATACAAACTTTGAGAATTAAGCAGAATATGGCGTATCGCAATATAGCAATTTTATAGCTTGTTTAGAGAATGCCATTTGTAATTAGATAACACTTAAAAATTGTAGACCATTCTAATCATTGATAACAAATATATTCCATAATAGAATATGATCATGTAAGTATAGTGATATGTAGAAGAAAAGGTGTGAGTAAAAAGGAATGGGTTAAGGGAGAGAGTAAGAAAGCATTGGCGAGGGAGAAGAAGGGAAGGGAGTTAGGTTTTGGATCTCTCCTCTGGACAAGTCCGGGCCCTCAGCCCAGTGAGAAGACAAGGTCGATTGGACCAGGATGTAACCAATTTATGATGCTCAATATATCTGGAAAATGGTGTTGAGCATTCTCCTTTTGAGGTATGAATTAGTGTTCTGTTAACCAGGCAACCCAGTCTGATGTTTCCCTGAACACAATCCAGGGGGCCAAAGTATTATAAATCTTGTCAGAATTTCCGGCAACTTAGCCTATCAATTGCTCCATTCTATAGATGTTATTGAGTTCAGATATGAATTCAGAACGTGGTGGTGATTTTTCTTGATTCCAGTACTGGGGGATCAGATTCCTGGTAGCCATGAGAAAGTGTCTGAGCAGTCCCTTCTTAAATCTAGATATTGAAATGTCACTTAAAGATGATAAGACTAACTCCATTGAGGGTTGGATATTGTGTATAGAGAGTTTGTTGTAGAGTTAAAATATTGCCACCCACAATTTCTTAATAGGTGGGTATGCACACCATATATGTAAGTACGAGCCTTTGTCTTCCAAACATCTCCAGCAGGAGTCTGAAGTTGTGGGGAACATAGAGTGGATGGCAGAGGGACATCTATAACACCGTGATAGGACCTTATAGCCCCTCTCCTGTGACACTGAGCATAGCGAAGACCTGAATGTCAATAGGAGGATTTTCGATCGATCCTCGGATGATAGGGGTCCTCCCAGTTCACTCTCCCATTTTGAGAAGAACAAAGGAAAATCGTGTGTGGTTGTTTGACCTTCTTGGTATGATTTATATAATAAAGAGACGGTGTGATCTGGAGGGCTCTTTATTACGCAAAGTGTTTCGAAAGGCGGAAGTGGTCTAAAGACATTGGTTTGTTTTACCATTGCGTTAATGAAGCTTTTTAGTTGTTCATGAAACCAGGAACCTGCAGGAGGTTCTTCACGAAGAAAATTTCTTGTAATGATCTTATTCCGGTTTGATTTATGTAATCATAAATAATAGGTTGTGAGTTTTTATGTTTGTTTAAGAAGATTATTTTGTTGATGCCTGCTGGGAATGATGGGTTATCATAAACTGGAGTTAATGGACCGGGAGAATAGTGTGAGATTTTTGTTAAGGAAGGGGAGGGGCTCGCCTCTTTCCTCCACAGCTCTTGTAGACGACAGGACCGCCTGCGGGTCACGACAGGAGAGGTACTTTTCAAAGTTAACCTATTTTTTGTTGTTTTTATTATGGATAGATCTAGTACACAGGTTCCGAGTGAGGCAGAGCTATAAAGAGTGAAATTGGGTAGTCCAATTTGGATTTACTTTGTAGGAAGTAAGAGAGGTGTGGTCGGTTATGAGACCATATGAATCTGGTAATCGCTTTCTTAAGTCGGGAGAAAAAGGAAGCAGGTAAATACAGTGGGATTGTTTGGAAGGCATGGTAGAAGGTCCATTTTTATTGCAATTGACCCTGCCAAACCAAGATAGCTGTAGTTTGTACCATTCCTCTAGATCAAGCTCAGCTTTATATGAAGCATTCTTGAAGTTAGCGTCATACAATTGGGATGTTTTGGCGGTTATTTTAATTCCTATATAGGTAATCGAATTCGAGTGCCATTTGAAGGGAAAGGCGGCACCTAATTGGGTCACTAATGATGGTTGCAATGATATGTTCATTATCTCAGATTTGTGGGGGTTCATTTTAAAATTACTTAGGGAGCCAAATTTGTGTAATTCCGAAATGATATTAGGTATACTTATGATCAGGGATGTAATATATAAAAGGATATCAAACGCAAATAATGCTAATTTATTTTCCTCCGATTGGAGCTTGACTCACTTGATCGAGGAGTTACCACGTATTGCAGTTGCAAGGTATTCCATGGTTAGTATGTATAGGAGGGGTGAAAGGGGGCAACCTTGCCTCGTGCCATTCCATATTGGGAACGGGCTTGAAATGGAACCATTAACTTTAACTTGAGCAATAGGAGAGGTGTATAGTGCAGTTATTCTACGGAGCATATTCTCCCGCAGTCCAAGCTTGAAATATGAGTTCCCAGTGTACCCTGTCGAACACTTTTTCTGTGTCAATTGACATGATACACATGGGATCCCCCCCTTCCCCCGCTCCATCTATCAACAAAATAGTCCTTATGGTGTTGTCTCTCGCCTCACGTCCCGGGATGAATCTCACCTGGTCCTGATTTATCAGTTTTGGGAGAAGAGGACACAATCTTTTTGCGATCATTTTTGCATACATTTTTGATGTCTAGGTTTATCAGGGAAATGGGGCGATAACTACTGCACGATGATAAATCTTTTCCAGGTTTGGGGAGCGCTGTGATGTGGACAGATCAGGCCTGAGATGGAAAAGAGCCTCCCAGTGATATGAAGTTACATACTGATAGGAATAGAGGGCTTATCAGTTCAGAAAACTGTTTATAGAAACCAGTGGAATATCCATCTGGGCCAGGGCTTTTCCCTTGCTTTAATTCTTTCATGGTTGTAGTGACTTCTTCAAGCAAAAAGTCTTTCTCTAAATGTAATAGTGCTTCCTCTGGGACTGCGGGTAATTTATTCTGCTGCAGATATAATTTGATTTTATTGCGGAGTGACTGCACTGGGAGGTTTTTAAAATGCCCAGCTCTATTGTAAAGAGATTTGTAGTATTTCCTTTTAAATCTTAGTTGTTTTTTGTTATTTTTTTGAAAAAAAATCTTAATCTTTTATTGCTGTTCTGTATTTCAAATGTATAATTTGCATATTCTTTACATTCCATATTATTAACGGTATAGAAGATGTGGCTTCAATTATCTAGAGACATACAGATATTTCAACTCTGTATCCAGAAATAGTATTTCCATAAACTTTTGTACAAAAAGTTTGTAGATCAACGTGTGACCGATGTCGGAAAAAAAGGAAAAGAAATACATTTAATTAACTGAAAAAAGGATGACTAAAGACATATAAACTACACTGTGTTCTGAATTATTAGGCAAGTTGTATTTTAGAAGATTATTTTTATTATTTATCAACAACTATCTTCTCAATCAACCCAAAAGACTCATAAATATCCAAGCTTAATATTTTTGGAAGTTGGAGTGTTTATTTTCACCAGGTAAACCAATATCAGTGCACAAAATTTAGAAATAAACATTTTTGACATGCAAAAACAAAAAAAATTAGTGATCAATATAGCCACCTTTCTTTATGATGACACTCAACAGCCTTCCATCCATAGATTCTGTCAGTTGCTTGATCTATTTTCGATCAACATTGCGTGCAGCAGCTACAACAGCCTCCCAGACACTGTTCCGAGAGGTGTACTGTTTTCCCTCCCTGTAGATCTCACATTTTATGATGGACCACAGGTTCTCTATGGGGTTCAGATCAGGTGAACAAGGGGGCCATGTCATTATTTTTTCTTCTTTTAGACCTTTACTGGCTAGCCATGCTGTGGAGTAGTTGGATGCATGTGATGGAGCATTGTCCTGCATGAAAAACATGTTTTTCTTGAACGATACCGACTTCTTCCTGTACAACTGCTTGAAGAAGTTGTCTTCCAGAAACTGGCAGTAGGTCTGGGAGTTGAGCTTCATTCCATCCTCAACCCGAAAAGGTCCCAAAAGTTCATCTTTGATGATACCAGCCCATACCAGTACCCCACCTCCACCTTGCTGGCATCTGAGTCGGAGTGGAGCTCTCTTCCCTTTACTGATCCAGCCTCTGGCCCATCCATCTGGCCCATCAAGAGTCACTCTCATTTCATCAGTCCATAAAACCTTTGAAAAATCAGTCTTAAGATATTTCTTGGCCCATTCTTGACGTTTTATCTTATGTTTCTTGTTCAAAGGTGGTCATTTTTCAGCCTTCCTTACCTTGGCCATGTCCCTGAGTATCGCACACCTTGTGCTTTTTGATACTCCAGTAACATTGCAGCTCTGAAATATGGCAAAGCTGGTGGCGAATGGCATCTTGGCAGCTTCACGCTTGATTTTCCTCAATTCATGGGCAGTCATTTTGCGCCTTTTTTGGCCAACACGCTTCTTTCGACCCTGTTGGCTATTTGCCATGAAACGCTTGATTGTTCGATGATCACGCTTCAAAAGTTTGAAAATTTCAACACTGCTGCATCCCCCTGCAAGACATCTGTAATAATTATAATGGATACCACAGGAGTCTTTTTGCGTGGAACAAAGATACAACAGAACACAGCTTATAGGTGTCAAAGTGTATATTATAAACACACGGTGATTCAAACAAGTGCAGACGAAAACTCAAAGTCCATAAACACTCAGGGGAAAATGCAATCAGCAGAGCAGTCTGTAAAGCGCAGTTCACACTAGAGGATGTTAGAAAACAAGGAAGTCTTTATCAAGTCCATACCCGAATATATATATAGATGCAAGGAAGTCCAAACAATATATATTAGATAATCCAGGGAGGCCTGGGTAGGAAGTCCCAGATAATGCAGCACAGTCCCGTGCTCTAAATGCAATCAGCAAAGCAATCTGTAAAGCACAGTTCACACTAGAGGATGCTAGAAAACAAGGAAGTCTTTATCAAGTCCATGCAAGGAAGTCCATACAATATATATACTAGATAATCCAGGGAGGCCTGGGTAGGAAGTCCCTGATAGCTGCAGAGCACGGGACTGTGCTGCACTATCTAATGCAGGTGAGTCAGAACAGAAACCAGCTTACTTGTTAGCAGAATGCAGGTGAAGACTGAGGCTCAGAGGTAGCAGCAGGAGCAGCCAGGAGAAGGAGGAATACAGGTAACAACTGAATGCAGCAGAATCTCTGAGAGCAGGTAACAGAAGAGCCACACAAGTCTGCATGGCAGAGCAGGAAACTAGGAAACTACCAGGAACAGGTCACAGGCAGAATACTCTAGCACTGATTAGAGGCTGGGGTGGAGTTATAAAGCAGGAGGACAAGGGACACATGAGACAAAAGACACCATCTTGAAAGAGGGCAAAAATGGCCAAAATGTAATTAAAAATATTCGCAGTCCTGATATTACTCCCTCCTTAGAAGCGGCCTCAGGACGATCCTGGACCTGGTTTCTCAGGGAATCTCTGATGGAAACGAGTAATTTTCTGTTGGGCATTGATGTTTTCCACAGGTTCCCAAGAGTCTTCTTCAGGGGGATACCCCTGCCATCTTATCAGATATTGGAGCCGATTCCTGCGAAACCTAGAATCAATAATCTCTTCCACCACAAATTGTTCCTGCCCATCAATCACCACAGGCTGCGGAGGTGGCACAACACGTCCCTGGAAGGTATTAGGAGGTATAGACTTTAGTAAAGAAACATGGAAAACTGGGCGTACCTTCATAGTCCTAGGCAACTTCAGACGGCAGGCCACAGAGCTCACAATACCGTTGATCTTGAAAGGGCCGATGAATTTCTGTCCAAGTTTCTGTGAAGGAATGTTCAACTTCAGATTTTTAGTGGATAAGCACACGGAATCTCCTACCTTGAACATGGGTGCCGGTTTACGGAATCTATCAGCCGATTTCTTGTAACATTCCTGAGCTGAGGTCAAAGATTCCTTCAGAACCTCCAGATTTTGCCTCATTGCAGTCAGCCTCTCCTCTACAGCTGGAACCGGAGCATTAATCGGAGACCTAGGTAAGATACTCGGATGGTAACCCAGATGGGCAAAGAAAGGTGTGAACTTAGTGGAGGCACTCTGAGAATTGTTATATGAGAATTCAGCTAATGGAAGTAACTCCAACCAATCATCCTGAAGATGGCTGACATAGCATCGTAGATATTGTTGCAAGGTCTGGTTGGTACGCTCTGTTTGACCGTTCGTCTGGGGGTGATAAGCGGAAGAAAGACAGACATTAATATTGAGTGCAGAGCAAAACTCCTTCCAGAATCTTGAGGTAAACTGCACTCCACGGTCAGAGATGATTTCATCCTGGACCACATGCAGCCAAAAAACATTCTGTATAACCAAGTTCACTGTATCCTTAGCTGAGGGAAGACCGGGGCAAGGAACAAAATGAGCGGCATTAGTCAGGCGATCCACTACCACCAGGATCGTATTCATGCCACCTGATGTAGGCAGCTCCACAATGAAGTCCATTGAGATAGAGCCCCATGGGCGGGACGGAACAGGTAATGGTTGAAGAAGACCCGTAGGTGACATACGAGGAGTCTTATAACGAGCACATACCTCGCAGGAGAGAACATAGTCCTTAGTATCCTTCAAGCAAGTCGGCCACCAGAAAAATCGGCTTAGGAACTCATGTCTCTTCTGTACCACCCTGTGACCAGCCACCTTGGAGTCATGGACCAACTTGAGGATCTGCAGACGAACGGCCTCAGGGACGGAGATACGTCGATCCCTGAACCACATGCCACCTTTAAGGACAAGATTAATATCAACAGGTGGATTGGCCAGAAATAGATCACCGTCATAGGCCTCCTTGAACTCCTTCCACAAGTCCTGATCGTGGATAACTCCGATGAAGTTGGCATCGGATAGAATGGTCTTGGACGGGGCTCCAGGTACTGAATCCGCAGCATGGAATCCGGATAAAGCATCAGCCTTCCCATTACGAGAACCTGGACGGTACGAAATAACAAAATTAAATTGATTTAAAAATAGATTCCAACGAGCCTGACGAGGAGAAAGACATCGAGCGGATCTGAGAAACTCCAAATTGCGATGGTCAGTCAGCACTACGATCTGTTGTGTGGCTCCTTGCAGATGATGCCTCCATTCTTTGAAAGCTACAATAAAGCTAGCAGTTCCTTGTCTCCCACATCGTAGTTTTTCTCAGCTGAAGTAAGTCTACGGGAAAAGAAAGCACAAGGGTGTAGCAGACTCTTCTCTTCAGTTCTTTGGGAGAGAATGGCCCCTAAAGCATTATCAGAAGCATCCACCTCCACAATGAAAGGAAGTGCTGGATCTGGGTGGATCAACAGTGGTGCTGAGGTGAAACAAGCCTTAAGTCGATCAAAAGCCTCTTGAGCCTGTGATGACCACTTAAAGGGCTTTTCCTTCTTTGTCAAGGAAGTAATGGGACAGACAATGTCAGAAAAATTTATAATAAAATGTCTATAGAAATTTGCAAAACCAATAAAACGTTGGACCTCTTTAACGTTCCTGGGTACTGGCCAGTCAAGGATTGCCTGAATCTTACCAGATTCCATGTTCAGCCCCTGAGGAGAGATGACATAACCTAAAAACTGTATCTCAGAACGATGGAACTAACACTTCTCCGGCTTAATATACAGATGATTCTCTTTCAAACGTTTCAAAACAGTTTTGACATGTTCTTCATGTTCCTGTAGAGAGTCAGAAAAAAATAAAATATCGTCCAAATAAATCACCACAAACTGATCCAATAAATCTCTAAAAATGTCATTAGCCAGATGTTGAAATGTCGCAGGGGCATTACAAAGCCCGAAGGGCATCACCAGATATTCAGTGTCCATAACGGCATCTGAATGCTGTCTTCCATTCATCACCGGAACGAATACGCACCAAATTATAAGCCCCACGAAGATCTAGTTTAGAGAACACCTTGGCATGGCGGACTCTTTCCAATAATTCTGGAATCAAAGGCAAAGGATAACGATTCCGTATGGTTACCTTATTGAGTTCCCGATAGTCAATACAGGGTCTTAGGGTCCCATCCTTCTTTTTTACAAAAAATATAGGCGCCCCTGCTGGTGAGGAAGAAGGACGTATAAAGCCTTTGGCTAGATTTTCATCAATATACTCCTTCAAGGCTTGAAGTTCAGGTGCTGCCAAAAGATATACGTTGCTAAAAGGAATAGCCGCCCCAGGAAGCAGCTCAATGGGACAGTCATAATGCCTATGTGGAGGAAGCTGATCTGCTTTCTTCTTGTCACAGATGTCAGAGAATGCTTTATACGCTGAAGGTAAAGTGAATACCTGTACAGTAGATTTTGTATCGGTGGACTCAGGGACAGCTTCAGTTATCGCTGGGTTGCTCCTAGTCGTAAAAATAATCTCCTTGGTCTCCCAGTTGATAGTCGGGTTCTGAGAACGCAACCAAGGGATGCCTAAAATCACAGGGAAATGAGGAGAAGAAATTAACAAGAAAGAAAGTTGCTCCTGATGATTAGGCTCCAACAAAATCTTAAGAGGTACAGTCTCCTGATCCACAGGCCCAGAGATTAAAGGTGACCCATCCACTGTTTCCATGGTAATTGGAGAGGCTCTTCACTGTATCTCAATACCATGTTTTTGGGCAAATGTAATGTCCATAAAGTTGCCCCCTGCACCAGAGTCAATCATAGCTGCACTGGAAATCCACTGCCCTGAACACAGGATCTTAATAGGGAGTGAACAGTGAGAGTTCTTTTCCTTCAACTCCTTGTGAGGTGTAGTCATAGAGAGAGAATGGAATGCAGCATTTAATGGCAGGCTACATTCAGAGATGTCAGATTCATCATCAGTGTTATCATACTCTCCTACCGCTCCTAACACTTTGTTAGGCATCTTTGGACAGTTGATTAGAAAGTGGTCAGATTGGCCGCAGTAGAAACATAGCCTCTCTCGCAGGCGGTGCTCCCGGCGCTCATTACTCTCACGCCTCTGCACAGAATCAATTTGCATGGGCGCTTCTTCTACCTCCCGAGATGTTTTACCTGCAGGCTCTTTGGGAGGAAGGAAAAAGTTATACATACGATTAAATACAGCCAATTTCTCCTGCCTACGTTCAGTAAGGCATATGTCTATTCGTACACAATGCTGTATAAACATTTCTAACTCTTGTGGTGACTCAGAGCAGGCCAATTCATCTTTTACAATGCTAGACAGACCTCTCTTAAAAATAGGTAATTGTGCATAACTGTCCCAATTGGTATCTACCGCTAATCTCCTAAATTCAGTAGCATATTCAACAACAGAACGTTTACCCTGGCGTAAAGATAGTAAAGCAGACTCAGCGGTTGCACGGCGGTTAGGGTCATCAAACATTAATGCCATAGCGGCTAAGAAATCATCCAAATTATTTAACCATGGATCACGAGACTCGATCATCGGATTCGCCCAGGCGAGTGCTCGTGAGGTCAGCAGCATAATTACACACAATACCTAAGATCTATCAGTAAGGAAGCGGTCAAAAATATAGCATACACTAATTCACAAAGCCACGAAATTTGTCACGTTCACCATTAAATCTGAACGGAGGCAACTTAGGTGGGCTAGCTGGTGGCGGTATCCCAGAAGGTAAAGTCACTTGTGCCGCCATTTGAGTACTAATGTCCTGGAAAGCCCATCCGTACTGGGAGTCCAAGCCCGCTAGTTTTTTTTCCTGGGCCGCCATTCGGGTATTTAAGTCCTGTAAAGTTTGTCCAGATGCTTGTTCATTACATTCAATGCCTCCAAGTTTCTTTTGCAGACCTTCCACCTCCTTCTGAAGAGATCTAATTACGGAATACACCTGCTCTAATTTGCTTTCTGCAGACATTGTTCCAGCAGACTCCTTATTTTAGGCTAGAGTATCCTGTAATAATTATAATGGATACCACAGGAGTCTTTTTGCGTGGAACAAAGATACATCAGAACACAGCTTATAGGTGTCAAAGTGTATACTATAAACACACGGTGATTCAAACAAGTGCAGGCGAAAAGTCCATAAATGTTCAGGGGAAAATGCAATCAGCTGAGAAGTTTGTAAAGCGCAGTTCACACTAGAGGATGTTAGAAAACAAGTTAGTCTTTATCAAGTCCATACACAAGTATACATATAGATGCAAGGAAGTCCAAACAATACTTATTAGGTAATCCAGGGAGGCCTGGGTAGGCAGTCCCAGATAATGCAGCACAGTCCTGTGCTCTAAATGCAATCAGCAAAGCAATCTGTAAAGCACAGTTCACACTAGAGGATGCTAGAAAACAAGGAAGTCTTTATCAAGTCCATGCAAGGAAGTACATACAATATATATATTAGATAATCCAGGGAGGCCTGGGTAGGAAGTCCCTGATAGCGCAGCACAGTCCTGTGCTCTGCAGCTATCTAATGCAGGTGAGTCAGAACAGAAACCAGCTTACTTGTTAGCAGAATGCAGGTGAAGACTGAGGCTCAGAGGTAGCAGCAGGAGCAGCCAGGAGAAGAAGGACTACAGGTAACAAATGAATGCAGCAGAATCTCTGAGAGCAGGTAACAGAAGATCCACACAAGTCTGCAGGGCAGAGCCGGAAACTAGGAAACCACCAGGAACAGGTCACAGGCAGAATACTCTAGCACTGATTAGCAGCTGGGGTGGAGTTATAAAGCAGGAAGACAAGGGGCACATGAGACAAAAGACACCATCTTGAAAGAGGGCAAAAATGGCCAAAATGTGATTAAAAATATTCGCAGTCCTGACATAATGTATTGCTTATTCAAGGGGTGAATAAATAAACAAGTAGAATGTGAACATCAAGAGTGAACACTGATGGTGAAGATATGACAAATATGAGAATACTAAGGTGTAAAGAAAGTAGAAATCCATCTCACGTACCATTATGATAGGAATTCCATTGAATTCCTGGATGTGAAAACTAAAAGAGATAATCAAAATTGCCTACAAACGGATTTATTTTGTAAATCAACGGCAGTTAATGCACTTTTGCATGCCTCTTCTTCACATCTCCCAGCCATGGTTCGGTCCATTCCTATTGGCCAAATTCTGCATCTATGTAGAATCTGTTCAGACAAGGCTGACTTCGAACGTTATGCATTGGAGCTTAAATCTAGATTCCTAAATAGAGGATACAGCCGTTGTTTCATCAAAAAAGCTTTTAATAGAGCAAGACATACTTTACGTCATGAAGCACTGTATTCCACCAGACCAAATATAACTATCAAACAATTGTATTAGATTTAGCACACAGTACCATGGACAAACAAACTTGTTGTTTCAATGTCTGGAGAAATCCTGGCCTATATTGCTCGCTGATCCCATCCTTTCTAAATAAATAAATAAAGGACTTTACTCTGTGTGTGTTTTTTAACTTAAACTTACGGGTCTAGTTATGGCAGCGTCTGATAGACACCTCTCCATTAATAACCATTTGGCTTGATGTCAGCTGACATTAAAAAGCTGACATCAACTCCAATACTATTACCCCAATTGCTACCGTCTATGGCAAGTGGGAAGAGCCGGGCAAAGCTTCAGAATTGGCGCATCTAATGGGGCAGCTGCAGGCTGCTATTTTTAGGCTGGGGAGGGCTAATATCCATGGCTGCTTCCCAGTCTGAGAATATCAGCCCTCAGCTGTCTGGTTTAGCTTGGCTGGTTGTCAAAAAGTGGGACCCCACACAGTTTATTAAATTTATTTATTTAAATAATTTTAAAAAATGGTGTGGAAGCACTCTATTTTTCTATTGTTCTAGCCCGCAGCTGTCAGCTTTACCTGCGCTAGTTATCAAGAATAGAAGAGACCACGCCATTTTTTTATTTTATTTATTTACACGACGATCCCTGACTGCTACATCCAGATGACATTAGTAATGTGACCGCTCAGCACGACAGCCAGAACACACTGCCAGTAGCATGAGAACGCAGCTGTAGTGACGAGCGATGACGTAATTAAGATTACAGCATGATACGTCTTTTGTCACTTCTTTTAACTGCTACTGGCTTTAAAAGCTGTGAAGTCGCTAAAAGAAGTGATTGGTCTTTTCTTCTAGCAGCTTCCGCTTGGAAGCCACCACTATTTTGTATATATTTTTTTATACAGTAGTGTTCAAAATAATAGCAGTGCGTTCAAAAGCATGAGTTAAGTACAAAATCTTTACAGTAATTTTTATTTCCATGCATTGGGAACATTGCACAATGTTTCCTAATTCAAAACATGTAGAGAAATGTATAACATTTTAACTACCGTATTTTTCAGACTATAAGATGCACTTTTTTTCCTCCAAAATTTTGGAGGAAAGTGTGGGGGGTTGCATCTTATAGTCCGAACATATATGCATATGTACTGGTGTGCCCACTGCTAAAGAAAATGAACATTCCCTGCTCCCCACGCCCATGGGTGTGGAAAGTAATGAATATTCATTTTCCTTAATAGCGCGCACACTGTAGCCGCAGCACGGCTCCTGCTGCGGCCGGCGGTCTGTTTGCCCGCTATTAAAGTCCATGAATATTCGCTACAACTCACTCCCATGGGTTGTAGTGAATATTCATGGTCTTTAGTAGCGCTGTGGCTACAGTGTGCACGCTATTGAAGAGAGTGAATGGTCACTGCTCCCCACGCACACACAGTCCCGGTGTGGGGAGCAGTGACTATATGCGGCACAGCACCTCACTGTGTGAAGGCGCATGGTAGGGACGCCATGCGCGGCTCACACAGTGAGAGTGTCGGCAGCAGAGTGGGGCGCAGCGCTGGAGGAGAGAGGAGGTGAGTATGATTGTTTATTTTTTTTGTGGGCAGCGTGATAGGTATCATGGGGTGCTAAGCATACCAGAATCAAGGGGTTCCATGCATACCAGTGTTGCACAGGTTCTGGATCCCCACCGTTGTGGTAGAAACTTCACAGAGCAGATTACATGGGATCACAAGCTTTTACTTCTCAGAACATGAGGTAAAGGAAAAACGCACAGTCACTCAATACTACATCAGGAAGTAAGTGCAAAACAGAAAATACAAAAGAGACTTTTTTCTTTTTTACAATACAGTAAACAAGGAAACTGTACACAACATTGCCATCTACTGTCAGATCAGCATAAAGTCCTCCTTCCCACAAAGAAGTCCACAACTGTTGCATATACCAACACCCTTTCTCAACAGTAAGGACTTATTCAGTCAAACCCAATTTCTTCATTAGTCTCTGATGTTTTTCAGCATTCAATGCCTTTGTGAAAATGTCTACTGTCATATCTTCAGTTGGACAATATTCTAATTTCAGGATTCCTTGTTCCTGATGGTCCCTCAAGAAATGATACTTCACATCAATGTGCTTGGTTCTTGGGTTAACTCTTTCCATCTGAGCAAGAACAAGACATCCCTGATTGTCCTTATTTTTGTTGGATCCAACTGTGCTTGTCCTAGGTCTGTTATCAATTGTCTTAACCATAGAACTTCTTGACTCGCATGTTCAGCTGCAACATATTCTACTTCTGTTGTCGACTGCGTTACTATTGATTGTTTTTTACTAGTCCAACTAATTGGTCCACCTGAGAGAAAGAAAAGATGGCCACTGGTACATTTTCTGTCAGTTGGATCTCCAGCCCAATCTGCATCAACGTATCCAGTTAAAATGCATTTATCACTTGTAGGCAGTTTCAGTTTAACGTTGCTGGTTCCTTTCAAATAACGTATTACTCTCTTCACAGCATTCCAATACGCTTTATTTGGCTTGGACACTTTTCTACTCAGAATTCCTACTGCTGCTGCAATGTCTGGCCTTGTAACAGTCGCTAGATACAGTAATTTTCCTATCGCCATTCTGTACTCTTCATTATTTGGTAACACATTTTTCTCACTACTCATCTCTTTAAGATAATTAGTTTCCATTGGAGACTTTTCTGTTTTCGCATCCTTCAATCCAAATGTTTCGGTTATGTCTTGAATCATGTGATTTTGATTAAGTAGGAAACTTCCATCTTCTTCTCTTTCTATCTGTATTCCTAAGTACTGTTTCACATTTCCCAAGTCTTTGATCTCGAAATGTTGATTCAGGATTTTTAGTATGTCCTCTTTATCCCTTTTTTTTTCAAAACAAACTAAAATGTCATCAACATATACGAGTACATAGATGCATCTGTCCATTAGTCTTTTTGTGTACAGGCAAGGATCAGCTTTGCTTCTTTTAAATTTTTCATTTGTGAGCACCTCCATGATTTTATCATTCCATGCTTTAGCAGCTTGTTTTAAACCGTATACACTTTTCTGTGATTTGAAAACCATGTTTGGGTTACTTTCATCTTTGAATCCTGGAGGTTGTTTCATGTAAATATCTTCTGTTAAACTTCCATTCAAAAATGCTGTCTTTACATCCAGATGTTTCAGTTCCACTTGTTTCATTGCTGCAACTGCAAACAAAGTTCTTATTGTAGTATGTTTGACAACTGGAGCAAATGTTCCATCGTAGTCTTCTCCATATTTTTGAGAATAACCTTTAGCTTCGAGTCTTGCTCGATATCGTTCAGCTGTGCCATCTGTTTGGTACTTTACTTTAAAAACCCATTTACATCCTATAGCTTTACTTCTTTCTGGTAATTCTGTTAGTGTCCATGTTTTTGAGTCATGCATGGATTTTATTTCTATTTCTGTTACCTCTATCCATTTATTGGCTTCTTCTTCAGGAAGTCGAGATATGTCTTACCAAGAGGTAGGCTCATAAATTTTACTTGAACTTGCCTTATATAAAAGGCGTAATCATGGTTTTCCTTTGTTTTCTCTTATTGAACATCTCTGTTCTGTGTCTGTTTGTAGTTGTTTCTCTTCACTTTCAGTATTCTGTTTTTTATTAATTTCAGCTTCTTTTTCATCGGATATTCCTTCAGCTATATCAATGCTATTTTGCTCATTTTTTCTTTACAGTGAAATCATAGTGTCTTCATTTAAATCCTCAATGAATGTCACACTGTTACTCACCATAACTCTGTCTGTTTTGGCATCTCGGATTCTATAGCCTTCGCAATTTTCACTATATATAACAAATATTCCTTCCATGGACCTATTTTGAAGTTTGGAACGTTTTTCTGTTGGAATGAATACAAAAACTTTACAACCAAAAACTCTTAAATGATTTACACTTGGTTTCATACCTTGCCACAGTTCATATGTTTTTTTTTTCAGTTTTCTAGAAAAGTTGGTTCTGTAGAAATGTAGCTGTCATTACTGCTTCACCCCAATATTTTTCTGATAGTTTGGAATCTGTCAGCATACACCTTATCATTTCAGTCAGAGTTCTGTTTTTCCTTTCTGCTACTCCATTTTTTCTTAAGTAGTTTTCTATTTGATGTCCTGTGAATTCACCTCCATTATCACTTCTAATGACAACTGGCTTCCTCTGAAATTCGTTTTTCGACTTTGTCACGTAGTCTACTAGTTTATTGAAAACTTCGCTTTTGTTCTTGCTCAAGTATGTGACTGTGTATCTTGAGTAGTCATCTATAAAAGTCACCATATATCTATTGCCTCCTGATGTAGTCACTTTTATGGGTCCACATACAGTCATATGAAAAAGTTTGGGCACCCCTATTAATCTTAAGCTTAATGTTCTATAAAAATTGGTGTTTTTGCAACAGCTATTTCAGTTTGATATATGTAATAACTGTTGGATACAGTAATGTTTCTGCCTTGAAATGAGGTTCATTGTACTAACAGAAAATGTGCAATCTGCATTCAAACAAAATTTGACAGGTGCATAAGTATGGGCACCTCACCAGAAAAGTGACATTAATAGTTAGTAGATCCTCCTTTTGCAAAAATAACAGCCTCTAGTCGCTTCCTGTAGCTTTTAATGAGTTCCTGGATCCTGGATGAAGGTATTTTTGACCATTCCTCTTTACAAAACAATTCCAGTTCAGTTAAGTTTGATGGTCGTCGAGCATGGACAGCCCTCTTCAAATGATCCCACAGATGTTCAATGATATTCAGGTCTGGGGACTGGGATGGCCATTCCAGAACATTGTAGTTGTTCCTCTGCATGAATGCCTGAGTAGATTTGGAGCGGTGTTTTGGATCATTGTCTTGCTGAAAGATCCATCCACTTTGTAATTTCATATTTATCACTGATTCTTGAACACTATTGTCAAGAATCTGCTGATACTGAGTGGAATCCATGCGTCCCTCAACTTTAACAAGATTCCCAGTGCCAGCATTGACCACACAGCCCCAAAGCATGATGGAACCTCCACCAAATTTTACTGTGGGTAGCAAGTGTTTTTCTTGGAATGCTGTGTTTTTTTGCCACCATGCATAACGCCTTTTTGTATGACCAAATAACTCAATCTTGATTTCATCAGTCCACAGGACCTTCTTCCAAAAAGAAATTGGCTTCTCCAAATGTGCTTTTGCATACCTCAGCCAACTCTGTTTGTGGCGTGCTTGCAGAAACGGCTTCTTTCGCATCACTCTCCCATACAGCTTCTCCTTGTGCAAAGTGCCTTGTATAGTTGACCGATGCACAGTGACACCATCTGCAGCAAGTTGATGCTGCAGCTCTCTGGAGGTGGTCTGAGGATTGTCCTTGACTGATCTCACCATTCTTCTTCTATGCCTTTCTGATGTTTTTCTTGGCCTGCCACTTCTGGCCTTAACAAGAACTGTCCCTGTGTTCTTCCATTTCCTTACTATGTTCCTCACAGTGGAAACTGACAGGTTAAATCTCTGAGACAGCTTTTTGTATGCTTCCCCTGAACAACTATGTTGAATAATCTTTGTTTTCAGATCATTTGACAGTTGTTTTGAGGAGCACATGATGCCACTCTTCAGAGGAGATTCAAACAGGAGAACAACTTGCAAGTGGCCACTTTAAGTAGCTTTTCTCATGATTGCATACACCTGGCTATAAAGTTCAAAGCTCCATGAGGTTACAAAACCAAAAAAAGTGCTTTAGTAAGTCAGTAAAAAGTAGGTAGGAGTATTTAAAACAAGAAAATGATAAGGGTGCCCATACTTATGCACCTTTCAAATTTTGTTTGAATGCAGATTGCACATTTTCTGTTAGTACAATAAACCTCATTTCAAGGCAGAAACATTACTGTGTCCAACAGTTATTACATATATCAAACTGAAATAGCTGTTGCAAAAACACCAATTTTTATAAAACATTAAGCTTAAGATTAATAGGGGTGCCCAAACTTTTTCATATGACTGTATGTTAGTATGCACCAAATCAAGTGGTCTTGTACTTTTCGTTTCACTTTCTTTAGGAATAGATATCCTTGTGGCTTTTCATTTTATACAACATTCATATCTTACGGTAATTGAGCAGTCAGATATCAATAAATCCTTTGTCAATTCTTTCCTTTGTAGCTCCATTATACTTTCAGGATGTCTGTGTCCTAGACGTCTATGCCACATGTGAATACAATTCTTGTGATCATGTGTAAACAACTGCATCTGTTCCTTTAATGTGTCTAGATGATATAATTGTTCATCTGCCTACACAAAATACAAGAGAGACATTTTTCTTTTTAACAATACAATAAACAAGGAAACAACATCGCCATCTACTGTCAAATCAGCATAAAGTCCTCCTTCACACAAACAAAGAAGTGCACAACTGTTGCATATACCAACAACCAGGAATATGGGTGCCATGCATATCAGGATCAAGGGGTGCCATGTATACCAGGATGGGGGATAAAGGGGTGCCATGCATACCAGGATCAAGGGGTGCCATGCATACCAGGATCAAGGGATGCCAAGCATACCAGAATCAAGGTTGTGCCACGCATACCAGGAACAAGGGGTGCCATGCATACCAGGATGGGGGATCAAGGGGTGCCATGCATGCCAGGATGGGAGATCAAGTGGCGCCATTCATACCAGGGTGGGGGATCAAGGGGTGCCATGCATACCAGGATGTGGGATTAGGGAATGCCATGCATACCAGGATGGGGGATCAACAGGTGTCATGCATGCCAGGATGGGGGATCAAGGGGTGCCATGCATACCAGGATGGGGGCTTGGGTGGCCATGCATACCAAGATGGGGATGAGGGCCACGTATACCAGGATGGGGATGAGGGCCATGTATACCAGGATGAGGATGAGGGCCACGTATACCAGGAAGGAGGGGTCATACCATGATTGAGGATATTAACAGAAGTGGGGGACATTACCCCAGTACCAGTGTCAGCAGCAGACCCCCTCCCACATAACAGTGCATCATGACCACATTTTTTGCTTACATTTTTTTTCTATTTTCCTCCTCTAAAACCTAGGTGCATCTTATGGTCCAGTGCGTCTTATAGTCCAAAAAATACAGTACTTTACTAATTTACAGTACTTTTTAATAACAAAAAATGAACATTGGGCTGTTCTAAAAATAGCAGTGTCTACATTTGTCTTTACAAACTCACAATACGTACAATATGTACTCTTTTTTTTTGAGGATTTAACATTCCTGTGAATCACTAACCTAATATTTAGTTGTATACCCACAGTTTTTTAGAACTGCTTCACATCTATGTTGCTTAGAATCAACCAACTTCCGGCACGTGTCAACTGTTATTGCAGCCCAGGATGCTTTGACTACATCCCACAATTTTTCAGCATTTGTTGGCTTTGCCTCAGAAACGGCATTTTTGATGTCTCCCCACAAGTGTTCTATCAGATTAAGATCCGGGGATTGGGCTGGCCACTCCATAACCTCAATTTTGTTGGACTGGAACCAAGATTTTGCTCGTTTACTGGTGTGTTTAGGGTCTTTGTCTTGTTGAAACATCCATTTCAAGACCATATCCTCTTCAGCGTAAGGCAACATGATCTCTTCAAACATTTTAATTAGTGATGGTCGAGCACTAAAATTCTCGGGTGCTCATTCGTCGGGTCGAGCAAATTGGAATGCTCATGTGCTCGACCCGAGCAACGAGCCCAATGTAAGTCTATGGGAAACTCAAGCATTTTTCCAGTGGCCCCCCCGGCGGTCTGCAGAGGGACTAGAAATTGTAGAAATCAATGGGAACAGTGCTCAAATGACATGGGAACAGCATGGAGAAGACCCCTGGAAGCATTTCTGACTCCCAGGTCACTGCTGTGAACAATGTTGTCAGAGTATTATGCCACTTTTATGGACTCACAATAAAACATACAAAAACGAAACCAAAATTGATTTTACTGGGGAAAATGTTAAAGAACATCCTTTGCAGGGTAAAGACTTGAATATAAGGCAAAATAAATAACCAAAAACAAAAATGCTTCTCCACACCTTGGGCTATGTTCACACATAGCGTTTTTGATGCGTTTTTGCACTTTTGCTTTCAACCAAGACAAATGCATTCACTGGGAAATGTCATTTTAACATTTTACAACCTTAACTGGCCATGTGGTGTGTGACACATCATCAGACACATCCTGTTTCATTTATGATGGAGGGACTCTGAAAGTCACAAAGCCTATTTTTATAGGGGAAACAGGCGGTCCTTACTATTCTTAAAGGGCCAGCAGTCGGTCCTCGCTTTTGTTAGAGAGCCATCAGCCGGCTATGCTTTGTTGTTCCCATTATTAACGAGTGGGTCTCCTATACTATTATTGCGTATGCAGTGACCGCAAGGGCTGCCAAACATTTGTACGCACGTAACCCAATACCCCTTTGAAGAGACATAGAGGAGGGTCTCAGTAAAAAAAAATGTTCCCATTATAAAGGAGCAGGTCTCCTGTAGTGGTAATGCCGATGCTGTGACTGGAAGGCCTGACAAAATTTAGGAAAATCCCCACTACCAATTTAAAGACACATAGAGCAGGGCCACAGTAAGGACATGTTCCCATTACAAAGGAGCGGTTGTGCTATACAGTTATAGGGTATGCAGTAAGGACAACGGCTGCTAAAAATTTGGAGGCACTCCAATGCCCCTTGGAAGAGACGTAGAGGGCCTCATGAAAAAATGTTCCCATTATTAGGAAGTGGCACTTCCATAGTGTTGGCCTATGCAGTGAATGCAAAAGCTGCCAAAAATTTGGGGGAACTCCAATGCCCTTTGCAAGACACGTAGAGGAGGTGATATGGTAGATATGGTGGTGAATGATATGGTGATGGAGGATGAGAAGAAGGAGGAGGACAAGAGCAAATAGACAAAATCAGTAAGCGTATACCCATGTGTGGGTGTGAAGAGGTGCATGGGAATAGACCTTCCAAAAAAAACCACTGGATTTGAGTTTATGTTATGCTGCTATCATTCGGTGGTGTTGAGAAGTCTGGCCCAATCCAGCCCTTGTTCATTTTTATAAGAGTCAGCCTGTCAGCATTTTCAGTTGACAGGCGGATGCGCTTATCAGTTATAATTCCACTAAAAGCCCGCTCTGACAAAACGCTAGCAGCAGGGCAGGCCAGGACCTCCAAGGCGTAGACAGCCCGTTCATGCCACTTGTCCAGCTTGGATACCCTATAATTCTAAGGCACAGAGGAATCATGGAGGATGTTGGTACGGTCGGCAAGGTACTCCCTCAGCATCTTCCCAAACTTTGCGCTCCTTGTGAGAGTAACCCACGCCTCAGGGCCTGTAAGATGGGAGGGTCTGAGAAAACTCTCCCAGAACTTTGACAATGTTCCCCTGCCTCTGCTGGATTGGAGTTATGTCTCTCTCACCTGTACTCCTTGGTTGTCCATCGAACTGTGACCTCTGCCGCCAGCATTTTTAGATGGAAATTTTTTTAATAATTCCGCATAGAGGGCCTTCTGGTACTGCCCCATTTTAGTAGACCTGTCCGCTTCGAGATAGAAAGTTCTCCTTGTAGCGTGGGTCTAGAAGTGTCACCAACCAGTAATGACTATCGCCCAAAATTTTGAGAACGTGAGGTTCACGGGAAAGGCAGCGTAACATAAACTCAGCCATGCATGCCAGACTGCTAACAGGCAAGACTTCCATGTCCTCACCAAGAGGACGAGTGACCATGCTCTCCTCCTCCCTGTCTTTAGGCCATCCATGCTGAATAGACAGTATGACATTTGTGCATGTAGTACTGTCTATAGCGCATGACACTAGCTCCTGTTCTTCCTCCTCCTCTTCCTCATTGTCACCCAATCCACGTTGGGATGAGATGAGGCTGAGCTGTGTGTAATCACCCTGTATGGTTCCTTGTTCCATCTCATCATGCTCCGCCTGCAATGCATCCTCTTTGATTGTGAGCAGAGCGTTTCAGAAGACAGAGAAGCGGGATGATGATGCTAATTATGGCGTCATCGTCGCTCACCATCTTGGTGGAGTCCTCAAAGTTTTGGAGGATGGTACATATGTCTGACATCCATGTCCACTCCTGAGGTCTTATGTGTGGAGTCTGAACTGAATACCGATGGCCTTGTTGATGCTGGTAGTCAACAACTTTCCTCATCTGCTCACAGATCCTTCCCAACATCTGCAATGTAGAGTTCCAATGCGTGGGGACATCACACACCATTCGGTGAGCCGGAAGCTGCAAACTCTGCTGAAACACAGCAAGGGCGGAGGAAGCTGTAGGTGACTTTCTAAAATGGGTACACAGGTGGCGTACTTTAACAAGCAGATCCGGCAGCTCAGAGTAGGTTTTGAGAAACCCCTGAACCACGAGGTTAAGCACATGGGCCAGGCATGGTACGTGTGTGAGCTCGCCTCACCTCAGAGCCGCCACCAGGTTCCAGCCATTGTCACACATGACCATGCATGGCTGTAGGTTCAGCGGTGTCAGCCACAGATCTGCTTGCTATTTCAGAGCTGTCCATAACTCTTCAGCATTGTGCGGTTTGTCACCTAAGGATATTAGCTTCAGCACAGCCTGTTGCCGCTTGGCTGTGGCAGTGCTGCAGTGCTCCCAGCTTCTGACTGATGTGGTCATTTCGGAGATGGAGGCTGAAGAGGAGGAGGATGAGGTGCAGGAACGGTAGACTGTGGGGGCAACCCTCATTGACCTAGGGCCCACAATCCTTGGCGTCAGGAGGATGTGTTCCATCCCAAAGTCCGACTGGTTCCCGGCTTCCACTATGTTAACCCAGTGTGTCGTCAGTGAGATGTACCATCCCTGTCCACAAGCACTTGTCCACATGTCCGTGGTTAGGTGGACTTTCCCAGTAACTGCATTGTTGAGGCCACGGCTAATGTTGTGGGACACGTGCTTGTGTAATGCGGTGACGGCACACCGGGAGAAATAGTGGCGGCTGGGGACCGAGTACCGAGGGACGGCCGCCGCCATCAGGTTGCAGAATGTTTCCATCTCCACGAGCCGAAAAGGCAACATTTCGAGCGCAAGCTGTCGCGAAATGTGAGAATTTAGTAGTGTGGCCTGTGGGGCAATGACTGTGTATTTGCGTTTGCGTTCCAAGGACTAGGGTAGGGACAACTGAACACTGCGCTGGGACAAGGACTTGGACATGCTTGCTGATGGTGCTAGTTGAGAGTGCAACGACAGGTGCAGGGCAGGAGGCATCTTCGCATGTGCATTGGTCAGGGGATTGGCTTGCATGCACAAAAGTGGAAGAAGCAGTGGTGCGACCCACAGACACTGTTCCTGGACCCTGGGGTTCAGCCCACAAAGTCGGGTGCTTTGCTGCCGTTTGCCTGATCATGATGGTGGTGGTCAGGCTGGTAGTTTTGCTCCCCCTGCTGATGCTGGCCTGGCAGGTGGTGCAAATGGCCTTTATGGGGTTATCGGCAGAGTCTTTAAAAAACAACCAGACTCGGGAAGACCTAACAGCTGTACTGGCAACTTCCGTCGTGTTGGTGTTACGGAGAATGGTTGCCCCCCTTCTGTCTGCGGCCACCACACTGCTTCTTCCTGCCTGTTGTGCCTCCCTCCCCCTGTGTGCTCCCTTCCCCTGCTGTGTGCCTCCCTCCTCCTGTTGTGCCTCCCTCCCCCTGTGTGCTGCTGTCCTCACTCTGTATGTCCCCCGACCACGTTGGGTCAGTTACTATATCATCCACCACCTCGTCTTCCGCTTCCGCACCCTGGTCCTCCTCTTTCTTCCCACCCCCGCTTTCGTGTGACCGTGGCTGCTCAAATATTTGGGCATCGCTACATGCGATCTCCTTTTGCCCCACTTCAAGTGGACCAGGCGAGAGGCCCAAATCTATAAATGGAAAAGTGAACAGCTCTTTGGAGTGTCCAAGTGTGGGATCAGTTGTCTCTGGGCATTCGGCATGGTGGGAGGAAGAGGATCAGGGTAAGGAATATGCAGTCCAGACTCACCTCTACTGAGACTTGACCGTGTGGAAGACAGGGTGGTGGTGGTGGCTAAGTGACTGGAAGCATTATCTGCTATCCAATCAATAACCTTTTCACACTGCTCTGTGTTCAATAGTGGTGTTCTGCGGTCCCCTATTAATTGGGACAGGAATGTCGAGCGAGAAGATGTGGGTGTTTGTTGTGGCACAATTTCAGCTAGCCCACGGCCTCGTCCTCTGCATGCACCATCATCACCATCACGTCCACTTCCCTGTCCCTTGCCATGCGCCTTGCACATTTTAAATGGAGGACAATATTTTCCACGTTCACTACAAATGGCTGGAATTGATCTGCAGTCATATATGATACGTGTGACGGAAAACCATAGTTTTAAATAGCTGGCCTGTAGGTAACTATTTTTAACAGCGAACTGGTGTCAATAACTTCGCTAACACACTGCAACAAAATTTAAATGGAGGCCAGAAATGGCAGAATTTTGAGCGCACTTATATGTGATCTGTGTGACGGACAAACTACAGTTTTAAATAGATGGATTTTTAGCTCTGTAATTTGGAAAGGATCTGGCTGTATTCTGCAGTGCCAACAGGCAAATGGAGCAGAAAAACGATGTTCTCTGGATTGCTTTTTAAACAAATAATCAGGATTAAGATAAAAAAAAAAATATTCCTGGCTCCTGATACCTGGGACTATTTCTAGAAATATCTGTAAAAACACCAGCAGCAGACAGAACTGGAATGGACTCTCTTGCTATATGCACTGCAGTCTGCCACATACACTGTCTGCCTGCCCAGCACTGAAATCTATGCAGCTGGATTAGTCCTCAGAAGGACTGTTAGTTGAGATGGATATGTGTATAATATATGGTGGTATACCTACACTAACTAAGAAACAAGCAAATCTCTCCCTAGCTCAGCAGCACCTTTCCCTACACTGCCTGATTCCGGAGTAGACTGTGACGAGCAGGTCTGATATAGACTTGATGACGCTGTGCGGCCAGCCAATCAATGTAATGCCACAACCAACATGACCAGCATTACAGTGTGTGGCAGACAATCCCTGCATGTTCATTGGCTCTCTAAAGAGCGCCAAACATGCAGGGAGGGGACCCGAGCTCCTGCCGTGCAACCCCAGAAATACTGGGCGAGCTCCGACATCTCGAGCAGTGAGATGCTCGGGTGAGTACTGAGCAGTAGCGAGCATGCTCGCTCATCATTAATTTTAATATATGCCAACTGGTCCATGATCCCTGTTATGCGGTAAAACAGGTGTGCCCTGTCAGGTTTAATAAGTGGGATTTCTTGCCTTATGAATGGGGTTGGGACCATCAGTTGTGTTGTGCAGAAGTCTGGTGGATGCACAGCTGATAGTCCTACTGAATAGACTGTTAGGTGCATTTTTCTTGCCATAATACAAATTCTAAGTAAAGAAAAACGAGTGGCCATCATTACTTTAAGAAATGAAGGTCAGTCAGTCCAAAAAATTGGGAAAACTTTGAAAGTGTCCCCAAGTGCAGTTGCAAAAACCATCAAGCACTACAAAGAAACTGGCTCACATGAGGACCGCCCCAGGAAAGGAAGACCAAGAGTCACCTCTGCTTCTTAGGATAAGTTTATCCAAGTCACCAGCCTCAGAAATCGCAGGTTAACAGCAGCTCAGATTAGAGACCAGGTCAATGCCACACAGAATTCAAGCAGCAGACACATCTCTTCAACAACTGTTAAGAGGAGAATTTGTGCAGCAGGCCTTCATGGTAAAATAGCTGCTAGGAAACCACTGCTAAGGACAGGCAAGAAGCAGAAGAGACTTGTTTGGGCTAAAGAACACAAGGAATAGACATTAGACCAGTGGAAATCTGTGCTTTGGTCTGATGAGTCCAAATTTGAGATCTTTGGTTAAAACCACCGTGTCTTTGTGCGACGCAGAAAAGGTGAACGGATGGACTCTACATGCCTGGTTCCCACCGTGAAACATGGAGGAGGAGGTGTGATGGTGTGGGGGTGCTTTGCTGGTGACACTGTTGGGGATTTATTCAAAATTTAAGGCATACTGAACCAGCATGGCTACCACAGCCATCTTGCAGCGACATGCTATTCCATCCGGTTTGCGTTTTGTTGGAAAATCACTTATTTTTCAACAGGAAAATGACCCCAAACACATCTCCAGGCTGTGTAAGGGCTATTTGATAAAGAAGGAGAGTGATGGGGTGCTACGCCAGATGACCTGGCCTCCACAGTCACCAGACCTGAACCCAATCGAGATAGTTTTTGGTGAGCTGGACCGCAGAGTGAAGGCAAAAGGGCCAACAAGTGCTAAGCATCTCTGGGAACGCCTTCAAGATTGTTGGAAGACCATTTCCGGTGACTACCTCTTGAAGCTCATCAAGAGAATGCCAAGAGTGTGCAAAACTGTCATCAAAGCAAAAAGTGGCTACTTTGAAGAACCTATAATATAAGACATATTATCAGTTGTTTCACACTTTTTTGTTAAGTATATAATTCCACATGTGTTAATTCATAGTTTTGATACCTTCAGTGTGAATGTACAATTTTTCTTAGTCATGAAAATACAGAAAAATATTTAAATGAGAAGGTGTGTCCAAACTTTTGGTCTGTACTGTAGGTCTGACACCATAGAAAGAGAAACGTGCCCATATCATGATGCTTGCACCACCATGTTTCAGTGTCTTCTGATTGTACTGTGGCTTGAATGCCGAGTTTGGGGGTCGTCTAACGAACTGTCTGCAGCCCTTGGACCCAAAAAGAACAATTTTACATTCAGCAGTCCACAAAGTGTTTCACTTTAGGCCAGTTGATGTGTTCTTTGGCAAATTGTACCAGCTTCAGTACATGTCTTTTTTTTAACAGTGGAACTTTGCGGGGACTACTTGCTAAGAGATTAGCTTCACACAGGCATCTTCTAACTGTCACAGTACTCTCAGGTAACTTGAGACTGTTTTTGATCATCCTGGAGCTGATCATTGGCTGAACCTTTGCCATTCTGGCTATTCTTTAATCCATTTGAATAGTAGTCTTCCGTTTTCTTCCACGTCTCTCTGGTTTTGTTTTCCATTTTAAAGCATTTTAGCTGAGCAGCCGATCATTGTCTGTACTTCTTTATAAGTTTTACCCTTTCCAATCAACTTTTTAATCAAAGCACACTGTTCTTCTGAACAATGTCTCGAACGACCCATATTTCTCAGGCTTTCAAGGAGAAATGCATGTACAACATGTGCTGGCTTCATCCTTAAATAAGGGCCATCTGATTCACACCTGTTTCTTCACAGAATGATTGACCTCACTAATTGAACTCCAACACTGCTATTATTTTGAACAAACCCCCTTTCAATTAATTATTCAAATACACAGACTCAAAAACACACAGATCATGAATGCGGAGTCTAGTGGTTTTCTTAGAATCTACTACACCAACTGGTAAATTGTTTGACATGTGGTAATATAATTTATATCAAAAACAGTGATTAATCTGGTTAGTCATATTGGACTGCTATTATTTTGAACACTTCTGTATATGTTTTTAATGTATTTTGTGATGTCACAAAAGACGTTTCAGGTAAAACATCAGAGTTTTCCTCAAGTATTTTCCTACAGCTTAAACTATGCAGATACGCCGATGTCTAAAAGTTGCCATGTGCACATACCCTGACAGTGAGTTATTAGTAAGGCCTGGGACTTAGTTGCACTAAGTGGTTTGTGAAGAGATCCCACAATACTCCAATACATCTAGTAGTAAGTCCTCCATAATTCCATACATGGTATATAATAATGCATGAAAGACAATCAAAGAAGAAATGCTTAAAACTAAGTTATCAATAGATATAATTCTCAACAGACAAACACAACTATAGCGACTAGAGATGCGCGAACGTCTCGAGAACTAACCAAGTATTCTCGGCGTGCTCGTCAAATATGTTTGCGTCTCCGCGGCTGCATGTCTCATGGCTGTTAGACAGCCGCAACACATTGTGCTGGTGCTTGAAATCATTGTCTTTTTCTGTAAAACATGGTTACCTCCAAGGAAATAGGTGCAGTCATCATTCCTTTGTATTAGAACGGCTTTACAGGCAAGGACATGCTGATCGTAAAATTATATACTACATACACACTTATATGTACACACTATTGTCTACACTATATACTACATACACACTTATAAATACACACTATTGTCTACACTATATACTACATACACACTTATAAATACTCACTGTTGCACTTCTCAAAACTGAAAATCAATCACTTATCAAGAACATTCGTCAAAAACTTCAAGGACAGAGGTTCCTCAGCTGAGAGAAAGGCTTCACGGCATTGAAAATTTTCCAGCAAGTGCCAGGACTCTTTCCTAAAGAGGATTCAGCTATGGGATTGGTTTAACACTGGTGCAGAGCTTGCTCAGGAAAGGTAGCAGGCAGCTGTCAGTGCTTCTATACATACAGTGAAGTGAAGCATTTTAGAGGTAGGCCTGGTGTCAATAAGGGCAGCAAAGAATCCACTGTGTAAAAAAAAAACATCCAGCATGACTGACATTCTGCAGGAAGTACAGGAATTGCACTACATAAGACTGGAGTAAAGTTATTTTCTTTGATGAAGTCCCCTTCAGACTGTTTGGGACATCCAGAAGAATGATTGTTTGGTGAAGAAAAGGGGTTGAATGTTACCATACGTTCTGTGTTATGCCAATTGAAAAACATCCTGAGACCATTCATGTGTGGAATTGCCTTTCACCTAAGGGAGTGGATTACTCACAATTTTGCCTGAGAACACTGCTATAAATAAAGAATGGGATCTAAACATCCTCCAAGAGCAATTTCTCCCAATAACCCAAGAGCAATTTGGTGAACAACCATTTTTCCAGCATGATGGAGACCATGTCACAAGGCCAAAGTGATAACTAAGAGGTTTGGTGAACAAAACATTACAATTTTGGGTCCATGGCTAGGAAACACCCCAGATCTCAATCTCATTGAAAACCTGTGGTGAATACTCAAAAAGCGTGAGGACAAACAAAAACACAGAAAATGTGATAAACTCTGAGCACTGATTAGACAAGAATGGGCCATCATTCAGGATTTGGCCCACAAGCTTTTATCCAGCTGCCAGGGTGAAGGACAGAAGTTTTGAAAAATAAGGGACAACACTGTAACTATTGAGTCTTCGCATAAACTTGATGTTTTTGTCAATAAAAAATAAAAACTTATGAAATGCTGATAATTGAAACATCTGACTAAAAAATAAAAAAAAAACCTCACTGAAACAGCACTTTGTGGAAAGCTACATTTGTGTCATTCTCAAATCCTTTCGACAAGACTGGTTGCTGTATGTTGAGTCAGGAAGGAATTTTCTCCATAATATGGGGCAATTAGCATCTGCCTCTTGGGGTTTTCGTCTTCCGCTGGATCAACGTCTTAGGTTATATTGATCTTGACGGACTTATGTTTACTTTTTATGACTGTACACACTATTATGAACAATATATATTACATGCACACTTATATACACACACTATTGTCTACACAATATACTGCATACACACTTATATACACACACTATTGTCTACACAATATACTGCATACACACTTATATACACACACACTATTGTGTACACTATATACTACATACACACTTATATGTACACACTATTGTGTACACTATATACCACATACGCACATATATACTCACTATTGTGTACACTATATACTACATACACACTTATATGTACACACTATTGTGTACACTATATACTACATACACACTTATATGTACACACTATTGTGTACACTATATACTACATACACACTTATATGTACACACTATTGTGTACACTATATACTACATACACACTTATATGTACACACTATATACTACATACACACTTATAAATACACACTATTGTCTACACTATATACTACATACACACTTATAAATACTCACTGTTGCACTTCTCAAAACTGAAAATGCAACATCAAGAAGGAAAAGTTATGGAATTATGGAAATTGTAGGATCGACTACTGACAGCTCTTATTGCAACTGCTGAGAATTATATCCCAGATGTGTTCGATGGGAAACAAGTCTGGAAATGCTGCAGGCCATTATAGCATGTTGAGGCCAGGCAGGCTGCTTCCAATAGCTTGAGCAATATATGGCCTCGCATTGTTGTGTTGAAAATCGGCCACTTGCACACTTTGGAGAAATGGTCGTAGCACTGGTTCCACCACCAAATCGATATAATGATGAAATGTTAGTGCACCTGGAGTGAAGTCTAGAATGGTCCACCTATCATACATTATCCCACCGCACACCATATTCCCGGTAATAGGTGTCACGCTGGGAATGGGGAGAACCCAGCGTATAATGACGGGAAAGGGAAAGAAGCCCTAAATCTAGGGAAGGGGAGAGTGGAGACCCCTAAACAGAACTAATGACAAACCCTAACTGCCCTATCGACCCTAAATAGGTTCGCCGAGCAGGATACCTAGCCCTAGCAGACCCTAAGGCTAGGCCCTAGGAAGGGAGCGGGAGGGATGAGCACTAAGTCGGCCCCACTAAAGACTAAAGAACACACAGGGGATACTCACAGGGGAATACACTTAGCTCTAAGATGACACAGGAGAAAGCATGGCAACAATCCACGAAGAAACTCCAAGGTAATTCTAGTCAACCACTAGAATCCAAAGCCTGAATAGGTATAACATGCTATCACCAGCAACACTCTGAGAATCTGAGTGTATTTGAGGAAACAAAAAGGAAATGCTGACTAACAGCAGAAAGGTGAGGATAAAGCAGGGTCCTAAAGGGAAAGGTATAATCCCCAAGCAAGGTGAGGGTCACTGCTGGGTCCTAAAGAGAAAGGTATAGTAAAAAGATCATGGAGACGTTAGTAAAGCCAAACGCAGCAACCTTCTACCGTTGGACACCGCAAGACTGTTAGTCAACCCTGACACACTCGTGACAGTAGGACATCTTCATGCCATCACCCACATGGTTTCCAGACAAATTTACAGCTATCATTGTGTCTACGACAAAAGCGAGACTCATTGTTGAAGAGAATAGGTCTCCATTCCAGCCTCTAGTGCAGTTTTGCTCTGCATCAAGATAGCCTTTAAGAGCGGCGTAGTGAGTTCAATGGACCATCCATAGCTGGTCGTCTAGCTTGTAGCTTAATGTCGTGCAAATGGGAGGTGATCATTTCATCGCTTCTATAATGCTTCAGAATACTTTACACTGACAGGCAAACTATTAGCCCACACATAGTCATCTACGGGGTTAACTGATCGGAGACCAATTCTATTGGGCTTTATGCCCAGCGCTGTTAATAGCAGCCTGTGTGCGATCCTTTTGCAGCACATATTTTTCTAATGCGCTACCATAAAGAGGCAACAGTTAAATTATTATACAGCGGTCATTAAGGAGGAATTCTATCTATACTTAAAGCTTAACAATCCCCGATATTACTGACTCCTTCCAAAACCTACGGTAATCTGGCCATGCACCTTAGATAACTGTTGGCTTAACACACTGATCCTGACTCCCCCAAAAGCAGGAACATTTGGCTAGGCCGTGAGTTCCTGTGCTCTTCATGACTTGAGTAGAGTAAGTCCCTGCAGAATCATGTGGCCGCGGGTTATCTTCCCACAGAACTAAAGTATTGGGCAATTATATTCCAACCATCTGATCCTTTTATCCCCTGACTTAGCCTGTTACGTTAAAGCCAGGAGTCCCCCAATATAATAGATATAATTTGCGGGTTGAGCCATCTTTTAACTAATGAGTATTGTCCGGTCATACCAAGAAGCAACCCACTTCTCTATTTAACGGGACTCCCTCATAAAATTGTAAAGTACTTATTCAAACATGCAACTTTATTATTGGGATTTTTAATTCTATAGTTTACAGCTCATTGCCCAAAGTACTGGCCACCTAGGCAAGATTTGCTATAGAGCTTGTGAGCGCTGCTCTGAAGCTGGCCATATTACTGGATTACACCAGCTCCAGCCTCCGTGCACTCTTTCGATGCTGCAGAGGAAAAGCTACCTCTACTAGCAGCATCAGAGAAACCAGGTAACCCTCTAGTCACCCCTGGGAACTTTAGGCCAATAGCCTTTCTAAACTGGGATCTGAATATTTTTTTCTAAATTGTTCACTAAATGGTTACATCAAGTTCCATCACAGAAAAAGAAACAGCCTTACCAACACCAGGTCAGAATACCAATGCACTAACAGGATGCAGCAGACCCCCATGATAAAGGCAGTATTCCTATCCCTAATGCCGAAAAGGCCTTTGATACGGTTTACTGGGCTACTTAGACAAAGTACTCATCAAATTTGGTTTGACTGGCTTTATCAAATCATTTATAACGTCCCTATATTCCAACCCCAACGCCATGGTTCTTTCTTCCAGTTCCTTATCATCCAACTTGAAAAGCTCGAATGGAACCAGCCAGGTCAACCCCAATAATTTTTGCGTTAATTATGGAGCACCTGCCAGAGTCCATTCGTTCCAATTCAGACATTTCTGGTCTTAGCGTTGGTAACTTTAAAACATGTTAGCTGATGACTTAATTACAGTTATATGAAAAAGTTTGGGCACCCCTATTAATCTTAAGCTTAATGTTTTCTTAAAATTGGTGTTTTTGCAACAGCTATTTCAGTTTGATATATGTAATAACTGTTGGACACAGTAATGTTTCTGCCTTGAAATGAGGTTTATTGTACTAACAGAAAATGTGCAATCTGGATTCAAACAAAATTTGACAGGTGCATAAGTATGGGCACCCTTATCATTTTCTTGTTTTAAATACTCCTACCTACTTTTTACTGACTTACTAAAGCACTTTTTTTGGTTTTGTAACCTCATTGAGCTTTGAACTTCATAGCCAGGTGTATGCAATCATGAGAAAAGCTACTTAAAGTGGCCACTTGCAAGTTGTTCTCCTGTTTGAATCTCCTCTGAAGAGTGGCATCATGGGCTCCTCAAAACAACTGTCAAATGATCTGAAAACAAAGATTATTTAACATAGTTGTTCAGGGGAAGGATACAAAAAGCTGTCTCAGAGATTTAACCTGTCAGTTTCCACTGTGAGGAACATAGTAAGGAAATAGAAGAACACAGGGACAGTTCTTGTTAAGGCCAGAAGTGGCAGGCCAAGAAAAACATCAGAAAGGCAGAGAAGAAGAATGGTGAGATCAGTCAAGGACAATCCTCAGACCACCTCCAGAGAGCTGCAGCATCAACTTGCTGCAGATGGTGTCACTGTGCATCGGTCAACTATACAACCCGCTTTGCACAAGGAGAAGCTGTATGGGAGAGTGATGCGAAAGAAGCCGTTTCTGCAAGCACGCCACAAACAGAGTCGGCTGAGGTATGCAAAAGCACATTTGGAGAAGCCAATTTCTTTTTGGAAGAAGGTCCTGTGGACTGATGAAACCAAGATTGAGTTGTTTGGTCATACAAAAAGGCATTATGCATGGCGGCAAAAAAACACAGCATTCCAAGAAAAACACTTGCTACCCACAGTAAAATTTGGTGGAGGTTCCATCATGCTTTGGGGCTGTGTGGCCAATGCCGGCACCGGGAATCTTGTTAAAGTTGAGGGACGCATGGATTCCACTCAGTATCAGCAGATTCTTGACAATAATGTTCAAGAATCAGTGATAAAGTTGAAGACACGCAGGGGATGGATCTTTCAGCAAGACAATGATCCAAAACACTGCTCTAAATCTACTCATGCATTCATGCAGAGGAACAATTACAATGTTCTGGAATGGCCATCCCAGTCCCCAGACCTGAATATCATTGAACATCTGTGGGATCATTTGAAGAGGGCTGTCCATGCTCGGCGACCATCAAACTTTACTGAACCTGAATTGTTTTGTAAAGAGGAATGGTGAAAAATACCTTCATCCAGGATCCAGGAACTCATTTAAAGTTACAGGAAGCGACTAGAGGCTGTTATTTTTGCAAAAGGAGGATCTACTAAATATTAATGTCACTTTTCTGGTGAGGAGCCCATACTTATGCACCTGTCAAATTTTGTTTGAATGCAGATTGCACATTTTCTGTTAGTACAATAAACCTCATTTCAAGGCAGAAACATTACTGTGTCCAACAGTTATTACATATATCAAACTGAAATAGCTGTTGCAAAAACACCAATTTTTATAAAACATTAAGCTTAAGATTAATAGGGGTGCCCAAACTTTTTCATATAACTGTATCTACTCCACAGATATAGAAATATCTCTTCATGCCGTCATCGCTTTTCTATAATCTTTTGCTGACATTTTATTTTATAAACTAAATGGCAATAAACCTTAAAAATTATATGGTGACCTTTCCGCATGTGATCAACACAAGATTGCCAATTTTGCCAATGTACAAATGACAATTTACATTGATTTATTTATTTACATCTTGTCACAACAACCGTGACTTTATTGGGTCACAGCTGTTTTATTTACCGTATTTTTCGGACTGTAAGACGCACCGGGCCATAAGACGCACCCCAAATTTTAGGGTGGAAAATAGGAAAAAAAAAATTTTTTAGAAGATGGGGGTCCATCTTATAGTCTGAATAGGTATCTTACTTGGGGGGGGCGGTGGAGCTGGGGTCACAGAAGGCAGGGTCGTTCAGGAAGCCGGCGGAGGTGGAGGCATGCTGGTACCTGGTGGCTGGGGGCCTGGCGCTGGGGGCTTGGTTCCCTGGTACCTGGGGGTCTGGTGCCCTGGTATCTGGGTTGCTGGGGGCCTGATGCTGGTGCCTGGTGCTGGGGGCCAGGGTGCTGGTGGCCTGGTACCTGGGGTGTGGCCATTTTCCTGTAGAGCACAGCTTCAGGAACATGGCCGCGGCCACCGGAAGCCGCTCACTCTGCTCTGCAAACTTCGCTCACAGAAATACACCAGCCCCGGTACCCGGCCAGGCCCAGCCCCCAGCCAAATACCAGCCCGCCTCACCTCTTCTACTGCCGCTACCCTGCAATCCCGCTCCACCACCACCGGTAAGTTGTGTTCGGACCATAAGACGCACCCCCCATTTTCCTCCCAAATTTGGGGGGGGAAAGTGAGTCTTATGGTCCGAAAAATACGGTATACCATAACATTTATACAGCAGTGATCAAAAATATACCCTTATCTGGGTGTATGATACTTTAATATATAATCATATTTTATACAAAACAATAAAAGTTACAATTTATTCACAAACTTTATTCCCCTCCTCTCCTCTTTTCCTTATTAATCTATAGTCTTATAGGGGTGTACACTAATGTGAATAAATGTCCGATGAGATTTGACAATAAACTTATTGCAAATTTGAGACAACATCGTCACATTGGGCACACTATGGCAACCACACTCCATTTTCCACACCACCTCTACTTTAACAAATCCTACCTCTTGTATATGATCTGACTCCCTCTCCGGCACCTATCTCTTCCTTCCCCTCTTTCTTCCTCCTTATTGCTTTCCTCACTATTTCCATCTCTATATTTTATAAGTCAAACATTTGTATGAATTTTTTTTTAAATACTATTGCATCATTTATCTTTTGAAACTTTAACAAAAATTTACAGTTTAAAAGAAAAAAAATTCCACAAGGCCTTAAAAAAGTTGTCCAGTACTTTATATTACCCCCCAAATGTATCCCCCCGGGGCCCCTAAGGATTTTTGTAAATACCTTACGTTGCTGTTTCTGCCTGTGAGCGGGGCTATCCTTGGCCGCTCACAAGCATCACGTGACCCTATGATGGCGTCACGACAAATGAGGCGTGACTTAGCGCTGAGGTCCCCACGGAGGCTGCTGGGTTGTGGGCTGGGTTACCCCCCGCATCACACCCAGCATCCAACGCGCGCTTTCCCAATGAATGGGGAGAGGCAGAGCGCGGTGGATGCCGGGTGTGACGCGGGGGAGTAACCCCGCCCACAGCCTGGCATCCACCGTGGAACGCAGAAGACAGAGACCCCCGGCTGCTGCCAGCACTTGTCATGACGTCAGCGGATGTCAGAGTCAGCTACAGCCGGGGGTCACGTGATGCCTGTGAGCAGCCAGTGATAGCGCCGCTCACAGGCAGTATCTGCAGTGTAACGTAATTACAAATATCCTTAGGCGCCCCGGGGGGGATACATTGCGGGGGTAATATAAAGTACTGGACAACCCCTTTAATTCTCCCTATCAATGTTCAGGCTCATAATAAATTGAAACTTGAATCGCTTTTCCTATTTAGGTGGTCGGAAGAAGTCATTCCATACTTGGGGATTATACTATCTGCTTCTCCCATGATTATTAAGAAACATTTCTACCATCTTTATCATTCACATGAATCTGAACTGGACAGGTTCTCACACCTAGCCCTTTCTTGCCTAGCAATAATCCAATCCTTATCAAATTGAATCTCACAGATGGATGCAGTTTGAAAACTTTTTCGCTAAATTTGGTTTCACCAGGCGAACTCTTCAGTCTGAATACATCAAACCTACCTCCTATTCCCCTATACTCCCAATTATGTTATCTACTGTTTCCCTTTGGAGAACCTGGGAAATGTGTCCTCTATGTGAGATCTCAATTATAGAATTAGAGCCCCGTATCCCTTATCAATTCTGTCTACATGGGAGGTAAGCAGTCTGAGGACTTGGCAGATATTAGCAAGGATTTATTGTTTCTTTAGTTAGACACAATTATTAAAAAGTAATAGCGCCAACGTGGATCTTTCTATCAATACTTGCAGATCAGACACATCTTATTGGCCTTCTATTATCAACACACATCCCCTCTTTCACCCTTCCACCATTACCTCCTTATTGAGGATACGTCTGAAAAAGTTTTGTAAACCTTCTATAAGATACTGAATTCCCATTTTCACCATGAAAGTGTTCTCACTACCAATATCCATTCAATAGTCATGGTTCATCAGGACTGGTCCCTGTGGTCCCCTCCCCCCAGTGGTCCCTATTATTATGCTGTAATGTCCTATCCCCATCTTCTCCGCATCTCTCCCCCTCCTATTATTTCCACTTTTTCACATGCTGGATGTTTTCATCACTCAATGTTATGGTAACTTTCATCTATAATTTGTCTACACTTTTGCGTTTTCTGTTCATTGTTTGTATATTTTTCTTTGTTTATAACAATCAATAAAACTTATTGGAGAAAGAAGCGCTCCAAGCTAACGATTCCCTAATCCATCCTAAATATCTATGTGATGGAGGCAGATTAAGATACTCACCAATCACCGTCTTCTCCCTTCCTCTCTTCTCTCCCTCACTGCTCCTATACTCATGTATGCCTGATTCAGCCGAGCATGCATGTGCTTTCCATGGGAGGATAATGGGCCTGTCCCACAAAATTCAGTCAATTCAGATGATTTTCCTTTAATGTGAATGGGCACTAAAGAGCTGGACCACATGAACGCTATGGGGCCCATGAACAGGAGGAGCCTAGTGCCGAATGCTTATATCGTATATATACAGCATAAGTTATGATGGCTTATAAGGAGTAGACTCACAAGCTGAGCCCACTCCATACCCAGTGGGTGCCGGCTGTTTTACACAGCAGACAGACACTCGTAATTGCTGCAATTCAAGCTAGCTCTGATTGCAGCTGTTTAACCCCTTAGCTTCCATAGTGACCAGCAATTATGGTACCTAAGCAGCTAGACAGGGGGTCTCTGTGACCACCACTGGGTTGCTTAATGGCAGCCAGGGGCCAATAAGAGGTCCCATTTCGAATCTTTGCTATGGGGTCTGTGGATTTCTATGTACACCCCTCTATGACCTGATAAGAATTATCCTGAGGGTTAAGCAGGTGGACTAACATGTTCTGTGCCCTCCCAGTATTCCTCTCTCTGCATATCATACCATGAGTATCCACCTTAGTACATGCCGTATTCTGAAAATCTTATTTACCGTATATTCCGGCGTATAAGACGACTTTTGAAGACTGAAAAATCTTCTGTCTAGTCTGGGGTCGTCTTATACGCCGGTAATGCTTTTGAACTTTCAGAAATTGACATGCGGGGATACTCTGGGGGTGTTAATAAGCTGCCGTGGCCGTATCCCTGCCATGTCGGAGTTAATATAAGGTGGAGGGAGTTAAAATACGGCGGCGGTAGGTCCAGATAGTCAGCGCTTCTGTGCTGAAACGGACACATCGCTGCGTATTCCCAGCTCCGGACACAGCGCAGGGCTTCTGTGCCGACAGCTTTCACTTGTCACAGAAGCGCTGCGCTGTGTCCGGAGCTGGGAAGTTCGCATCGCTTCTGTGACAATATATGAAAAGCCGGCAATTCAGCAGCGGCATAAGCCGGCACCCGACAATTTAGAATAGAAAGAATAGAGCTTCACACATAGATTAGATAGATAGAAACATGTCAGTCACATATATATGAAGTACAGTGACAGTGTTGATTACTGTACTTGTCATTTAGTGTTAAAATAAGGATTTATTTAAAAAAAAATTGGCGTGGGGTTCCCCTTAATTTTAGTCTCTAGCGGAGGTTAAGCAGACAGCTGGGGCAGATGTTTGAAGCCTGGGAAGGGGATAATACCCACGGAGCTTCCCAGGCTACTAATATCAGCCCCCAGCTGAATACCTAGCCTTTACTAGCTATTAAAATGGGGGATCCCAAAAAAATGACGTGGGGTCCCCCCTATTTTAATAGCTAGCAAACGCTAGGCAGACAGCTGGAGGCTGATATTAATAGCCCAGGAAGGGAGCCATGAATATTGGCCCCCTCCCAGGCTAGAAACACCAGCCGTCAGCCGCCCCAGAAATGGCGCATTCATAGGATGCGCCAATTCTGGCACTTAGCCTCGCTCTTCCACGCTGCCCTGTAGCGGTGGCAGGGGGTAATAGGGCTGGGGTTGATGTCAGCTTATAATGCCAGCTGACATCAAGCCCAGGTTAGTAATGGAGAGGCGTCTATAAGACACCCCCATTACTAACCCCATAGTCAAAGTTAAAAAAAACACAAACACCCAGAATAAACTCCTTTAATTGAAATAAAGACACAATTGTTCTAAATTAAACCATACTTACCATCACGCCCATTCCAGCTGAAGCCAACGATCTCCTGCAATAAAAGAAAAATAATAAACCAACCTCATCCTTACCTTTCCATGGTTCCCAGGACGGGTCCAGCTCTGCTACATCGAGATGACAGACTGGACCGCAGCAGAACGCTGCCATCCAGCCTGTCATCCCGCAGACACTGAGAAGCGCAGGCATGCTTGTGCTCCTCAGTGTCTGACTGTGACGGCATCCAGATGAGCCGACAATGAACTCAGCTCACCTCCTGGACGTCCGTCACTGACAGCGTGGGAAACTTCTACTGCGCATGCGGGAAGCAGGAGAATTTTCCCACGCTGTCAGTGACGTGCATGAGGTGAGCCGAGTTCATTGGACATGATCTCGGCTCATCTGGATGCCGTCACAGTCAGACACTGAGGAGCACAAGCATGCCTGCGCTTCTCAGTGTCTGCGGGATGACAGGATGGATAGCAGCGTTCTGCTGCGGTCCAGCCTGTCATGTGAATGTAGCAGAGCTGGACCGGTCCTGAGAACCATGGAGAGGTAAGGATGATGTTGCTTTATTATTTTACTTTTATTGTAGGAGATCGTTGGCTTCAGCTGGAATGGGCGTGATGGTAAGTATGGTTTAATTTAGAACATTAAAAAATTGTGTCTTTATTTCAATTAAAGGACTTTATTCTGGGTGTTGTGTTTTTTTTAATTACTTTACTAGAAATTCATGGTGGTCATGTCTAATATTGGCGTGACCCCATGAATTTCGGGCTTAGGGCCAGCTGATAATGCCAAGCTGGCCCTAACCCCTTTAGGTTACCCAGTGAGCCACCGCACCAGGGCCCTGGATGAGTTGGGTACAGCGCCAGAAGATGGCGCTTCTATGAACGCGCCATTTTCCGGGGTGTCTGCGGACTGCAATTTGCAGCGGGGGGGGGCCCAGAAAGCTTGGGTCTCCCTGCGCTGCAGATTCCAGCCCCCAGCTGCCTAGTTGTACCTGGCTGGACACAAAAATAGGGCGAAGCCCCACGTATTTTTTTTTTTAATTATTTCATGAAATAATTAAAAAAAAAAGGGCTTCCCTATATTGTTGTCTCCGGCCAGGTACAAATAGGCAGCTGGTGGTTGGGTGCAGCCCGTTCCTGCCTGCTGTACCTGGCTGGACACAAAAATATGGCGAAGCCCCACGTCAACATTTTTGGGAAAAATTAATTACAAAATTAATAATTTAGGGACTGCATCTTTATTAACCCCTCAATTGTCATTTAGTGTTAAAATAAAGGATTTTTTAAAAAGAAAATTGGCGTGGGATCCACCATCATTATAGTCTCTAGCGGAGGTTAAGCAGACGGCTGGGGCAGATGTTTGAAGTCTGGGAAGAGGGTAATACCCACGGAGCTTCCCAGGCTACTAATATCAGCCCCCAGCTGAATACCTAGCCTTTACTAGCTATTAGAATGGGGGACCCCCCCAAAAAATGACGTGGGGTCCCCCCTATTTTAATATGTTTATGAGTGACAGTTTTCCTGCTATATACCTGCATGTCATAAGAATTTAAATTAAAAAAGGACCATGTTAAATTCAAATCTGTTTTTTTTTAATTTTTACCGGTGTTTGGTATGCGTTGGAAAAGGGGTAGTCTTATACGATGAATATATCCTAAACTCTATATTTTAACAGGAAAGTAGGGTGGTCGTCTTATACACCAGGTCGTCTTATACGCCGGAATATACGGTATCTGTTTTCTTTTCTAAAAGTGTTTATTTTACATCAACATGAAACATAAGTATGGAAAATTTCTATTAACTGATTAGCTGCAGTGGTCACCCAATGGCCACTGCGAGAAGGAGAAGCCAGGAGGTCGGCGGGGACACTGACAGCAGCAGTTCTGGGGGTCTGAAAGGTAAGTATGAGATTATTATTAGAAGGCATCTGATATTCATAAGATGTATATATATATCTCCTATGCTTTAGACACATATACACACCTTAAGAGTGTTAGATGGTTAATAATAATATAATATAATATTTTTTTTACAATGTGTATTATAATATATAATAATATAACATTTTATAATATGTATACAACAGATTGGACAGTCGGCCATCATGACAGCGCGTTGTTGGTCTCACATGTGATGTCACAGTGACATAGAATGCTGTGAGGTTATACAATCTCTGCACTCGGTGACATCAGCGCCATTTTCAGAGTTGAAGTTTTCGCTGAGACTCTACCGTGGTTTTGGAAGTGCGAGCTAGTTTGTTTCATACATCTAGTGCTTTACTTCTACAGCTTCTTATTGATATTTTGGCACCATAACATCCGTGCCATCAGAGAACTTAGTTCTCATTTTCTATCACTCTACCATCTCAGCCCCGGGAAACTGAACCATGACTTCCAGGGAGCTGCATCAGCTTATTGCTGACAACGAGACTTGGATGAGCCGACCAGAAAATCAGGGTAAGTGAGAGAATATTCCCACCTTATAGGATCTTTTCTGGGAGGAGATTTCCCTGGGGTAAGCGGTTTCAGTGCACTCAGTGCATCCTCCACCTTCCCATTCATAGTCCTTGGGGGCTGTGTTAGTCGCAGTCTGGTTCCACCCCTGCTCTGTGATGTCTGTAGAGAGGGGATCCACTGAGCAGGTTTATTTAGCCCAAACATTAATCAATTTTTTCTCCTCTCCCTAAACTCCAAAGCAACAGCAGGTTCACTCCGTTTGGCTCGAAAGTGTATTTTTATAAACTTTTGCATATTTATAGTACATTTTATTTCTTTATAGGTCAGGCTATGATTGTCCATCAATTGAGATCTTCTCAAAGGGATCAGAGAAGACTAATTACTACTGGTGGACACAGAACAGACGCCACTGCTGTCACTGCGAGAGGCAGAGAAGCCAGAACTCCTCTCCGGCAAAGAGGACAAGAGAGCAGGGAAAGAAGCCGCTCTCCGCTTAGACCAGTCCCTGCAGAGCCCTCCAGAGAAACATCAGAGAGCAGAAGGGATGACAGTGGATCCTCAGACACCGCCACTGAGTTTGAATTCAGACGGCCATTTCCCGTTCTGCCGAGCCGCAGACTCAGGGAGTCTCCAGCTGCAAGTGGATCTCCTGTACAATTACTGCAGGCAAACCGTCTGTTCAACATCATCTTTCAGCAGCAGAGAATGGGAGTGATGACGCCTCCGCCACAGATGCGGCCACCATCACCACCTGCACAATATAATCTGCAGGAAAGGCAGCAGACTTGGCGAGCTCAGCAAATTAGGAACCTCCCAACAAGAGCTGTAACATCTCAGGAGGAGTCGTGTGTCATCTGCATGACGGATTATGAGACCGGAGAGGGAGTCACAGTGCTACCATGCAATCATTGTTTCCATCAGGGTTGCATCTCTACCTGGCTCAACTCCAACCTTCGCTGCCCCCTGTGTCGCAAACACTGCTTCCTTCTAAAATTCAGTGGAACATCTTAAATCTTCATGGAAGAAGTTAAGAGTTTGGCAGTGACACTAGAAGAGTCCATCTTGTACGTCAGCCCAGGTAAGAGAGAACATATAGATTACATCTGCATTCATTTCAGTTGGTAAAAAAAATAATTCACCTTTACTTCTGTTCTGTCTTTTCTTTAGTTTACCATCAGCTTTGGGAAACATCGTACCAGTACTGAGTTCTCAGATGAGGATCAATGAAATAGCGGTCTTCTTTGTGTGATATTATTGAGACGCTGAAGAAGAAACTGCTCCTGCACATGACGATTTTCGGATGAACCCCCTTCTCTCTTTTCTGTGAGGGGATTTTGAAGATGCTCTGGAAAGTAGATAGAGAGGAAACCAGGCTCTCCAATATAAGCCGAAAGTTAGAAGTTTATTACAACAATCATCAGCAAACGTCTGTGTGCAATGGGCCAACGTTTAGGTCACATGACCTTGTTCATAATATATATATGTATATACATTAAAAAATGTTATACCAATTATATTGATTCTGTGTCTTTCACCTTATTTGCATGGTATGCATACTGGGAACTCCATAACATTGTGCTCAGAGCAGGTGGATTGATGATAAATGTCTATTCTAAAAAAAAAAAGTTGTACAAACGTCAAAAAGAATGAACATATGTACTGAAATGTCAAAAGGACTTGCTGTGCATATGATCCGTCTGTTGTCACTTCTTTTAACTGCTTCAGGCTTCAAAATCTATGAAGCGGCTAAAAGAAGCGATTGGTCTTTTCTTCTAGAAGCTTCTGCTTGGAAGTCGCCACTATTTTATATATAAACTGATTTCGCAGTGAAAACGCAGCAAAAAACTAACACAAAGACATCACAAAAGCCACTTCAGGTAAAACTCGATGGACACCATGATGAGGACATCTGGCTGAGTGTCTACTGATCACTGCTTGTAACCCCTTTTTCTCCATAGGGATAGTGTAGTGATAGACGGGTGGGATATAAGTATTAATCTATGTATGTTTTTAGCTCAAGTGGGTGGGAAGTATAATTAGGTAATTGGGAATTAATCGTATATTAGTACTGTCTGCTATTGTTATTAGTGTGCACTGTGTTAGTGTGGTCATTAGTAGTATATGAACTGTAGACTTGTGTGTAATAAATATCCTTTATTCATACACGGTTTTGTCTCAGTTAGAATATAGCAATTAACACAAGTGTCCCAGGTAAGTCACTGCATACCACTTCAACAATAAATATAATCCCACAGCTGCAATATTAAAATCAAATTATAGACACAGAATAGAAATATGCGCAGAAATGAAACATCAGAAATGTATTTGATAATGCTTTGATTTGAGAGTCCTCAGTGGTTGATTCCTTTTAATGGCTAACTGAAAAGATAGTAACAAATTGCAAGCTTTTGAGACTACTCAGGTCTCTTCATCAGGCTAGTATACCACAAAATGTGAAGAGTCACATATTTATTCACAATAAGACACAGAAATAATGCAATAGATGCAACAGGTGACGGAAAGCAGAGTTATTATGGGAGAAATAAACAGTTCTGGCTATAAATATTTTAGCAGTTAATAGATAAGGAGTGTGAAGGTTTTATTGTCCTGTGACTAGGTCTAGTGTTATGATGGCCTCACAAGTCTGAGGGGCACATTCCTTAGTTGATGTAAAATGACATAAATCCATGCGACACATTCATTCCTGCTCTGAAAGTGTTAAAGGTCACCATTAGTTTATATTCTGAGATTCTTCTTTCTCTTTGAGATTTGAAATGACCTTTTAATACCAGTAATTTCATGTCTTTTATGCTATGATCAGGGGAACAAAAATGCTTGGCTACAGGTAGATCTATTCTTTTTTCTTTTATTGTGTGGCGATGATGATTCATTCTTGTCCTAAGTTTTTGCCCTGTCTCCCCTACATAAAGACCCCCAGCTGGACATTTGGTACATATAATTAAGTACACTACGTTAGATGTGATACAGCTGAACGTACCTGGGATCTTATAGTCCTGATGTGAGTTGGGTATCATCATCTTGTCTGTGGTCATTATAAACGGACAGGTTTTACATTTTTTCTGGTTGCAAGGAAAGGTACCTGTAGCTGGAGGAGATGACAGAAAGCTTCTGACAATGATGCTTCTTAGATTTGGGGGCTGCCTGAAACACAGAAGTGGGGGGTCTGGAAATATGGATTGTAATCGGGCATCTTTTTGTAGTAAGGGTTGTAGTTTCCGTGTAGCTCTCCTTAGCGCCTCCAGATTTGAATTGTAGGTGACTACTAGAGGCACCCGGTTGCTTTCTTGTTTGGTTTTGTAATGTAGGAGGTGATTCCTTGGTATTCTGGTGGCTCTTGTAATCTGGTTCTCAATTGTTCTTGGATGGTGGCCCTGATTCAAAAGGTCTGAGACCAAGAAGGTGTTTGTCTCTATCCATAGGGTTGGAACATATCCGATTGTATCTGACGGCTTGTCTGTAAACAATTTAAGGTATGTAGGACGGTCGATTGGTTTCCTGTACAAGGATGTCTCTATTTCATTGTTCTGTAGCTTGATGATGGTGTCCAAAAAGTTAATTTCATTACAGGAGTAGTTGAGTGTTAGGTTGATGGTGGGATGAAATCGATTAAAGTGTTCATGGAACGTCTTCAGCTGTTGCTCAGACCCCGTCCAGATGATTAAAATATCGTCAATGAAACGATAGTAGGCCAGAGGCCTGATGGGGCATGAGGACAAAAAGTCACTTTCAAGCTTGGCCATGAAAAGATTTGCGTACTGTGGATCCATTTTACTTCCCATCGCTGTACCAGTTTCCTGTAGATATATGTTGTTATCAAATTCAATGTAATTGTGGGTGAGGATGAATTCTGTAAGTTTGACCACAGAATCAGCAACAATTCCTGTATTTTCTATGAAGATTTTGCAGGCATTTAATCCATCCTGATGTGGGATGTTAGAATACAAAGATTCCTCATCCATGGTGGCCAGGATGGTTCCTTCTGGTAGAGGACCTATTGCTGCTAGTTTATTCAGTAGGTCTGTTGTGTCCTGAATGTAGCTGGGTGTAATCTTTACCAGTGGTTTAAGAACACACTCTATTCTATTAATTTGATAATGCTAAAATCAATAAAACAACATATAAACATAGCAGGGAAGGGAAACCGTTAACCAATCCACATACAGATGAGCCTAATGCTATTTGAAAATAAGCTATGACTCCATGTGATCACTAATTAAACCATGCAGATATATAACCCCACGTCTAAGGTGCATTGTGCTGGAGAAAAGAAACCTAATAAATCAAGGTTTTCCATGGAGAAGTCTATTGGCATAAAACAGTAAACATGAATCAAATAAAACACAGATTATAGGGACTAGCCCGTCGTAAAGTGCACAGTGCAATGCTTGGAGGCTTTGAATCCCGGTAGTACTGATTTGAAAGGAGTTGTCACTTAGAACTTACTGTTAGTAGTCAGATCTACATGTGTATGCACCCCCGACAACGCCGTTTCGCCAGTGCATCTTCCAAGGGGCGTTAACTAGGGAGGGGACAGTGTTCCTTATATATACAGCCATTAATCAAAGTTTTTAGCCTTATATCCAATTATTGCCATGGGTGGAAGGCGGCACATGAAGCATTCCTCAGTAACTCATAGATGTAAAAGGTGACTTCAGGATTGTGCGCTTGGAACACATACGCGGCATGCACACTGTTCCGAGTGCGCAAGGCCGGAAGACACTGAGTGCCATGAATGCGCATGCGCACAAGCCCAAGGAAAGGAAGTAAGTAAAGTGTGCGGCTAGCAAATACCGCTAGGTGTACAAAAGATGGGGGAGCCCGGATCGCTATTGGACAGGACTCATATCACATCGTGTGTAAAGGAGGTGGAAAACGTAATACATAATACATAGTAATCCTAATAAACGCTTGCACCTGGTATATAAGTCAGATGGAATTAGAAGCTACAAGAGAGAGGATGGATGAAATAACCTATTACTAATGACAGCAATGATGTTAGACATAATACCATAAGCACTGTGGGTGAATAAGTGCGGAGCAAGTGCACTAGTGTACTAAGAGATACATAAAAAAGTGAATAATAAAAAGGGTTAACCCGTTACAATAATAATAGCAATAATATTGAACATAAATGCCATAAGCACTAACAAAGAATACGTGCAAAATAAGTGCAGTGGTGTACCAAAAAATGTGTGGGGGATGATAAATATTCCACAAATTATTAAAAAATATAACAATAAAAAGTGTGCTAAAATATCCCCAAGCAATAATGATAGACAATCAATATAAGTGACATGAACACCTGGGGTCACGTAGAGAAAGGTACAAACCGTACAAAAATATGTATACTGAGTGAATATCCCTGATCAAAAGGGACATGAAATGCATATGGAACATATACTGTATGCCATAGATGTCCATAAGGTGAATTAAACAAATATATTTTGATAGGTAAACAGGTCTATATAATACCCTTAAGAAGAGATGGACAAAGGAAAATAGGAGAAACAAAGTTACCCCAAAACAGCAAATTAATCAGGGGGTCATATGAATTTGATATCACTGTAATCATACAGTCATACAGGCCAGAAGAATAAATCAGTCTTATCACTTTTACCGCATGGTGAACCGTGCAAAAGAATGTCCAGTATAAAAACAATAGCTGAATTGCTGTTTTTTATTCATTCTGTGTCTGAAAAATCTTAGTAAAAAGCAATCAAAAATTGTTATGTAAACCAAAATGGTACCAAAAAAATCTTCAACTCGTGAAAAATAAGCCCTCATACAGCTCTGTTCGTCAAAAGATAAAGAAATTATAGCTCTCACAATATGGCGACAAAAAAACAACTATTTTTTTATAAACAATCATTTTTACTGCGTGACAGCAGCAAAACATAAAAAACTATATAAATCTGGTATCGCTGTAATTGCACTGACCCGTAGATTAATTTATACCGCACGATGAGCGGCGCAAAAATAAAAATAAAAACTGTTCTTGTACTACTGTCTATTTGTTCATTCTACATCCCAAAAATTGGAATATGGCTCGATTCACATTTATCCTGCGCTTTCTGTTGAGCGCTTACATTGGAGTTTCTATGTAAATCAGAGAAAACGCGATTCAGACAAAACACGATTCAGACAAAACTCCCAATAGAACCACTCACTATAAAGAGGCAGATGGAGGCACTTTGGACTCTGGTGTCTGTTACAGTGGTGTCACATTATTTTATGCATCTTTTTAGCGCACAAGTGTGGGCGACCACAGTTTTGTTCACGCCAAGAAAAATGATGGATACCACCGGAATAGACGGCAAACAGAGTCCAAAGTGTCTCCATCTGCCTCATTATGATGGATGGTTCCTCTGGGGATTTCGTTTGAATCGCATTTTTGTGAGATTTACTCAGAAACCCTGTTATAAATGCTCAGCGTAGAACACAAGAATGTGATCCCACCATACTGAAAGTGATCAAAAAATATTTTGTACTCCAAAATGTTACCAAAAAAACCCTAACTTTTCCCACACAAAACCAGCCCCCACTCAGATCTGCCATCTGTCACTGGAAATGTAGAGGGTTCCCATGTTACTGGTAAAACAAAGACTCTGGAAAAGCAACATGGCTCCCACCCCTCAAATAAAATACATTGAAATATACGCTCCCAAATACCCCCTCCTTCTGAGCCCCACTGTGCCTAAACTACAGTAAGGGCTACATTTTTGCCATTATTGTAGCGGGAAGAGTGCACTTAACATTTTACGGGTTTTTCCCAGAAACACAAACTGGGCACAATGTGTGGGCACTGAGCTGGCATATTTGCAATTCTCCCCCCAAAAAACTATGGCGTGGATGTTACAAAATAGTCACTTGAGCCGTAGATGAATTCATTGAGAGGTCCAAATTCTGCAATGGGGTCTCTTTTGGAGGTTTGCTGCTGTTCTGGCACCTTAACGGCTCTGCAAATGTTGCCCGAAAATTATTCTAGCAAAATCTGTGGTTCAAATCCAAATAGCGCTCCTTCCTTCTCAGCCATGACGTGAGGCTAAACAGTAGTTTCTGACAACATATAGAGCATCACCATATTCGGGAGAAATTGCAGAATAAATTTTGGGGTCCAGTTTCACCTACTAACCCTCATGGAACTGACACATTTGTAGCTAATAAAAAAAAATTACATTTTAACAACTAAAATGTGAAATTTCCACATTCCAATGTTATAAGATTCTTTGAGGCATCTGTGGGTTCAAAATACTCACTACACCCCTTGATGAATTCCTTAAGCAGTAAAGTTTCCAATATGGGGTCACTTGTGGGGGTTTCTGCTGATCTGACACCTCAGGGGCTCGGCTAATGGCACCCTCAATCTATTCAAACAGAATCTGCATTCTAAAACCCAAGTGGCGCTTCTACTCATCCGATCCCTGCCGTGTGCTCAAACTGTAGTGTACAACCACATATGGTGTATTGCCACATTTGGTAAAAATTGCATAATTTATAGAAGGAACTAAAGTTCAAAATTCATAGAAGGAGCCCACTGAACCGTCAGGATTTGAAGAGTGCTTGTGTAGAAGAATTGGCCAAAATCACTCCTGAGCAATGCATGCGACTAGTTTCTCCATACGGGAGGCGTCTTAAAGCTGTCATCACCACCAAAGGCTTTTGTATGAAGTATTAAATAAATTTCAGGAAATTTGTTTCTATAAAGGCACAATATCTGTTCCCATTGGGCTGTCGTCTTCTGCATTAGTCTTATATATTTATCTTCTGCTATTTTCATATGTAGCAAGTCAAAAAGATGCCAGAATTAATAAAGAAGAGAGTTTTACTCAGTTTTTTTCCTGCACATGAACATTCATAGAGGGAGAATGAGATTTTATTATATTGAATATGTGAAAACATGGCTCAATATAAAGAAAAACATACATTAGTGCATTACCTGGAAAGATGATTTTCTGTCTTTTCCATTTCATTTCGGTGGTCATTCTCCAAGGCGAGAAGCGCAACAGTTACAAGCTCTTTGCTGTAGAGCTTACAAGTGCTGCTCTGAAGTTGGCCAGATGAGTGAATCCAACCAGCTTGAGTACTTCTGTGATCCTCCGATGCTTCATATAGCGGCATGGGAACTAAGTTTGGGCCAATTGCGCATCTATGATGCTTCTCCAAAATGTCAGTCAGTCCGGAGCGCACTTTGCCCTGCCGAGCAGGAAGTAGGAAGACAGGGGAGCAGCGCGCTTCTGAAGAAGAAATGAGAATAATCATTTAAAGATATGCTACAAAGGCTGCAAGTTATCACCTTTCGACCGAAAAAGTAAATACTTGCTGACCACTGGGTATCCCACACTGGGACCTCCACAGTTTAAAACATGGGGCTCTATAGTGTCCCATTTGAATTGAATCATCCCAGAAATGTGTAGTCTTGGTACCATTACAAAATAATAGAAAAATCTTACTTACCGTCTGGCTCGTCATCCTTTGTGGCAGCGCCTGGAGAAACTGCATTTCTTCCTCCTTCCTGGATTATCCTTTGCTTCCTTCTCTGGCAATTGGGACAGGAGGTCGGTGCTGCAGCTTTGAGTGTTTTCAGTTCACATTTCATGCAGTGTTGTGCATGTGACTAGCCCAGGGGATGGAGGATGACTCGGTTACCCGGGCCTTTAGCCTTAAGGAGGTCGCGGTGGTCGGCTTCCGGGCCCGTACTCTGGGGTCTCTCTTTAAAAAGGCGTTGATAGATATCAAGTTTTTAAAAGTTCATGACGCCACCTATGGTTTCTGATGATATTCACCAGCGCTGCGCAGTCCACTGAGGCCGGTGATAAGGCAGCTAGATGGTATGACTCTCCACAGGTGGAGCAAGGCCTCAGGGCAGGGTACGGACGGGGTATGCAGGACAAGGAGACTCAGCCGAGTCGGAGCAAGAACAGGGACGGACACAATAGTCACTTCAGTACCTTTTACTGATGGAAATTCAGGCACTCCCTGGAGCACTGTAGGGTGAAGAGTGTATATCCGGATCCTCCCCAATGAGCGGGTTTTGGGCCTTCTGCTTCTTGACTCTGCGTAGTAAGTTTCTGACCTGCCTGGAGCTAGGCCTAACTTTGTCTCTGTCCTGCGCTGGCTGACCTTGTGGTAGGGCCTTCTCTTGGAGTGCACGCTCCCGACCTACGGGGCCTATATGTCTCCTGGCTCTGGTACGTATCAGCACTTTAGCGATCCTGGGACTTGTAGTTCTCCAGGGATTCCGGTTTATCTTACTGGGTCATGGAGATCTCGGTAAGCTTCAGACCCGGTGTCCGGTAACTGCTTCTTCGGGGTGAGCTATTTAAGCTCCTCTGCCCCCTATGAACTAACTCTCTACTCGCCTTCGGCCTACTCGGGCCCTCTCTAGGCTACTTACACTAATGGCAGCTTGCCGCGCTTCACCGATCTTATGGCGCTGGCACACCTGAAGCTCACCTCTCTGAGCTACATGGAGTCTTGATCTGGATAAGCTCCACTGCAGGCTAGCAATTGCAGGAGCTGGAACAGGCTTTTGTCCTCTGAGGTAACTCCTCTCAGGCTGTACTGGACTCACTGCTAAACCAGACTGAACTAGACTCTGACTCCAACTAACTGCTGCCTGGCTCCACCTTCCCTTTTATATCCCTAACGGGCTCCCTCTGGTGGTCTGAGGTGGAAGGTGGAGATGTGTGAATGGTTATGGTGGCCTCTTGAGGAGGAATCCATCAATACACCCTTCTAGGATTTGTGATACCAAGCACAGCTGGGCTTCACACATGGTTAGCACAAGTATCCCAGGTGAGCAATTCCAGAACGCTGGATTTCTGTACCTCCAAGCTGGTTCACACATAGAGCGCCTCTGTGTTTTTTTCTGTTCCATTTGAATGGAGGGATATAGTCTTGCACAAGCTTCATTACTCCATTCATTGCTCCATTTATTTACTGCCACTGCTGGAGATATAGGGCCCGACTCATCAAGTTGTTTTCAACAGTTTTCTAGTGTTCAAAACTTTAAAACGTTGCAAAATTTTGGTCGCAATTCAAAGTAGCACAAAAATGTTACGAATTTTAGCATTTTTACTCCACTCCTGGCTGGATCCACCAAAAGATGCAAAACTAAGGCACTACTGTGCTTGTGGAAGCCTGACGGGCAAATTCATCAAGAATTATGCCACTTTAGCCGCATAAATATTCTATCCATAGAAATGACTAGGAAAATGATTTTAATCATTTTGTGAGTGCTTTTTCAGGCCCCAGTCTTAAAGAAATCGGCAAATCTTATTCATGAATGCTTTTCATTAAGAGGCACACAACACTTAATGAACTTGGCATATCTGATGAGTGGTGTGCGTGTACGTGTGCCCCTTCAGAAGTGTTACTCCAGTCAAGGACTACAGGAACTGGAGTAACATATCTGGAGATGAAATGGTTCAACTTTTGAAGAACTTGACAGCGGGCAAAGCAACGCCCCGTCCTACATCGTCTCTTCTGCAGCTTCACCCATTCATCATCATCTATCAGTATCCTTGTTTCATTCCGGTCAGTCCTGTAAATTACTATTCTGGAGTTTTACCAGTGGATGTGTCGGCCAGTTTTGCCCAATCTATGGCTATTTATGCCTTTGTAGGAGTTGCAGTTCTGACGCCAGCAGAGAGCTGCCGGCTGGGAACATTGGTATAAGGCATTGTAACAGCGTTGTATCAGTAAGGACTTACCCGTGGAACGTCTGCTTCTTGTAACAAAACTTCTCTGTATAAAGTGAGAAAAGAAAGAAGACAATTCGAGTTTGAAGAACTAAAAAGTAAATAAATAAAAAATAAATATTTCCATTGGATTTGTTTTAATAATTATTTGTTTTGCTGTTTATCTTCCCATTCTCTGCTTATATCTTTTGACGTAGAGAATAATAACAAAGGATGGGATAGAAGTATTTACAGTGACGTGAAAAATAAAAGTATGACCCCACGTGTCTGTAGCACTCCTGACAATGTCTGGGCATGCTCCTGAAGAGACAACGGGCGGTATTCTGGGTTATCAGGGCATTGGTGAGCTCCTGCATAGTTTGTAATGTTACTTGACTTTGTTGGATGCTTGATACAGAACAAACCACCGGTTCTCAAAAGGATTCAGCTCTGGGAAACATGAGGGCCAGTCAAAGGCATAAATGTCTTCCTCATCCAGAAACTGTCTCCACAGTCTGATCACATGAGGATGGATATTGTCCTGTACCAGGAGAAACCCAGGACCACTGCACCGGTGTATTGTCTGACAATGGCTCCAAGGATTTCATCACAGCACCTAACAGCAGTCAGGGTACCAAAAGTGGAGGTTTGTGTGACCCCCCATGGTTTTGCCTCCCCAGATTATCTATGACAAAATCAAGGCACAACTTTAATTCCAGATGGAATAGGAAATTGATTATAGTAAAACACGACCCCCAAAAAGTAGGATCTCTTCTTATAATTGGTGATATGTTATTTATTTATCCATCCCCATCTCAAAAATTGTCTTCTGCATTTGTTAAAATTCCAGAAGTTCTTTGAACCCATCATATCTTCTCATAGACTTTACAATAATGTCTTAAGAAAAAGTTAAGACTAAAGATTTTAGGTTCATGTGAACCATTAGTGATCAGCAAAAAATGTAACATTTCATGTAATATCTTGTAACATCTTTATCCTTAACTCCTAAGCTGCCTTGTGCCTATACACCTTAGACAGCTGTCCAGTTATGTCTCCCATGTCCCCCATGCCCATCAACACATCAACACTAGTGATGGGCGAGCACTAAAATGCTCGGGTGCTCGTTGCTCGGGTCGAGCACATTGGAATACTCGGGTGCTCGACCCAAGCAACGAGCCCAATGTACAGTGCTGGCCAAAAGTATTGGCACCCCTGCAATTCGGTCAGATAATACTCAGTTTCTTCCTGAAAATTATTGCAATCACAAATTCTTTGGTATTATTCTCTTCATTTAATTTTCTTGCAAGGAAAAAACACAAAAGAGAATGAAGCAAAAATCAAATCATTGATCATTTCACACAAAACTCCAAAAAAGGGCCGGACAAAAGTATTGGCACCCTCAGCCTAATACTTTGTTGCACAACCTTTAGCCAAAATAACTGCGAACAACCGCATCCGGTAACCATCAATGAGTTTCTTACAATGCTCTGCTGGAATTGTAGACCATTCTTCTTTGGCAAACTGCTCCAGGTCCCTGATATTTGAAGGGTGCCTTCTCCAAACTGCCATTTTGAGATCTTTCCACAGGTGATCTCTGGGATTCAGGTCTGGACTCATTGCTGGCCACCTTAGAAGTCTCCAGTGCTTTCTCTCAAACCATTTTATAGTGCTTTTAGTAGTGTGTTTTGGGTCACTGTCCTGCTGGAAGACCCATGACCTCTGAGGGAGACCCAGCTTTCTCACACTGGGCCCTACATTATGCTGCAAAATTTGTTGGTAGTCTTCAGACTTCATAATGCCATGCACACGGTCAAGCAGTCCAGTGCCAGAGGAAGCAAAGCAACCCCAAAACATAAGGGAACCTCCGCCATGTTTGACTGTAGGGACCGTGTTCTTTTCTTTGAATGCCTCTTTTTTTTTCCTGTACACTCTATGTTGATGCTTTTTGCCAAAAAGCTCTACTTTTGTCTCATCTGACCAGAGAACATTCTTCCAAAACGTTTTAGGCTTTCTCAGGTACGTTTTGGCAAACTCCAGCCTGGCTTTTTTATGTCTCGGGGTAAGAAGTGGGGTCTTCCTGGGTATCCTACCATACAGTCCCTTTTCATTCAGATGCCAACGGATAGTACAGGTTGACACTGTCGTACCCTCGGACTGCAGGGCAGCTTGAACTTGTTTGGATGTTAGTCGAGGCTCTTTATCCACCATCCGCACAATCTTGCGTTGAAATCTCTCGTCAATTTTTCTTTTCCGTCCACATCTAGGGAGGTTAGCCACAGTGCCATGGGCTTTAAACTTCTTGATAACACTGCACACGGAAGACACAGGGACATTCAGGTCTTTGAAGATGGACTTGTAGCCTTGAGATTGCTCATGCTTCCTCACAATATGGTTTCTCAAGTCCTCAGACAGTTCTTTGGTCTTCTTTCTTTACTCCATGCTCAATGCGGTACACACAAGGACACAGGACAGAGGTTGAGTCAACTTTAATCCATGTTAACTGGCTGCAAGTGTGATTTAGTTATTGCCAACACCTGTTAGGTGCCACAGGTAAGGTACAGGTGCTGTTAATTACACGAATTAGAGAAGCATCACATGATTTTTCAAACAGTGCCAATACTTTTGTCCACCCCGTTTTTTAGGCTTGGTGTGGAATTATATCCAATTTGGCTTTAGGACAATTATTTTTGTGTTTTTTCATTGAAGACAAATTAAATGAAGAGAATAATACCAAAGAATTTGTGATTGCAATCATTTTCAGGAAGAAACTGAGTATTATCTGACAGAATTGCAGGGGTGCCAATACTTTTGGCCAGCACTGTAAGTCTATGGGAAACTCAATCATTATTCAGGTGGCTTAAAAATTGCCCAAATCGATGGGAACAGTGCTCAAATGACATGGGAACAGCATGGGGAAGACCCCTGGAAGCATTTCTGACTCCCAGGTCACTGGTGTGAACAATGTTGTCAGAGGTATTACGCCACTTTTACGGACTCACAATAAAACATACAAAAATGAAACCAAAATGGATTTTCCTGGGAAATATGTAAAGGAACATCCTTTCCAGGGTAATGACTTGTATATAAGGCAAAATACATAACCAAAACCAAAAATACTCCTCCACACCTTGGGCTATGTTCACACATAGCGTTTTTGATGCATTTTTGCACTTTTGCATTGCTTTCAACCGTGACAAATGCATTCACCAGGCAATGTCATTTTAACATTTTACAACCTTATCTGGCCATGTGGTGTGTGAGACATGATCAGACACATCCTGTTTCATTTATGAAGGAGGGACTCTGAAAGTCACAAAGCCTATTTTTATAGGGCCATCAGGCGGCCTTTACTATTCTTAAAGGGCCAGCGGCTGGCTATGCTTTGTTGTTCCCATTACTAAAGAGTGGGTCTCCTATACTGTTATTGCGTATGCAGTAAATGCAAGGGCTGCCAAAAATTTGGACCTACTCCAATGCCCCTTGGAACAGACGTAGAGGAGGGCCTCCTGAAAAAAAATGTTCCCATTATTAGGAAGTGGGTCTCCCATTGTGTTTGCCTATGAAGTGAATGCAAGGGATGCCAAAAATTTGGAGGCACTCCAATGCCCCTTGGAAGAGATGTGGAGGTCAGATGGCTTCCTGAAAACAATGTTCCCATTATTAGTAAGTGGGACTCCCATAGTGTTGGCCTATGCAGTGAATGCAAGGGCTGCCAAAAATTTGGAGGCACTCCAATGCCCCTTGGAAATTACGTAGATGGCCTCATGAAAAAATGTTCCCATTGTTAGGAAGTGGGTCTCCCATAGAGTTGGCCTATGCAGTGAATGCAAGGCCTGCCAAAAATTGTGAGGCACTCCAATGCCCCTTGGAAGAGACAAAGGACCTCATGAAAAAATGTTCCCATTGTTAGGAAGTGGGTGTCCCATAGTGTTGAACTATGCAATGAATGCAAGGCCTGCCAAAAATTGGGAGGCATTCCAATGCACCTTGGAAAAGACGGGTAGGAGGACCTCATAAAAAAATGTTTACCATTAGAAAGGAGCGGGTCTCCTATACATGTAATGCCCATGCACTAAGTGTATGGGCTGACAAACATTTACCCCTGGGGGTATACATGAACATACTGTATAAAAAAAAATTTTTTACGGGCATCATAAACACCCTTTAAAAAAAATATGTGGGTGTTGCATCACAGACCACGTCACCCTGGTGATATGGTGGTGGAGGATGAGGATGAGGAGAAGGAGGAGGACAAGAGCAAATAGCCAAAATCAGGAAGCATATACCCATGTGTGGGTGTGAAAAGGTGCATGGGAATACACCTCACAAAAAAGAAACTGGATTTGAGTTTATGTTACACTGCTATCATTCAGTGGTGTTGAGAAGTCTGGCCCAATCCAGCCCTGACAAAACGCTAGCGGCAGGGCAGGCCAGGACCTCCAAGGTGTAGAGAGCCAGTTCATTCCACGTCTCCAGCTTGGATTCCCAATAATTATAAGGCACAGAGGAATCACGGAGGATGTTGGTATGGTCGGCAAGGTACTCACTCAGCATCTTCCCAAATTTTGCACTCCTTGTGAGAGTACCCCGTGCCTCAGGGCCTGTGCGATGGGAGGGGCTGAGAAAACTCTCCCAGAACTTTGACAGTGTTCCCCCTGCCTCTACTGGATTGGATTTGTGTCCCTCTCGCCTGTACTCCTTGGTTGTCCAACAAACTGTGACCTCTGCCACCAGCGTTTTCAGATGGGAATTTTTTTAATAGTTCCGTAACAAGGGCATTTTGGTACTGCCCCATCTTTGTAGACCTGTCCGCCTCAGGAATAAGAGATAGAAAGTTCTCCTTGTAGCATGGGTCTAGAAGTGTCATCAACCAGTAATGACTGTCTCCCAAAATTTTGAGAACGCAAGGGTCACGGGAAAGGCAGCGTAACATAAACTCAGCCATGGTGCCAGGCTGCTAACAGGCAAGACTTCCGTGTCCTCACCAAGAGGACAACTGACCATTCTCTCCTCCTCCTCCTCCCTGTCCTCAGGCCATCCATGCTGAACAGACGGTATGACATTTGTGCAGGTAGTACCGTCTATAGTGCATGAAACTAGCTCCTGTTCTCCCTCCTCCTCCTCCTCTTCCTCATTGTCACCCAATCCACGTTGGGATGAGATGAGGCTGGGCTGTGAGGAATCACTCTGTATGGTTCCTTGCTCCATCTCATCGTGCTCCTCCTGCAATGCATCCTCTTTGATTGTTAGCAGAGAGCGTTTCAGAAGACAGAGAAGCGGGATGGTGACGCTTATTATGGCGTCATCACCACTCACCATCTTGGAGGTGTCCTCAAAGTTTTGGAGGATGGTACATAAGTCTGACATCCATGTCCACTTCTGATTTCTTATGTGTGGAGTCTGAACTGAATACCGATGGCCTTGTTGATGGTGATAGTCAACAACTGCCCCCTTCTGCTCACAAATCCTTCCCAACATCTGCAGTGTAAAATTCCAATGCGTGGGGACATCACACACCAGTCGGTGAGCTGGAAGCTGCAAATGCTTCTGAAGCACGGCTAGGGCGGTGGAAGCTGTAGCTCACTTTCTAAAATGGGCACACAGGCGGGGTTCTTTGACAAGTAGATGCGGCAACTCCGGGTAGGTTTTGAGAAACCGCTGAACCACGAGGTTAAGCACATGGGCGAGGCATGGAACATGTGTGAGCTCGCCTCGCCTCAGAGCCGCCACCAGGTTCCTGCCATTGTTACACACGACCATGCCTGGCTGTAGGTTCAGCGGTGTCAGCTACAGATCTGCCTGTTCTTTCAGAGCTGTCCACAACTCTTCAGCATTGTGCGGTTTGTAACCTAAGCATATTAGCTTCAGCACAGCCTGTTGCCGCTTGGCTGAGGCAGTGCTGCAGTGCTTCCAGCTTGTGACTGATGTGGTCATTTCGGAGATGGAGGCTGAAGAGGAGGAGGAGGCTGAGGAAGATGAGGTGCAGGAGCTGCAGACTGTGGGGGCAACCCTGATTGACCTAGGGCCCACAATCCTCGGCATCGGCAGGATGTGTTCTGTCCCAAGGTCCGACTTGGTCCCAGCTTCCAATATGTTAACCCAGTGTGCCGTCAGAGAGATGTATCGTCCCTGCCCACAAGCACTTGTCCACGTGTCCGTGGTAAGGTGGACTTTCCCAGTAACTGCATTGTTGAGGGCAATTATATGTGATCTGTGTGACAGACAAACCACAGTTTTCAATAGCTGGATTTTTAGCGCTGTAATATGGAAAGGACCTGGTTGTATTCCGCAGTGCCAACAAGCAAATGGTGCAGAAAAACGGTGTTCTCTGGATTGGCTTTTAGGCTATGTGCCCATGATGCAGAAATGCTCCGGATTTTTTCCTGAGCATTTCTGCATCTCCCTGGCAGAAAAAACGCATGCGGATTGTACATGCATTTTTCCTGCCAGGGACAAGCGGATGTGAAGCGTTCTTCACATGCATTTCCGCATGCGGGTTGACAAGCGCTTTCCAAGCGATTTTAGCATCACTTGGAAAGTGCTTGACAACTTGGTCACACTATATAAATCCATGCAAACATCATGGATTTATATAGTGTGACCTTAAAGAATGGTAAAAAATAAAAAAATAAATATATACTTACCTTCTGATGGCCCCCGAAGTCTTTATTCGCTCCGTCCTGGCTTGCAGGCAGCTCGCCATACACTGAAGGACCTGCCGTCACATGACTAAATGACGTCAGCGCAGGTCCTTCCATCCACCGCGATCTGCCGGCAAGCGAAGACAAGCACACCGGGGGGCCATCAGAAGGTAAGTATCATATTTATTTTTTATTGTATTCTTTTTTTCACAGTTTCTATGGTACCCGGGTCCGGAGGAGAGTCTCCTCTCCTCCAGACCCGGGTACCATCCGCACATTGAAACGCTTGGACTCCACATGTACAGATCCAGTGATGCGGAATCCAAGCGTTCCAATGCCAGTCAATGGCAGCAAAAACGCAGCGCTTCCGCAAAATAATTGGTAGTGCTGCGTTTTTTTCCGCAATGATAACCCGCAGCGGAAATTTCCGCAGCATTTGCAAAGCACATGCAGATTATCATTAGGGAACATGGCAGGCCTTCTACCATGCGTTTTTTAAGCATTTCTGCAGCGTTTTTGCCCTGCGGAAACACTTAAAAAATGCATCGTGGGAACACAGCCTTAAGCAAACAATCAGATAAAGATAAAAAAATAAATATTCCTGGCCCCTGATACGTGGGGCTATTTCTACAAATATAATATCTGTAAAAGCACCAGCAGACAGAACTGAAATGTATCCTCTTGCTATATGCACTGCAGTCTGCTATATACCCTGCCTGCCTGCCTAGCACTGGTATCTCTGCAGCTGGATTAGTCCTCAGAAGGACTGTTAGTTGAGATGAATATGTGTAGAGAATCTTGTGGAATACCTACACTAACTAATAAACAACCAAATCTCTCCCTAGCTCAGCAGCACCTCTCCCTACACTGTCTGATTGCAGAGTAGACTGATGAGCACGGCGGCGCTAGGTCTGGTATAGACCTGATGAGGCTATGCGGCCAGCCAATCACTGTAATGCCACAACTAACATGGCTGCAGCATTGCAGTGTGTGGCAGACAATTCCTGCATGTTGAATGGCGCTCTAAAGAGCGCCAAACATGCAGGGAGGGGACCCCAGCATCCGCCCGAGCATCCCGGAAGTACTCGGCGAGCTTCGAGCATCTCGAGTACTGAGATGCTCAGGCGAGTACCGAGTACTTGCGAGTATGCTCGCTCATCACTAACCAACACAGATGCCTTAGCCTGGAGAAAACCAGTACCTGATTTCTAGGAAGTGAAAAGGACAGATCTCTTGGTATATGATTAGTGAGAAACTCTCAGCTATATTATCTGATATTTTTCATTCACAAGTCCATGTTTAAACGTTTAAGTGGACAATAATAGTTCCAGTGTCATCAGCATTTTGGATCAGTGTGACATTAGTATTTGGTCTGTGTGTCCATATTTAGAACACTATGGAATAGGGCAGAGACAAACGGGGCCGGGAGAAACAAAATGCTCCTGATGTGAGCGTCGCATTGCGCATGCGCGGGAAATGAGTTACACCAGTGCACGTCACAGGGCCCTGTGATGAGCAGGGGATGGGGGAACATGCTAAATAAGCAGATAGGCGTGGATTTCTGAGCTAACTAAAGATATAGGCAGGGATTTCTTGCCTTCCGGGGGACGCCAAGCATGTGAAAACAGATTTTATAAAAGTACATTTCTCTGCATTCAGAACTCTACTATGGGCCATACAGGTATGTATAGATTTATTTTTCTATAACCTGTATGCCCATATTAGAGATCTCAAATCTCGCAGGGGGTGACAGTTCCCTTTAAGAAACATTTCTACCATTTTTATCATTCACATAAATCTGAACTAGACAGGTTCTCACACCTAGCTCTTGCATAGCAGTAATCCAATCCTTATCAAATTAATCTCACAGATGGATGCAGTTTGAAAATGTTTTTGCTAAATTTGGTTTCGCCAGGTGGACTCTTCAGTCTGAATACATCAATCCTACCTCCTGTTCCCCTATTCTCCCAATTATGTTATCAACTGTTTCCCTCTGGTGATGTCACGGGTGTGTCAGAGGTGACAGAGAGTCGCCCTGCAGTGGGTTACAGGAGATCTCTACATTTGGCATTGCAGACAGCTTCTTAAATAAGAGGCTGTCTTTAGAACCGAGCGGCTACCTCTCTCTTGCTAATTATCTCTCTGGCCTGGTTGTATATATACCTGGTGTGTCTGTGAGGGAGTCGCTGGCTATATTCATTTCTACTTGTGAGGCTTAGCAGGAGCAATTATTTGTCCTCTCTGAAGTTTGAGGCCATGTGCATATTTGGAGTCATCTAAAGCTAAGCAATTTCCCCCTGTTTTGTCTTCCCTTGTTGTCTATAGTGTTTAGTGGAGGTTAACTAATGCTCATCTCCTTCCATCCCTAGCCATAGCCATACGCCAGGGAAAGTAGGTCAAGGCACGCGTGCGGCGATTGCTGAAGAGGCATTATAGGGATGGTAGTTGAGACAGGGTGACGCTAGACCAGACTATGAGGTCTCCACTTCCCCCTTTCCCTAGTGTCTGGGCTCCCTTTCCCTTTTCCCTCTGTTTTGCACCAACACCTGGCATGACAGGTGAACCTGGGTGAGAGCAAAGGTGTCATTCCCCTACTTGAGATCTCAATTAGGGTAATAGAGCCCCATATGCCTTATCAAAATCTGTCTACATGGGAGACAAGCAGTCCCAACCTTCGCCGCATCTCTCCCCCTCCTATTATTTCCACTTTTTCACATGCTGGATGTTTTCATCACTCACTTTTATGGTAACTTTCATCTATAATTTGTCTACACTTTTGCGTTCTCTGTTCATTGTTTGAATATTTTTCTTCGTTTATAAAAATCAATAAAACTTATTGGAGAAAGAAGCGCTCCAAGCTAACGTTTCCCTAATCCATCCTAAATATCTATGTGATGGAGGCAGATTAAAATACTCACCAATCACCGTCTTCTCCCTTCCTCTCTTCTCTCCCTCACTGCTCCTATACTCATGTATGCCTGATTCAGCCGAGCATGCATGTGCTTTCCATGGGAGGATAATGGGCCTGTCCCACAAAATTCAGTCAATTCAGATGATTTTCCTTTAGTGTGAATGGGCACTAAAGAACTGGACTATTTCTGATATGAATTTCAATTTTTTACCTTGTATGATTTTTTTTCCATATTATATGTATGACCTCAGTTACATACAGCCAATTTTGGCAGGCCACATGACCGCTATGGAGCCCATGAACAGGAGGAGCCTAGTGCCGAATAGCCCCATCCCCTGCTTATATCGTATATATACAGCATAAGTTATGATGGCTTATAAGGAGTAGACTCACAAGCTGAGCCCACTCCATATCCAGTGGGTGCCGGCTGTTTTACACAGCAGACAGCCACTTGTAATTGCTGCAATTCAAGTTAGCTCTGATTACATCAGATTAACCCCTTATCTTCCATAGTGACCAGCAACTATGGTATCTAAGCAGTTAGACAGGGGGTCTCTGTGACCACCACTGGGTTGCTTAATGGCAGCCAGGGGCCATTAAGAGGTCCCATTTCAGACCTTTGCTATGGGGTCTGTGGATTTCTATGTACACCGCTATATGACCCGATAAGAATTATCCTGAGGGTTAAGCAGGTGGACTAACATGTTCTGTGCCCTCCCAGTATTCCTCTCTCTGCATATCATACCATGAGTATCCACCTTAGTACATGCCGTATTTTGAAAAACGTATTTATCTGTTTTCTTTTCTAAAAGTGTTTATTTTACATCAACATGAAACATATGAATGGGAAATATGTATTAACTGATTAGCTGCAGTGGTCACACAATGGCCCCTGCGGGAAGGAGAAGCCAGGAGGTTAGTGGGGGAAACTGACAGCAGCAGTACTGGGGGTCTGGAAGGTGAGTATAGGATTATTATTCCAAGGCATCTGATATTCATAAGATGTATATATCTCCTATGCTTTAGACACATATACACACCTTAAGAGTGTTAGATGGTTAGTAATAATATATATTTTTTCACAATGTGTATTATAATATATAATAATATAACATTTTATAATATGTATATAACAGATTGGACAGTCGGCCATCATGACAGCGCGTTGTTGGTCTCACATGTGATGTCACAGTGACATAGAATGCTGTGAGGTTATACAATCTATGCACTCGGTGACATCAGCGCCATTTTCAGAGTTGAAGTTTTCGCTGAGACTCTACCTTGGTTTTGGAAGTGCGAGCTAGTTTGTTTCATACATCTAGTGCTTTACTTCTACAGCTTCTTATTGATATTTTGGCACCATAACATCCGTGCCATCAGAGAACTTAGTTCTCATTTTCTATCACTCTACCATCTCAGCCCCGGGAAACTGAACCATGACTTCCAGGGAGCTGCATCAGCTTATTGCTGACAACGAGACTTGGATGAGCCGACCAGAAAATCAGGGTAAGTGAGAGAATATTCCCACCTTATAGGAGCTTTTCTGGGAGGAGATTTCCCTGGGGTAAGCGGTTTCAGTACACTCAGTGCATCCTCCACCTTCCCATTCATAGTCCTTGGGGGCTGTGTTAGTCGCAGTCTGGTTCCACCCCTGCTCTGTGATGTCTGCAGAGAGGGGATCCACTGAGCAGGTTTATTTAGCCCAAACATTAATCCATTTTTTCTCCTCTCCCTAAACCCCAAAGCAACAGCAGGTTCACTCCGTTTGGCTCGAAAGTGTTTTTTTATAAACATTTGCATATTTATAGTACATTTTATTTCTTTATAGGTCAGGCTATGATTGTCCATCAATTGAGATCTTCTCAGAGGGATCAGAGAAGACCAATTACTACTGGTGGACACAGAACAGACGCCACTGCTGTCACTGCGAGAGGCAGAGAAGCCAGAACTCCTCTCCGGCAAAGAGGACAAGAGAGCAGGGAAAGAAGCCGCTCTCCACTTAGACCAGTCCCTGCAGAGCCCTCCAGAGAAACATCAGAGAGCAGAAGGGATGACAGTGGATCCTCAGACACCGCCACTGAGTTTGAATTCAGACGGCCATTTCCCGTTCTGCCCAGCCGCAGACTCAGGGAGTCTCCAGCTGCAAGTGGATCTCCTGTACAATTACTGCAGGCAAACCGTCTGTTCAACATCATCTTTCAGCAGCAGGGAATGGGAGTGATGACGCCTCCGCCACAGATGCGGCCACCATCACCACCTGCACAATATAATCTGCAGGAAAGGCAGCAGACTTGGCGAGCTCAGCAAATTAGGAACCTCCCAACAAGAACTGTAACATCTCAGGAGGAGTCGTGTGTCATGTGCATGACGGATTATGAGACCGGAGAGGAAGTCACAGTGCTACCATGCAATCATTGTTTCCATCAGGGTTGCATCTCTACCTGGCTCAACTCCAACCTTCGGTGCCCCCTGTGTCGCAAACACTGCTTCCTTCTAAAATTCAGTGGAACATCTTAAATGTTCAAGGAAGAAGTTAAGAGTTTGGCAGTGATACTAGAAGAGTCCATCTTGTACGTCAGCCCAGGTAAGAGAGAACATATAGATTACATCTGCATTCATTACAATTGGTAAAAAAAATAATTCACCTTTACTTCTGTTCTGTCTTTTCTTTAGTTTACCATCAGCTTTGGGAAACATCGTACCAGTACTGAGTTCTCAGATGAGGATCAATGAAATAGCGGTCTTCTTTCTGTGATATTATTGAGACGCTGAAGAAGAAACCTGCTCCTGCACATGACGATTTTCGGATGAACCCCCTTCTCTCTTTTCTGTGAGGAGATTTTGAAGATGCTCTGGAAAGTAGAGATAGAGAGGAAACCAGGCTCTCCAATATAAGCCGAAAGTTAGAAGTTTATTACAACAATCATCAGCAAACGTCTGTGTGCAATGGGCCAACGTTTAGGTCACATGACCTTGTTCATAATATATATATATATATATATATATATATATATATATATATATATACATTAAAAAATGTTATATCAATTATATTGATTCCGTGTCTTTCACCTTATTTGCATGGTATGCATGCTGGGAACTCCATAACATTGTGCACAGAGCAGGTGGATTGATGATAAATGTCTATTCTAAAAAAAAAAAAGCTGTACAAACGTCAAAAAGAATGAACATATGTACTGAAAAGTCAAAGGACTTGCTGTGCATATGATCCGTCTGTTGTCACTTCTTTTAACTTCTTCAGGCTTCAAAATCTATGAAGCGGCTAAAAGAAGCGATTGGTCTTTTCTTCTAGAAGCTTCTGCTTGGAAGTCGCCACTATTTTATATAAACTGATTTTGCAGTGAAACCGCTGCAAAAAAACAAACACAAAGACATCACAAAAGCCACTTCAGGTAAAACTCGATGGACACCATGATGAGGACATCTGGCTGAGTGTCTACTGATCACTGCTTGTAACCCCTTTTTCTCCAAAGGGATAGTGTAGTGATAGACGGGTGGGATATAAGTATTAATGTAAGTATGTTTTTAGCTCAAGTGGGTGGGAAGTATAATTAGGTAATTGGGAATTAATCGTATATTAGTACTTTGTGCTATTGTTATTAGTGTGCACTGTGTTAGTGTGGTGATTAGTAGTATATGAACTGGAGACTTGTGTGTAATAAATATCCTTTATTCATACACGGTTTTGTCTCAGTTAGAATATAGTAATTAACACAAGTGTCCCAGGTAAGTCACTGCATACCACTTCAACAATAAATATAATCCCACAGCTGCAATATTAAAATCAAATTATAGACACAGAATAGAAATATGCGCAGAAATAAAACATCAGAAATGTATTTGATAATGCTTTGATTTGAGAGTCTTCAGTGGTTGATTCCTTTTAATGGCTAACTGAAAAGATAGTAACAAATTGAAAGCTTTCAAGACTACTAAGGTCTCTTCATCAGGCTAGTATACCACAAAATCTGAAGAGTCACATATTTATTCACAATAAGACACAGAAATAATGCAATAGATGCGACAGGTGACGGAAAGCAGAGTTATTATGGGAGAGATAAACAGTTCTAGCTATAAATATTTTAGCAGTTAATAGATAAGGAGTGTGAAGGTTTTATTGTCCTGTGACTAGGTCCAGTGTTATGATGGCGTCACAAGTCTGAGGGGCACATTCCTTAGTTGATGTAGAATGACATAAATCCATGCGACACATTCATTCCTGCTCTGAAAGTGTTAAAGGTCACCATTAGTTTATATTCTGAGATTCTTCTTTCTCTTTGAGATTTGAAATGACCTTTTAATACCAGTAATTTCATGTCTTTTATGCTATGATCAGGGTAACAAAAATGCTTGGCTACAGGTAGATCTATTCTTTTTTCTTTTATTGTGTGGCGATGATGATTCATTCTTGTCCTAAGTTTTTGCCCTGTCTCCCCTACATAAAGACCCCCAGCTGGACATTTGGTACATATAATTAAGTACACTACGTTAGGTGTGATACAGCTGAAAGTACCTGGGATCTTATAGTCCTGATGTGAGTTGGGTATCATCATCTTGTCTGTGGTCATTATAAACGGACAGGTTTTACATTTTTTCTGGTTGCAAGGAAAGGTACCTGTAGCTGGAGGAGATGACAGAAAGCTTCTGACAATGATGCTTCTTAGATTTGGGGGCTGCCTGAAACACAGAAGTGGGGGGTCTGGAAATATGGATTGTAATCGGGCATCTTTTTGTAGTAAGGGTTGTAGTTTCCGTGTAGCTCTCCTTAGCGCCTCCAGATTTGAATTGTAGATGACTACTAGAGGCACCCGGTTGCTTTCTTGTTTGGTTTTGTAATGTAGGAGGTGATTCCTTGGTATTCTGGTGGCTCTTGTAATCTGGTTCTCAATTGTTCTTGGATGGTAGCCCTGATTCAAAAAGGTCTGAGACCAAGAAGGTGTTTGTCTCTATCCATAGGGTTGGAACATATCCGATTGTATCTGACGGCTTGTCTGTAAATAATTTAAGGTATGTAGGACGGTCGATTGGTTTCCTGTACAAGGATGTCTCTATTTCATTGTTCTGTAGCTTGATGATGGTCTCCAAAAAGTTAATTTCAGTACAGGAGTAGTTGAGTGTTAGGTTGATGGTGGGATGAAATCGATTAAAGTGTTCATGGAACGTCTTCAGCTGTTGCTCAGACCCCGTCCAGATGATTAAAATATCGTCAATGAAACGATAGTAGGCCAGAGACCTGATGGGGCATGAGGACAAAAAGTCACTTTCAAGCTTGGCCATGAAAAGATTTGCGTACTGTGGAGCCATTTTACTTCCCATCGTTGTACCAGTTTCCTGTAGTTATATGTTGGTATCAAATTCAAAGTAATTGTGGGTGAGGATGAATTCTGTAAGTTTGACCACAGAATCAGCAACAATTCCTGTATTTTCTATGAAGATTTTGCAGGCATTTAATCCATCCTACATAGCTACATAGTTTATAAGGCCGAAAAAAGACAAGCGTCCATCCAGTTCAGCCTATTTCTTGTGCACTGCAGCTATTCCGCAGCGTTTATCCAGGGGAAGGCAAAAAAAAACAAAAAAAAAACAAAAACCATGCGGTATAGACCAATTTACATCGTTGAGGAAAAATTCACTTCCCAACTCCAATCTGGCAGTCAGATTAAATCCCTGGATTAATTAACTATCACTAAGCATAAGATGTAATTTTATTGTTCTCAAGAAAGGCGTCCAGGCCTCTCTTGAACTCATTAAGTGAGTTGGACATCACCACTTCCTCTCCCAGAGAGTTCCAGAGTCTCACGGCTCTGACCGTAAAGAATCCCCTTCTATGCTGGTGCAGGAACCTCCTTTCCTCCAGACGCATAGTGTGCCCCCTCGTCTTTGTCACCATCCTTGGTATAAACAGGTCATGGGAGAGATCTCTGTACTGCCCCCTGATGTATTTATACATGTTTATGAGGTCTCCCCTAAGCCTTCTCTTTTCCAATGTAAATAGGCCTAATTTTGACAACCTCTCTGGGTATTCTAGTCCCTCCATTCCCTTTATTACCTTAGTCGCCCTCCTTTGTACCCTCTCTAGCTCCAATATGTCTTTCCTGAGCACCGGAGCCCAGAACTGTGCACAATATTCTAAGTGCGGCCTTACCAGCGCTTTATACAGAGGAAGAACAATGTTCTCATCATATGCCCCTATTCCTCTTCTGATGCATGCCATGACTCTATTTGCCTTTGCAGCTGCTGCCTGACACTGGGCACTCCAATTTAATTTGCTGTTAACCAAGACGCCCAGGTCCTTCTCCATGTCAGATTTCCCCAACGGTTTCCCATTAAATATGTATGGGTGACTGCTGTTTTTCTTTCCCATGTGCATGACCTTACATTTATCGGCATTGAACCCCATCTGCCATTTTTTGGCCCAACTTATCTAAATCCTCCTGCAGCTGTGCCCTATCCTCATCTGTATTAACTACTTTACGAAGTTTAGTATCATCTGCAAATATTGCTATTTTACTATGCAACCCTTCCACTAGATCATTAATAAATATATTAAATAATATAGGGCCCAAGACAGACCCTTGAGGCACCCCGCTAGTAACCCTGACACACCCTGAGCTTATTCCATTGATAACCACCCTCTGCTTTCTATCACTCAGCCAACTATTTACCCACTTGCACACATTATCCCCCAGACCAAGCATTCTCATTTTATATACCAACCTTTTGTGTGGCACGGTATCAAACGCTTTGGAGAAGTCAAGGTATACAACATCCACTGACTCTGCCCGGTCCAGCTGTGAGCTCACCTCCTCGTAGAAGGCCATCAGGTTTGTTTGGCAGGAGCGATCCCTCATGAATCCATGTTGATATGGAGTTAGACAGTTATTATCATTAAGATATTCTACAATAGCATCTCTAAGAAATCCTTCAAACAATTTACCCACAACAGACGTTAAGCTGACTGGTCTATAGTTCCCAGGGTCACTTTTAGACCCCTTTTTGAATATTGGTACCACATTTGCTTGGCGCCAGTCTAGTGGGACAGTCCCTGTCCATAAAGAGTGCTTGAATATAAGATACAGCGGCCTGTCTATCACATTACTTAATTCTTTTAGTACCCGGGGGTGTATGCCATCTGGGCCTGGTGACTTGTCTATTTTGATATTATTTAGGCGTTTCTGAACTTCCTCCTGGGTTAGGTGAGTGATATTTAGCGGAGGGTTTACTTTATCACTCTGCATTTCCTCCGATAAATTGTTTTCTTTTATGAAAACAGTGGAGAAGAATCTATTGAGTAGGTTTGCTTTACCCTCATCGCCCTCTATGATTTTACCCAGGTTATTTTTCAATGGGCCAACTCCATCAGTTTTAATCCTTTTACTGTTTATATAGTTAAAGAACAGTTTGGGATTCGTTTTACTTTCCTTGGCAATTAGTCTCTCTGTCTCCTCTTTTGCTATTCTTATTTGTTTCTTACAGATTTTGTTTTTTCCCTATAAGATATTAGCGCTTCCTCACTGCCTTCTTGTTTAAGTTTACCGAAAGCCCTTTTTTTGTTTTTCATTGCCCTCTTGACTTCCTTATTTAGCCACATTGGCTTCCTCCTATTCCTAGCTCTTTTATTCCCATAAGGTATGTACCTTCTACAGTGACTATGTAGGACTGTTTTGAAAATTTCCCACTTTCTATCCGTGCTCCTATTACTGAAGATACTATCCCAGTCTATAAGGTGAAGGGCATCTCTTAGCTGATCAAACTTTGCCCTCCTGAAGTTCAGTGTTTTTGTGACTCCCTTGCTGGGCACCTACTGAAGCACATGTGGAATTGTATAATGTTGTGGTCACTATTTCCTAGGTGCCCCCCGACCTGCACCTCAGTTATTCTGTCTGGCCTGTTAGTTAATATTAAGTCTAAAAGGGCCGTCCCTCTAGTTGGTTCCTGCACAAGTTGTGACAAATAATTGTCTTTGATAATTGACAGAAACCTGTTTCCTTTCTGAGATCTACAGCTTTCGGTTTCCCAGTCTATATCGGGGTAGTTGAAGTCCCCCATAATAATCACCTCGTTATTTTTTGCTACTTCGTCTATTTGTCTCATTAATAGACTTTCCGTGGCTTCTGCTATATTTGGTGGTTTATAACAGACTCCTATGATAATTTTATTATTGTTTTTTGCCCCATGTATCTCCACCCATAAGGACTCGACCTCCTCATTTCCCTCCCATACATCCTCCCGTATTGTAGGCTTTAGACACGTCTTTACATATAGACAGACTCCACCCCCTTTCCGACTTATTCGATCCCTTCTAAACAGACTGTAACCCTGTAAGTTAACTGCCCAGTCATAGCTTTCATCCAACCATGTCTCGGTTATTCCCACTATGTCATAGTTACCTGTAGATATTTCTGCTTCCAGTTCATCCATCTTGTTTGTCAGGCTCCTGGCATTTGCTAGCACGCAGTTGACACAATTTTGTTTTGTTCCAATCTTCTCCCTGTGGATTGTATTAGAAATTTTCTTACCTCCTTTCCAAGTATCTTGTCTTGGACCTTCTTTGTCGCACTTCATATCTTTCATTAGTATGTTCTCTGGCTTCATGTTCGTGTCCGGCGTTTTTTTTCCATCCCCTCTTCTTCTAGTTTAACTCCCTCCTGATGAGTGTTGCGAGTCTCCTGGCGAATGTGTGTTTCCCGGGTTTGTTGAGGTGTAGTCCGTCTCTGGCAAGGAGTCCGTCATAGAGGTAATTCACACCGTGGTCCAGGAATCCAAATCCTTGTTGTCTGCACCATCGTCTCAGCCAGTTGTTCACATCAAGGATCCTGTTCCATCTCCTGACGCCATGCCCGTCTACTGAAAGGATAGAAGAAAAAACTACCTGCGCATCCAGTTCTTTTACTTTCTTCCCCAATGCTTCAAAGTCCTTGCAGATTGTCGGTAGGTCCTTCCTTGCTGTGTCATTGGTGCCAACATGTATCAGAAGAAATGGGTGGACATTCTTGGAACTGATGAGCTTCGGTATCCTATCGGTAACATCCTTGATCTTAGCCCCTGGGAGGCAGCATACTTCTCTTGTGGTTATGTCCGGTCTGCAGATAGCTGCTTCTGTTCCTTTCAGTAGTGAGTCTCCCACCACCACCACTCTTCTTCCCTTCTTGGCTGTCCTTTTTCTTGTCGCTTCTGGGTGTTTCTGGGTGCTCTTTTCTTTTTTGCTTGCTGGTAGTTCCTCATCCTTAGGTGTGCCATCTTCATCTTCATCCTCCACAAGTCCTTAAGCTGCCAGGATCAAGGTTGGCTCCACTGTGGGGAACTGAGGCAGGAGCAGGACTGTGTTATACAGCCACACTTCTGCCGCAGATCTTGTAAGAGCCCTGACAGGACCTGCCTGATGATAATGTGTCCTATAGAGCAGGTCTTGGTACCGGACTGCCCTGTACATATTTACCACTAGCTGGGAACCAGTTACTTACTGTTACGGGTCTGGGTGGTGGAACCTCTGTGCCGAGGTGCAAGGAGGGACCCAGAGGGGCGTGACTAAGTATCCACCCAAACCGACCCTGGTCGCACGGCAGCAAACGACACCGTGACCAGGGAGGATCCGGGCTGAGGGACCAGGTGCTACTCTGGGGACGACCTTGTAAGAGAGCAGGTGGCTCCCACGGGTCAGATGGCTGGGACTGACCGGTATGGCGGATGGACACGGCAAGCAGGCGGAAGTCTCTGGTAGCAGACAGGTGGTCACAGTTCGAGGAAGCAGGGCAAGTAGCAGTGTTTAGGTTTACCAGGAAGGTGGTCACAGCAAGTGACGGCCGGGTCTCCAGGCAGGCTGGCAAGAAACAGGCAGGTGCTCCCAGGTGAGTGGGCAGACAGACAAGGCGGGTACCTGGCGGGTAACTGGTGGGCGCTCCTAGGTGAGCCGGCAGACAGACGAGGCAGGTAGCTGGCAGGTAACAGGTGGCCACGGCAAGTGACGGCTGAGCGGGTAAGAGTCTCTTGGCTGGCAGGCAGGTGGTCACGGCAAGTGACGGCTGAGCGGGTAAGAGTCTCTTGGCTGGCAGGCAGGTGGTCACGGCAAGTGATGGCAGAGCAGGTAAGAGTCTCTTGGCTGACAGGCAGGTGGTCACGGCAAGTGACGGCGGAGCCTCCAGGTAGGCTAGCAGGCGGGTAGCAGGTGAGCGCTCCCAGGTGAGCGGGCTAGCAAGTACGGCAGGTAGCAGGCAGGTAACTGGCAGGTGCTTCCTGGTCCGCAGGTGGACTTGCCCATAGACAGACTGGCGGATGCAGGAGACAGACTGTCGGGCTGAAGGGAAGACACGCAGGCAGACAGGACTGGTAGTCAGGCTGGAAACGGGACCTTAGGGCTGAAGCAGAGGTGAGTATGCTTTGCAAAAACTTTGCTCGGGCACCTCCATTTTGGAGAAGGTGCCTTATATATGGGAGGTCCTCCGCAAATTGGCCGGGGACTCCTTAGGACGGCGCGCGCGGTCCCTTTAAGAGAGGGGGAGCATGCGCGCCCTAAGCACACTGCCGGGGAAAGAGCGCACGCCGGCAGCAGTGGGGAGAGAAGCGCTGGAGGACGCCGCGCCAGGAGTGGGGAGGTGAGAGGGAAGGCGTCTCTGCCTAACAAGGGGCAGAGACGCCGATGCTACACTTACAAGGTCTAATTTCGGATGTGTTTCCAGGATCTGTAGTTATCAGCATTTTATCCTTAAGGCCGAGTTATAATATCACTGTAACACTCTCGCCCTGTACCTGTATACCTGCCCTGTGTGCTGCACAAAAGTATATAACAAAATGTGTGTACACATATCTATCTCCTGAATGGTATTACTGCTAGATCTCCTGTACATAGAAATATGAGGTTCTTAGCGCACATTTTGAGCAAATTGTGCGAGCCCATCTGCCAACGTCAAGGCGACCTCTTCAGATGGGTCCCTACACTAACATTACACTAACTTACTAACTGGGACTAGTTTTTTGTATTATTATTATTACCACCATTTTTACTATTTATTATTATTGCATTAATGCAATTAATTGTAACTGTTATAAAACTAATTTAAAAAATGTAATTCTAATTTTTTTTATTATTCTTGTGATTCTAATAATGGTATTACTAAAATCCCTATGCCTAAAGCTGTTGATCCAGAAGAAGGCAAAAACCCCAGGACACCTTCAACCAATTTGTGTCACAGGGGAAAAATTCCTTCTTGACCCCGGGAAAAGGCGATCAGTCCTAGGACCCTGGATCAAACCTAATAATGTTGTTACAAGTTATATAATATTACACTAATTATTGTACTACTGGAGTTATTTTAATTTGTATTTATAAATCTATTTGATATGGTTATTATTACATTGTGCTATCTTATTACAGTATTATTATTCTTTCCTATCACTACTAATACTGCCCTATACCTACAGTGTTGATCCAGAAGAAGGCAAAAACCCCAGGACACCTTCAGCCAATTTGTGTCACAGGGGAAAAATTCCTTCTTGACCCCGAGAAAAGGCGATCAGTCTTAGGACCCTGGATCACACTGCTATTCTACCTACTACTATTACTACTGTTATTTTATTACTTTCTTACTATTATCACTAGTATTATTACTCATATTACACTAATACGGATATACTACCACTATATTACTACCATCCCTTTCCCCCTAGGGATCTTAAGGTGCAGTTCTGTCCTCCTCTTCCTATTCTGTCCTCCTCCTCTTCCATCCTCCTCCACTTCCGTCCTCCTCGTCTTCCGTCCTCTTCATCTTCCGTCCTCCTCGTCTTCCATCCTCCTCCTCTTCCGTCCTCCTCCTCTTCCGTCCTCTTCCTCTTACGTCCTCCTCCTCTTCCGTCCTCCTCCTCTTCCGTCCTCCTCCTCTTCTGTCCTCCGCCTCTTCCGTCCTCCGCCTCTTCCATCCTCTGCCTCTTCCGTACTCCGCCTCTTCCGTCCTCCTCCTCTTCCATCCTCCTCCTTTTCCGTCCTCCTCCTTTTCCGTCCTCTTCTGTCCTCCTCCTCTTCCGTCCTCCGCCTCTTCCGTCCTCCGTCTCTTCCGTCCTCCGTCTCTTCCGTCCTCTTCCTCTTCCGTCCTCCTCCAGAGACGTAATAAATAGCATTAAAGCTGCAGTAATTGTTTATAATATATATATATACACTGCTCAAAAAAATAAAGGGAACACTCAAATAACACATCCTAGATCTGAATGAATGAAATATTCTCATTGAATACTTTGTTCTGTACAAAGTTGAATGTGTTGACAACAAAATCACACAAAAATCATCAATGGAAATCCAATTTATTAATCAATGGAGGCCTGGATTTGGAGTCACCCCCAAAATTAAAGTGGAAAAACACACTACAGGCTGATCCAACTTTGATGTAATGTCCTTAAAACAAGTCAAAATGAGGCTCAGTATTGTGTGTGGCCTCCGCGTGCCTGTATGACCTCCCTACAACGCCTGGACATGCTCCTGATGAGGTTGCGGATGGTCTCCTGTGGGATCTCCTCCCAGACCAGGACTAAAGCATCCGCCAACTCCTGGACAGTCTGTGGTGCAACATGACGTTGGTGGATGGAGTGAGACATGACGTCCCAGATGTGCTCAATGGGATTCAGGTCTGGGGAACGGGTGGGCCAGTCCATAGCTTCAATGCCTTCATCTTGCAGGAACTGCTGACACACTCCAGCCACATGAGGTCTGGCATTTGGCACAACCCCCATCTGTGGACGTCTGGCCCTCATCCCACTCTCATGGAGTCGGTTTCTAACCGTTTGTGCAGACACATGCACATTTGTGGCCTGCTGGAGGTCATTTTGCATGGCTCTGGAAGTGCTCCTCCTGTTCCACCTTGCACAAAGGCGGAGGTAGGGGTCCTGCTGCTGGGTTGTTGCCCTCCTATGGCCCCCTCCATGTCTCCTGGTGTACTGGCATGTCTCCTGGTAGCGCCTCCAGCCTCTGGACACTACGCTGACAGATGCAGCAAACCTTCTTGCCACAGCTCGCATTGATGTGCCATTCTGGATGAGCTGCACTACCTGAGCAACTTCTGTGGGTTGTAGAGTCCGTCTCATGCTACCACGAGTGTGAAAGCACAACCAACATTCAAAAGTGACCAAAACATCAGCCAGAAAGCATTGGTACTGAGATGTGGTCTCTGGTCCCCACCTGCAGAACCACTCCTTTATTGAGTGTGTCTTGATAATTGCCAATAATTTCCATCTATTGTCTTCCATTTGCACAACAGCATGTGAAATTGATTGTCAATCAGTGTTGTTTCCTAAGTGGACAGTTTGATTTCACAGAAGTTTGATTTACTTGGAGTTATATTCTGTTGTTTAAGTCTTCCCTTTATTTTTTTGAGCAGTGTGTATTTTCTCATGTCCATGTATTTACTACTAAAAGTAATTTTTTACATTTAGGTTTCATTAAGTGTTTTTCACCAGCTATTACAGACTTATTGTTTCCCTGCACATTCAAGTTTTGTGTTTTCTTTGGGCATAGATCAGCTAAAAGGCACTCAGGAAAAAAAAACAGATGAAAGATCTACACACTCTCCCTTAAGACTGTCAGAAGGAGCTCACTGATAGATTCTCAGTTAGCTAATTTTGCAGCCAGCAATAGACAGTGCAGCACAGATGCTACAGAAGGCAACATTTTTAATGAAACTCAATTACAGAAATCAATTTTAGCCCCAAATACTTGCATTAAAGTAAAAAAAATGGCCCCAAAGCTGGACAACCGCTTTAACTCCTTACCAACATCTGCCGTACATGTATGGAATAAGTCAGTAGCGGGTGTATGGAGCAGAGTCAGCTCGCCCCGTACATGGCAGATAATGGCTGTGACAAACAACCAGGACCTGCCTCTAAGAGCTGCGAGTGGAGCGAAGATCTGCCCACCACTGTTAACCTGTTCAGTGCTGCTGTCAATCACTAACAGCAGCATTAACAGCGCGCCGGCATTGGGACGCATCGTTCCATGCGCCCACCGGCGCTCCTGTGACGCGATCACAGGGCGCAGATGGACTGCTATGACATCCGGGGGTCTGCTGAAGCCTCCGTGCCTGTCATCATAAAGCTTCATTTGGGCTGTAAAGAAGACCGTGATTTTGCTATATGGAGCATTACTGTGGTATCGCTGTATATAGCACAAGCAATCAGATGATGTATACAAATACAGTGAAAAACATATATATATATATATATATATATATATATATATATATGTATATTTATTAAAACCCCACACGTTCAACTCACCTCCCACTAAAAATAAAGATAATAAAAATATACACATTTGTGGTTTGGTCTCTTTCAGAGAAATACAATCTATCCAAATATAAAAAACAAACGATCAGTGAACACAGAAAAAAATTCAAAAAGACAAAATTGCATTTTTTTCGTTCGCCACAATACTACAGAAAACCCTGTAAGAAGCAATGACCATGTCATATGTGTCCCAAAATGTTATCAATAAAGTCCTCTTGCCCTTCAAAAAATAAGCCCCCACACAGCTCCATCAACCCGAAAAATGAAAATGTTACGGTTCTCAGAAAAAATGGTGACACCATAAAAAAAAGTTTTTTCTTTTGCCAAAACTCTTGGAGAAGTTTGGTCTTGCTGTAATCACACTGAGGAGTAGGATCCTATTACCAGGTCATTTTCACCACACTATGTACGCCGTTAAAACCCTTCCCAGAAAAACAGTGTCAGGCTTTTTTTTCGCACTTTTACTGCACTTGGACTTTTTTTCCCGTTTTCTAGTACTATGTGGTAAATGAATGGTGGGATTTATAAGTACCGCTCGTCCTGCAAAATAACAAGACCTCACACTATGTGGACAGACATGAAAAAGTTATAGCCCTTGGAAAAAGCGAAGGAAAAAACAGAAAAAAAACATCAATTGGTTCTGTTGGGAAGGGGTAAAGCTGAAGAAACGCATGTAACAGCAGAATATGGAGGAAGGTGAGATATCACCGGCTGGTGGATACTACCTGCTCCATCGCTGGCAGAGTAACCCATCCCCATGGTGGCCGCTGAGATCTTCTCTTGTAGAAACGTATCCAAAATCTAAAAAACATGAGGAACAGTCAGCAGAGGGTTTGGTGATTGGCTCATATTGGTAATATACCCAGGGGCATTACTGGGCACAGGGAAGATTGGGAATGAATAGGATTGGCTGTTAGATATGTGATCTCTTCCATTAAAGGGGATGTCTAGTTGGAACAAGTTATCACTGATCTCTGGATAGGTGATGACCTGTCCCAGTGGGAGCACCTCTTTATTATGTGGTATATATGGAGGATGTGATATCATGCAGAGTTCTAGCAGTATTACACTTCGGTCCGTTCTGCGTGCATCTGGACCATTCCCTATGGAGGAGCGGAGCTGGGGATAAATATCAGGATCTCGTCGCTGGATCCATCCAGATGGGAGATGTAACGAGTGCGGCGCCCCCCACTGGTGTCTCAGCGTATCATGTGTTGGGGAATAATGACTTATCCTCTGATAAATGTGCTGATTCCTGTCAGTTGTGGTCGCTGAGTGCGTGTGATGGGATGTGGCTCCGTCCGTTATATTATATCACGTCTTATACCTATAATCTCGCTGATCGCAGGTGTCTGTCTTCACACTCAGATGAGATGGAACAAACTGACGATATAGGACTTTTTTTTTTTTTTCCAAATTCAAACCGAGCAATCCTATTGGCTGAGTATGAATGCAGTTACCATGGTGACAGAAGTAGCTGCAGATTTAAAGGGACAAGATACTAATATTGTACTAAAGTGTATTTTATTATATACTTCACATAACTGACTGGGTACACCTTGGTGCTGGTGGGATGGCTTTTTTTAAATCAAAAACCATGTTTACTAAGTACCCTATATTATATATATTCACTATTGCTTTTTACTTACTTATAGCAGGGTATATGTTCATATTGTTTCTATCCTAAGTTTGTCTGTTTTCTAATAGAGACATGACCAGTCCTCTTTAGAATTTTATAGTGACCCCATTGAGGTCATGGACTGATATTGGGGATTGCAGAGTTGGGGCAAGGTGTTGGTGCTAAGTAAGTGACATCAAATGAAGGTTATGGTGCATACACAGTAAATCAGTCTTGTTGTGCCACAGAAATCCTGTTCTATAACACAAAATATCTTCATATGGTGAGGAGTTGTGTTGTGTTTTTCTCCATTTACATTCTAGCGTGGTGATCACATAAAATGTAAAATTCCTATTAAATAATTACTGAATGACAGTAGCCTGTATCCCTGGAGGACAAGTCATTTACCGGTTCACCGGGTTTGATGTTCTAATGCATTTAGATGTTTCAGTATTTGTATATATGTATATATATATATTTTTTCCCCCTTAAGGGTATTCAAGCACAAACGGTGACAAACTTCTTCCTGGCCTTTGAAGCACAGCTTTCAATTATTCCTATCGTAAACCAGGTAAAAAGCTTCGAGCCGAGCGCGATCAGACTCCTTCAGTCCCGCAGCAGGTAAATCTGTGAACATCGCCGGCACTCCTGCTGTTCCTAGTACCGATCCCTCTGAGCGGCTGTGCAGTAATGAAGGCTGGATTCACCCCAAACTTGCTCGTCTTTTTTTTCGATTTCCAGTTCTGGTAATTAGTGATACACATGTGTATATCCAGTGGTCAACTCAAAACCTATGTATGGAAAATCAATTGTTTGCTGTATGCATCTCATTTGTAGGATGCACACTATTCATTTCAATATGGAGCGGAGTAGGAGGAGACTTTCATTGCTGTCGCCCTTTACTTCCTCCCTGCTGATAGGAAATGCCATGCTGTTTGCTTGTGTCCTGTGATTACAGCAGCCTGCAACAGTTTTCAGCGTGCACTCCCCGGCTCAGGCATCAAGCAGTAAATGATAACATTAAAACGCTGCTATCCCTTTGTTAGTCACTTTTTTATCTTCTTCCCCCTTCTACGAATGCTATAGTCCGTTATTCTAGAACTGCTCTGAAAATGGTTCTCTCTGGAGTGTTGGGATTTGGGTTTAGGGTGGGTTATGGGAATTGAAGTTCAGATACTTTGTTCATATTTTTGCTATGGAATTACTATGTCATGTATGTTATTTGAAAGATGGAATATTTGTAGTTGGAGTGTTTCAATAAAAATTATTTGATTAAAAAAAATTATGAAATTAAAATTCCTCTGTTCTTGAGAAAGCATAGGATTTTACTAAGAGGTAAATTGCACGTTCCTTGTTTTCCGGGCGCTTTACATTTTTGCTAGTTTTGTGCGATTACACAATCCCTTTTCTAGGCCAGTGCCAGCTGTACATCTCTCCCTAAACTCTTGTTCACACTATATTTTAAGCCAGTTTTATTATATGGTTTCTAGATGTTGTCCAGCTTTGATAAATAATTAGTATTTATACTTTTGCTTTTAGACTTGAAGAATGCAGATCCGGAAAGGGTGGAGAAACAAATTGAGAAGATGTTTGACGTTCCCGCTAGTGACTGTATCCGGGTACGATGCGCTCCAGATCAAAATCATTCCTGTAGGCAAATTTAACTCCGCTGTCTGCACCTTGTCTTTTTATTTTTTTCTACAAAATGTGGCTGGAAAAGGGGCAATGTAGCGAGGAATTTACATCAATTTTTGTGTTAAAAAAAAACAAACTTTTGTGACGCATCATTTTTGCGTAAAAATGTGCAGCTTCCTATTTTACACCGCTCTTGCAACTTTTAGAAATTGGGCTTGGTAAGCCACACAGGTCTAAGAACGACGGGTGACGTTAAAAGTGGATAAAGATACACGGTGGCTCAGTGGTTAGCATTGTTGTTTTGCAGCGCTGGGGTCCTGGGTTCAAATCCCACCAAGGACGACATCTGCAAGAAGTTTGTATGTTCTCCCCGTGTTTGCGTGGGTTTCCTCCGGGTTCTCCGGTTTTCTCCCACACTCCAAAGACATACTGATAGGGAATGTAGATTGTGAGCCCCGATGGGGGCAGTGATGATAATGTCTGTAAAGTGCTGTGAAATTAATGGCGCCATATAAGTGAGTAAAATAAATAAAGATAGATGGAAGTGCTACATAAACATTTATCAAACATCGTGCAACACTTTGATACATTTGGCACAAATAATGGTAACACAACCACAAGCAAAACTGACCTGAGAAAGTCCCTTTATGATACATTTTTCGGAAAGAATTTGAAAGATTTAAAGCGTTAGAAATGAAGAAGATTATCCAATATCACCGAAAAAGGAAAAGTCTCCAGATGTCTTTATGCCGGATGCCGGTCTGTGTCCATACCTAAAGAAGAGCTGCCAAAAGAATGGGAAAGGAATCCTTTAGTAAACATAAATGTCCATTGGGGTTTTAGGTGTTAAAAAAATGATCATATGAAAGATTTTGTGATCTGCGGTTACATGATTGTAATAACAACATTAAAGCCCCATTCAGATGTACAGGTTTTATCCATGAGAAACTGAGCAGAACGATATATAGGTTTGTGGGAGAAGATTCAGTATAAATTGTAATTTATTCATTAGATTTGAGAGTCCTCAGTGGTTGATACCTTTAATGGGTAACTGAAAAGATGGTAACAAATTGCAAGCTTTCCAGACTACTCCGGCTTCTTCATCAGGCAGACCTGAGACCTGAGTAGTCTGGAAAGTCTGCAATTTGTTACCTTTTAATGGCTAACGGAAAAGATGGTATCAACCACTGAGGACTCTCAAATCTAAATACTCTTCTATCTACTGGCTAATACGGTACAAAGATAGATGTTTTTCCTGTATCAATTTATTCAGTGGAATCCTGCTGTTTGTACAGATGAGTCCAGTGGGCGGTCCTACTAGTGATTGACAGCTATCTTTGCCTGCATGGTCATACAGGAAACTGTCAATCACTTAGTAGGACCGCCCACTGGACTAGTGTACATACGGCAGGACTTTTCACTGCATAAAATGCCAGTTTTGCTGACTCTCTTCCCACAGATATGTCTATCAGTCTGATCAACTTCTCTGCTCTACAACACCCCCTACAGATCTTATACCATTTCAGCATGACAGGTTCCTTTAATCACCTGCAGATGACATAAGTAGCCATGTTCTGTGTGGCTTACGGAGGGGCTTGATTGCTTGTCAGCTTCAAACAGGTTTCATTTCTTCTGATTCGTTGTAGCCGAGTTCTAAACTGTATTAAGAAATTCATTTCTCTGTTTATTTCTATTAGATGTCGGGGAAGCTTGGAACAAATGTGGAAAGTGTTCTTCAAGAAGTTGTCAGGAGGCTTCCACCGTGAGTACGGACTAATGCGGCTCTATCCATCTTCTCTTTATTAAAGGGAACCTGTCACCTTGGAAAATGCTATGTACCTGCAGGTATAGGGTTAATCTGCAGATAAATATTGTTACAATGCTGCCCGGCCGCCTTATTGATAGTGTAGGTACCGGGAGAAAATTAACTTCTTTCCTCCCTGCAGCCGCCGGCCTTCACTCATCGTTGTGCACGGAGCGGCTACAGTCTTGGATCACAGCACCGCTCGCTATATCAGGGGCGACGGCTGTAAACCCGGCCCGGATTTTGATTGACAGCTTGCTCTGCACAGATGCGCTGCAGAACCACTTAGAATCTGAGTGAAGGAGTAGTATGTTCACAGATAGAGAATATGGCTCATCCACGTGCAGATCTGCTCCACGTCCGATTACATATTTGTGGGAGAAACCCTAGTGGCAGCCTCATATTTCTGACATGGATCCTCTAGCACTATTTGTGCACCTGCGGCTCCCAGCATAACTTGATGAGAGACCGTCAGCCTGCTGGGACCTGTAGTTTCACTACAGCAGGAGTGTCACAAGCTGCGGACCTCCGCTCACTCCAGCACTGGTCGGCATTTTCAGCACGTGAACGTCCGCTATGCTTTCCGGAGACACAAGGGTGTAGATAATTTTATCAAATCCTTGACTGTAAGTTTGCTGAACCCTAAGTGGATTATATTGTTCCCACAGTTTCAGTTTTGGACCATTTAAGGGGAATTTAAAGGGTTCTGGCCACTGATTTTCCTTAAAGGGGATCAGTATCCCTGTATGTCTTTGTATATACTTGATAAAGACCTATAACAGGTCGAAACGTTATGTGATGGCGGAATAAACTTTATCTTTTGGAATTCATCACTCTGGACTGAACGCTGTTTACTTACCTTTATCCCCATTAACAGGATGTCTTATTTTTGTGTTTTAGTCCCAAGATTGAAAAGGGCAGCCCTCTTAAAGCCCTGCTGTTTGACTCCACGTTTGATCACTACAGAGGCGTCGTAGCAGCATCGCCCTGTGTGGAGGTGACGTGTGTAAAGACAATAAATCATGTCTGCCCACTCTGGCAAGTGCTATGAAGTCAATGAGGTTGGCATACTGACCCCAGAGGAAGCGCCAGCCGAAAAACTAAGTTTTTTTTTTTAATAATTTTATTAGCCTTTCCCTCTGTCTTCACCAATCAGCCCTCTGTATTGATGATCAGATCAAAGATGTAGACAGGGATTGTCTCACGCTGCATCTCCTTCCTGATTGTATCACTGAGAAGACAGAAGCTGCCCCATCCCATTCTCCAAGAAATGCAGAACCCAATGCATCTGCTGTCCGTGATCCGCTTATTGTCAGAGGACATCATTAGGGACTGCATTTTCTCATTGCTTAAGAAATTGTTGGGGGATCCTGCTAATTGCTGAATAATAAAACTGCAGCACCGCTCCATTTAAAGCAGTGTTTCCCAAACTCCAGTCCTCATGGCCCCCAACAGGTCAGGTTTTCAGGATTTCCTCAGTATTACACATGTGATGAAAGTATCATCAAGGAATCAGGAATTCTCTCACCTGTGTAATACTATGGAAATCCTGAAGACATGACCTGTGGGGGGCCGTGAGGACTGAAGTTTGGGAAACACTGATTTTAAAGGGACTGTCAGCACTAGTGTTGAGCGATACCTTCCGATATCAGGAAATATCGTATTGGATTGGATCGGACCGATACTCAAAAAGTATCAGATATCGCCGATTCCGATACCGGAAACCAATGCAAGTCAATGGGACACTAATATCGGAATGAAAATAAACCCTTTCTTTCCTTGTAGGTTAATTCTACATGAAGTAAAACAACTAAGAATAATGTAGAATGTATTATGCGAAAAGCCGGCAATTCATCAGCGCATACACCGGTACCCGACAATTTACAACAGAAAGAATAGAGCATCACACATAGATTAGATAGATAGAAACATGTCAGTCACATATATAATAAGTACAGTGATAGTGTTGCTTACTGTACTTGTCATTTAGTGTAAAGGATTTATTAAAAAAAATAATAGTGTTTTCATGCACCGTCTCTTTAAAAAAGCCGGCCGGCAATTCAGCATCGGTACCCGACAATTTATAACAGAAAGAATAGAGCATCACACATAGATTAGATAGATAGAAACATGTCAGTCACATATATAATAAGTACAGTGACAGTGTTGGTTACTGTACTTGTCATTTAGTGTAAAGGATTTATTTAAAAAAATAATAGTGTTTTCGTGCACCGTCTCTTTAAGAAAGCCGGCCGGCAATTCAGCATCTGTACCCGACAATTTAGAATAGAAGGAATAGAGAATCATACATAGATTAGATAGATAGAAACATGTCAGTCACATATATATGAAGTACAGTGACAGTGTTGATTACTGTACTTGTCATTTAGTGTTAAAATAAAGGATTTATTTAAAAAAAAAATGGCGTGGGGTTCCCCTTAATTTTAGTCTCTAGCGGAGGTTAAGCAGACGGCTGGGGCAGATGTTTGAAGCCTGGGAAGGGGGTAATACCCACGGAGCTTCCCAGGCTACTAATATCAGCCCCCAGCTGAATACATAGCCTTTACTAGCTATTAAAATGGGGGACCCCCCCAAAAAAAATGACGTGGGGTCCCCCCTAATTTAATAGCTAGCAAGGGCTAGGCAGACAGCTGGGGGCTGATATTAATAGCCCAGGAAGGGAGCCATGAATATTGGCCCCCTCCCAGGCTAGAAACACCAGCCGTCAGCCGCCCCAGAAATGGCGCATCCATAGGATGCGCCAATTCTGGCACTTAGCCTCGCTCTTCCCACTGCCCTGTAGCGGTGGCAGTGGGGTAATAGGGTTGGGGTTGATGTCAGCTTATAATGCCAGCTGACATCAAGCCCAGGTTAGTAATGGAGAGGCGTCTATAAGACACCCCCATTACTAACCCCATAGTCAAAGTTAAAAGAAAACACAAACACCCAGAGTAAAGTCCTTTAATTGAAATAAAGACACAATTCTTTATTGTTCTAAATTAAACCATACTTACCATCACGCCCATTCCAGCTGAAGCCAACGATCCCCTGCAATAAAAGAAAAATAATAAAGCAACCTCATCCTTACCTTTCCATGGTTCCCACGATGGCTCCAGCTCTGCTACATCGAGATGACAGGCTGGACCTGCAGAACGCTGCCATCCAGCCTGTCATCCCGCGGACACTGAGAAGCGCAGGCATGCTTGCGCTCCTCAGTGTCTCTCTGTGACGGCATCCAGATGAGCCGACAATGAACTCGGCTCACCTCATGCACGTCACTGACAGCGTGGGAAAATTCTCGCGCTGAAGCGCTGAGTGCAGGAGAATTCTCCCACGCTGTCAGTGACGTGCATGAGGTGAGGTCATGTCCAATGAACTCAGCTCACCTCATGCACGTCACTGACAGCGTGGGAGAATTCTCACGCTGAAGCGCTGAGTGCAGGAGAATTTTCCCACGCTGTCAGTGACGTGCATGAGGTGAGCCGAGTTCATTGGACATGACCTCGGCTCATCTGGATGCCGTCACAGAGAGACACTGAGGAGCGCAAGCAAGCCTGCGCTTCTCAGTGTCTGCGGGATGACAGGCTGGATGGCAGCGTTCTGCTGCGGACCAGCCTGTCATCTCGATGTAGCAGAGCTGAAGCTGTCGTGGGATCCATGGGAAGGTAAGGATGAGGTTGGTTTATTATTTTTCTTTTATTGCAGGAGATCGTTGGCTTCAGCTGGAATGGGCGTGATGGTAAGCATAGTTTAATTTAGAACAATAAAGAATTGTGTCTTTATTTCAATTAAAGGACTTTATTCTGGGTGTTTGTGTTTTTTTAAAATACTTTACTAGAAATTCATGGTGGTCATGTCTAATATTGGCGTGACCCCATGAATTTCGGGCTTAGGGCCAGCTGATAATGCCAAGCTGGCCTTAACCCCTTTATTACCCAGTGAGCCACCGCACCAGGGCCCTGGATGAGTTGGGTACAGCGCCAGAAGATGGCGCTTCTATGAACGCGCCATTTTCCGGGGCGGCTGCGGACTGCAATTTGCAGCGGGTGGGGCCCAGAAAGCTTGGGTCTCCCTGCGCTGCAGATTCCAGCCCCCAGCTGCCTAGTTGTACCTGGCTGGACACAAAAATAGGGCGAAGCTCCACGTCAATTTTTTTTAATTATTTCATTTAATAATTTTTTAAAAAAAGGGCTTCCCTATATTGTTGTGTCCGGCCAGGTACAAATAGGCAGCTGGTGGTTGGGGGCAGCCCTTTCCTGCCTGCTGTACCTGGCTGGACACAAATATAGGGCGAAGCCCCACATCAATTTTTTTTTAATTATTTCATGAATTTCCTGAAATAATTTAAAAAAAAATTGACGTGGGGCTTCGCACTATATTTGTGTCCAGCCAGGTACAGCAGGCAGGAACGGGCTGCCCCCAACCACCAGCTGCCTATTTGTACCTGGCCGGACACAACAATATAGGGAAGCCCTTTTTTTCTTTATTATTTCATGAATTTCATGAAATAATTAAAAAAAAAAAAATCGTGGGGCTTCTCCCTATTTGTGTGTCCAGCCAGGTACAACTAGGCAGCTGGGGGATGGAATCTGCAGCGCAGGGAGACCCAAGCTTTCTGGGGCCCCCCCGCTGCAAATTGCAGTCCGCAGCCACCCCGGAAAATGGCGCGTTCATAGAAGCTGGATGCTGTACCTGGCTGGCATACAAAAATATGGCAAAGCCCACGTCAAAATTTTTGGGAAAAATTAATTAAAAAATAAATAATAATTTAGGGACTGCATCTTTATTAACTCCTCAAATGTCATTTACTGTTAAAATGAAGGATTTATTTAAAAAAAAAAATTGGCGTGGGATCCCCCATAATTTTAGTCTCTAGCGGAGGTTAAGCAGACGGCTGGGGCAGATGTTTGAAGCCTGGGAAGGGGGTAATACCCACGGAGCTTCCCAGACTACTAATATCAGCCCCCAGCTGAATACCTAGCCTTTACTAGCTATTAAAATGGGGGACCCCCCCAAAAAAAATGACGTGGGGTCCCCCCTATTTTAATAGCTAGCAAAGGCTAGGCAGACAGCTGGGGGCTGATATTAATAGCCCAGGAAGGGTGCCATGAATATTGGCCCCCTCCCAGGCTAGAAACACCAGCCGTCAGCCGCCCCAGAAATGGCGCATCCATAGGATGCGCCAACTCTGGCACTTAGCCTCGCTCTTCCACGCTGCCCTGGTGCGGTGGCAGGGGGTAATAGGGTTGGGGTTCATGTCAGCGCCAGCTGCCATGAAGCCCAGGTTAGTAATGATGGGCGTCTATAAGACCCCCCCATTACTAACCTACAAAGTGTTAAAAAGAAAAAACACACTACACCCAGAAAAAAATAATTTATTTGAAATAAAACACACCATTTTATTTAATTCTTAGTTTACTAAAAAAAAAAAATAGTTACCTGTCCACGTTCCTGCGCTGATCTCCCATGTACAGCTGTCACATCTGGAGATGGTGACAGCTGTGCATGGCTGCTGTAAGCTCACGCTGCCGGGAACACGTCCGCTCCCGGCAGCGGGAGCCCCTGACTGAGGTCACCGGAGTGCATTCAGTCAGCGCAGCTCCGGAGACCTCCTTTACGGCAGTGCTGTACCGTGGGAATTTCTCACGATACAGCAGGGCCGTAAAGGAGCTAACCGGAGCAGCGCTGCCTGAACTCCGGCGAAAGCGCTTATGCAATGACGGGGCTGCTTTACGGCCCCATCATTCTAGCGGCGGCAGCGGTTCAGAGCGGTCACATTCTATGTGGCTGCTCTAAACTGGAGATCATCGTGGGACACTCGTGGACTACTACGGAGGGGTAAGGATAAGGTTGTGGTTTATTATTTTATATTTTATTACAGGAGATCGATGGCTTCGGGGAATTAGGTGTCTAGGTGAGTATAGGTGTAGTTTTTTATTTTTTACTTTATTTTAGGTGGCGATCGGCGGAGACAGGTAATGTATGAACTAATTTATTGTAGGTAACCACTGGCCACCAATGACATGTATTTAAAATTTATTGGGGACCATGGGGCAGCTTAAATAGCAGGATCAGGCTGATGGGAACTACTGCTCCCATCGAGCTGATCCTGCTGGGACGAGTGGACGGGGGACAGACATAGGCCGATGGGAGTAGCAGTGTCACATCGGCCTATGTCTGCCTGCACGCACACACCCGCAGACATCGCACAGACACCGCACACACCCGCAGACATCGCACAGACACCGCACACACCCGCAGACATCGCACAGACACCGCACACACCCGCAGACATCGCACAGACACCGCGCACACCCGCACACACTCGCAGACATCGCACAGACACCGCGCACACCCCTGCAGACATCGCACAGACACCCGCACACACCAATCATGACGGGTCTGATGGTCTGCGAGGTGTGGCTGACCTGAGCGGCCGTGGGAAAGTTCATGTGAGTTCATGCAGTCAAGCATGAACTCACATGAACCCTCTGAGGGCACCGCGGCGACTTCAAATGAACAGCTGATCGGCATCACCTGATACCTCAGCTGTTCATTTGAAATAACCGGCGGGAAAGCGCAGCACAGAACGGGAAAGCCGGCGGTGAAGTCTTTTCACTGCCGGCTTCCCCGCCCGGGTCCTTCGCTCCCCGCTCCTTGGTGCTTTGCTCCCCGCCCGGTCCTAACTTACGATCAGGATGGGAGGTGGCGAGGGGAGCGGAGGATCAGGGTGGGAGGCTGCGGGGAAGCAGTATGGGGCTGTGTGATTGTTTAAAAGCCGGCGGCTTTTTACCGCGCGCCGGCTTTTAAACAATCAGGAGAATTCTCTCACGCTGGGATGGCATTCTGATGACAGGCTGGATCGCAGCTGAGCGCTGCCATCCAGCTTGTCATCCTTCAGAGACACTGCAGAGAGCAGGCATTATGGGAACTTCCGATTCCGGTATTCGATATTGTAAAAGTATCGGAATTAAGTATCGGAATTCCGATACCGCGAATATCGGCCGATACCCGATATTTCAGTATCGGAATGCTCAACACTAGTCAGCACAGAATGACTGTTGAAACTAAGTACAAGTGTAGCACCCCGAGGGTTCGGCTGCTACAGGGGTATTGCACCTCAAACCAGAGGTGTGATATTCCACTCCCGGGTAAGGATGGAGTGTGGACCAGGACTCAGTAAGCTGCATGCACCACACACACCCCATTTCCGAGGAACAGACCAACGGTGCTCCCACTAGACAGAGTGCAGGCACGACAGCTTCTGTTCCTGGCTGGAGTGGGGAGGGGAAAGTACACCCAGTGATGTAGGAGCAGATAGGGGTGGGTCTCTGGGCATAGGTAGGAGCCCATTGGTTGCTAGTCACCTGGGCTCACACATAGAGGGAGGTATATAAGGTGGGCACCATCTTAGATCAGTGTTCAGTTCAGGCAGGAGGAGAAGAGGAGAGGAGCTCAGCCAGAGAGGGCTGACAGGGAGCTGTGGCTCAGTCTGGTCCCAGCTCCAGAGGCAAGCCTGGAATGGAGGCCAGAAGCAACAGAGAGAGAGAGGAGGAGGAACAGAAAGGAAAGTAAGAAAGGAACTGGAACAGAGGAGAAAGGAAGCAAAGAACAGAGAGAAAGGTCCAGAGACACGAAGGCAGAAGGAACCCCATATGCCCAGAGGAGATACTGGGTGAAGGGTTGGCAGAATAGGGTACCGGAACCCAAATTGGTGGAGGCGACTAATCCTCAGCCAAAACCGGAGGTTGTCACCACATCTTGGTGCGACCCCTCACTACATCCACCAGAAAGGCATACCGCATAGGGTCAGGGAAACCGGAGAGAGGTTTCGCCAACAGAAGGCCCGAGGAAGCTGGACAAAGGTGGGTCACTGGTGGGGACGGCCAGTAGAAAGGAAGAGAGGGGAGCTCTGAACCACGCTCTGGAATTGCCTGGGAGTTGACAGAGTCCCTCACCTGGTGGACGCAGCACGGCTTGGGCAGTCATCGCCTGCAGCATTGACCTGAATAACAACCGTGAGTAAAGCTTTGGAAACTGCAATTACAAGTCTCTGTGTTTCATCGCTGCACCAGCACCATTAGTACTGGGACGCTCACACCATTACTCCCATCATTATCCACACTAGCTGCCCTGAGGCAATACTCCTCCCGTGGGGAGTCATCCCATACTCAGCTGCACAAACAACATCAGCCTCAGCGGTCTGCAGCGCAGCGGCGGTCCCCACTGACCGCAATCCACGGGTGGCGTAGTCGGACATTTGTTACAACATTAAGACTGCCACTGGTTTGACCACCCTGGGCACGGACCGGGTCACCGCCACACGGAGACTACAACCCCCAGCGATCCGGCTCCGGGTATTCCCCCTGCACAGCAGCAGCGCACAGGCCCAGGGGGCGCGTCACAAGCACTCCGTGGATCACGGCGTGGGCCAATCCTTTATATACACCTTCCCACCTGCTTGTTTTACCTCTGTCTCCTTCCTTCTCTGGTTCTATGAAGCCAGAGCTGTCAATCAAAGAAGAGGAGGGTGTGGATAGAGGGCAAACAAGCAGGTGGGAAGGTGAATATAAATGATTGGCCCCGTCATGAAGCACCGAGAGTTGGGACTTAGTTTGAACAGTCATTCTGTGCTGACAGTCCCTTTAGGTGGACGAGATCCAGATGCAGCTCATTTCACCGCGTAAGGCTGTGTGCCCACTATGCGCCCACTATGCGTTTTTTAAGCGTTTCCGCAGCGGCAATTGCGCCGCAGGAACGCTTAAACGCTTGGTAGAAGGCCTGCAATGTTCCCCAATGATAATCCGCATGTGCTGTGTACATGCTGCGGAAATTTCCACTGCGGATTATCATTGCGGAAAAATCCGCAGCACTACCAATTATTTTGCGTAAGCGCAGCGTTTTTGCCGCCATTGACTTGCATTGAATCGCTTAATATCCGCATGACTACATGTACACATGCGGATATTAAGCGATTCAATGTGCGGATGGTACCCGGGTCTGGAGAAGAGGAGACTCTCATCCAGACCCGGGTACCATAGTTCCTGTTAAAAAACAAAGAATTTAAAATAAAAAATAAACCTTATACTCACCTTCTGATGGCCGCCGGTCTCCTTAGTGATGCGTCCTGGTTCCCTGGCGGCTCGCGATGGTCTAAAAGGACCTTTCATGACGTCATTTAGTCATGTGACGGGTCGCATCGGACAAGGAGACCGGGGGCCATTGGAAGGTGAGTATAATGTTTTTTATTTTTTACCTTTTTTATTCTTTTTTTTAACTAACTTGGTCACACTATATAAAATCCATGCCGGTTGCATGGATTTATATAGTGTGACCAAGTTGTCAAGCACTTTTCCAAGTGATGCTAAAATCGTTTGGAAAGCGCTTGACAACCCGCATGCGAAATCGCATGTGCAAAACGCGTGACAAACGCTTGTCCCTGGCTGAAAAAAACGCATGTAAAATCCGCATGCCAGGGAGATACAGAAACGTTCAGGAAAAAGCCGGAGCATTTCTGCATCGTGGGCACATAGCCTTAGAGTGCCGCTGTGCAGGCAAAGACAACATCCCCCTCTTTCTGAGAATCAGTGGGGCTTGAAGGGGTGCGGCCCCCCATCAGTTATAAAGCCATGTCATGTCATCAGTCATATGAGTGTTATGTGGCAATGGCAATGTCTTGACAGCCAAGGATCCTACTGAAGGCCTCCATGTCTTCCATGATTGTACAACTATGAAGCCCGTCCCATAACTGGGATTAATATGAGATTGGTCATTTTACTCTACACTGTAGCGGTAAAGCCATTGGATGTTTTCGGTGACCTGAGCCTGCAAAGTTAAATTCTCCCGTTACATCATTTTTGGCTTCACCACATCTGTTCGTGTTAAAACTAAAAAAAATATCTTCTAGAAATCCTATCGAGTGGATGATGGAATGAAAAAGAAAAAAAAAGATGAAGCGGCAGAATCTCTGGAGTTTATTTTGTTCACTTTGCCTCACCAAGAAAAGTAATAAAAAGAGATCAGAAAATATTTATAAAAACTACAGCTCTAACTGCAAAAAAAGCCCAGATACAACGAATCTACTGGAAAAAAAAAGCCCAGATACAACGAATCTACTGGAAAAAAAAGCCCAGATACAACGAATCTACTGGAAAAAAAAGCCCAGATACAACGAATCTACTGGAAAAAAAGCCCAGATACAACAAATCTACTGGGAAAAAAGCCCAGATACAACGAGTCTACTGGAAAAAAAAGCCCAGATACAACGAATCTACTGAAAAAAAGCCCAGATACAACGAATCTACTGGGAAAAAAGCCCAGATACAACGAATCTACTGGGAAAAAAAGCCCAGATACAACGAATCTACTGGAAAAAAGCCCAGATACAACGAATCTACTGGAAAAAAAGCCCAGATACAACGAATCTACTGGGAAAAAAGCCCAGATACAACGAATCTACTGGAAAAAAGCCCAGATACAACGAATCTACTGGGAAAAAAGCCCAGATACAACGAATCTACTGGGAAAAAAGCCCAGATACAACGAATCTACTGGGAAAAAAAGCCCAGATACAACGAATCTACTGGGAAAAAAGCCCAGATACAACGAATCTACTGGAAAAAAGCCCAGATACAACGAATCTACTGGAAAAAAAGCCCAGATACAACGAATCTACTGGGAAAAAAGCCCAGATACAACGAATCTACTGGGAAAAAAAGCCCAGATACAACGAATCTACTGGGAAAAAAGCCCAGATACAACGAATCTACTGGAAAAAAAGCCCAGATACAACGAATCTACTGAAAAAAAGCCCAGATACAACGAATCTACTGAAAAAAAGCCCAGATACAACGAATCTACTGGGAAAAAAGCCCAGATACAACGAATCTACTGGGAAAAAGCCCAGATACAACGAATCTACTGGGAAAAAAGCCCAGATACATCGAATCTACTGGAAAAAAAAGCCCAGATACATCGAATCTACTGGGAAAAAAAGTTTTTTAGCTTTTAGAAGGCAAGGATAAAAAACAAATTGTAAAAGTGAAGATTATCCCACATGCACTTTGTCACCCAAGGATCTGCATAAACTGCAGCCGGCCCATCTCAGCACCACTTCTTTTGTTTCTTCTTTTTCCTTATTGCTTTCTGTGTCTTTTTAAAAGGGTTTTTCCATCATTTTTTTAAAGTAATTTTTTCCGATATCCAAAGCATTTAAAATTGTGTACGACCCTGTGCAGGATATAATAGAGCGACATTTTAGCACACTAGGAATATTCTTATAGTGCCACTAGATGGCGCTCTAATCCTGCGTCCAGTATGACTATACATGTGTGTTTGGAGCCCAGGAGAGTGCAGAGCTGAAAGGGGATTCTGTTATTAAAGCAAATAAAATGCCAATACTGTGTTATGGAAAGTTCTGCAAATTAAAATACAATTTTCTGTTTTTATTGCCATTCAATACAAATCTGTTGTGGCCGTATGATGGTTCTCAGCTGGTTACAGTGCGATTAGCAGAGCTCTCTGATGTGGTATTTAGGCTCTGGGAAGTTATAACATATATGTTGATAGATCCAAAATAGTTTTACATCCAAAATTCAGTGCTGACTAATCTCACAGCATTTCTGACTTAAATGAATGTAACTAGATGAAATACTATTTTTGCTGCATGCAGCCACCACCAGGGGGAGCTGTTGACATGTGATTATGTACAGCTAGTATTGGACCCAACCGCAGCAGTAGAAGTCTGTCTCCAGTGAGCGCCCTCTAGTGCCAGCTGTGTATAGCTGTAGTGAACTCATGCAGTGCTGGGTCTCAGAGCCGTTGCTACCTTCTTTTATGGCTGATTTGTACCCGATATTCAATGTAGAATTTGATGAATCTGCACTAATTGTGAATATATATTACTCTCATTGTTTCCTAGATATGCTGGGCAAGTAGGTTATCTAATCGCTGGGATGAAGGACGCACAGGAAGCACAAATAGGAGACACTCTGCATTTACTGAAGCAGCCAGTGGCTCTGCCCGGCTTTAAGCCTGCGAAACCCATGGTGTTTGCAGGTGAGTTGAACCCTAATACAAATTAAATGGTCCCTGTACTTGATCTCATTCAATAGATAATGTGCAAAATCCCTTTATAAAGTTCAATTAAGTTGGAGTTACTTTTCAGGGGTTAGATAACCTAAAAGTGTCGGCCGGTAGGGTCTCCCTTCTGTCTAAGTGTAATTTGTCTCTAGCAGCAGAAACCCCCCTATATGGATTACCGGAAGTGGGGCTTGGCCTTCGTCTCTCTGCTCCTGCCTGTCAAACTGTATATGCAGGCTTAACAGAGATTCAGTCTTTCAGTTACTTGTAGGCATCTCATTAAGCAATGGCGGAAGCAATACGTGCTGAGTAATGAGAGAAGGGATGTCCCAGGACCTATAGTGCTGACAGAATGCTGATAAAGAGCAATCGTCCACTCCAAAAGAGTGGATGGCAAGTTACAGAGCATGTGTATTGGTACTGTTCCAGGACATACTGTTTTATCTACAGTCCATTTAGAATCAAAACTCTGTTCTACATAATATTGTACATGGAACAGAGTATTATGCCAATGTAACTGCAACACGCATCGAAGTCAAAATCTCAGCTGAATTACACCTATAGCCCCCTCAGACTATGCAAAACACCAATTGAGCTTTAACAACTTCAGCTCAAGTGCTCAAAAACTGTGTAACGGGGTCGGAAAGCTATTGTACAGTATACAGTATATATTTTATTAGCGTAATATTAAAACCTGTATTACAAGAGCACTTAGTTCAAGATTCAGCCTCCAGATGGCGTGACATCAGAGATTAGACCTATCTGCAAGAGCGCCCTCAACAATGAATATATAGTCAATCACAGGGACTAGACGTGTAATGTATTAGTACAACAGTATAACGAGTGTTGTGTAGAGATCAGCGAACCCGAACTGTAAAGTTTGGGGTTCATACCGGACACCTAGTGTCCAATGCTGAACTCCGAACACTGACAAGTCTGTTTTAAGAGTGAGAGACCTCCTAGCCCTTACTACAACCATTTTACAGCATCAAAGTTTGTGTCTGCATTGACTTCTATGGGGTTTGGGTTCAAGTTCTGGTACCCGAACCAAACTTTGGACTAAAGTTTGGTCGAAACCGAACATCCACGGGGTTCGCTCATTTCTAGTGTAGTGTAAATTCTACGTATTTTGCGCCTGAGTACCAGTATTGAGGAGATCCTTACCCATTATGTGCCTGCCACTCTCCTAAACACGCGTTTCACTTTTTTAGCTTCTTCAGAGGGACACAGTATACCAAACACTGCCCCCCGGGCACCAGATGTACCCCACTGTATCAATTCCTTTAAGGCTAAAGTTACAGCTATAGAATAGATTGACCTTGACAATTCAAGTGCTTTCTTGTGGGAAGTATGTGCACCTCCCGATCATTTCAGTGGAGAGCGACCATTCCCAGCCACCTCTATTGAGAATCCATGACAGACACAGGCGCTGTACCCTCGCCTGTCACACTTTAGTAATCCTACTAATTCCTTGTAACAGCCAGGAACGCCTCCACGATTGGATTAGGAACGGTGATCACAGAGTAGATAAATGCCAGAGAACCTTTATTCTGCAGCCGCATCTTTCATCCCATTAGACTCGGCCTATTTTACAGAAGCCGAGATAATTGAGGAGAGATGTAAGGAAGGAACCTCACGATCCTCCAGGACTAGTCAGCTCAGAGCCGTGACGTGTGGACAAGGTTTTTCTACATTGTGGGGAATTTAGGGAGCGCTGCAGCAAGGGGGTTGGTAATGACACGCCACCGTGACACATAATGCATGGACTGTCTCCTCTCATTTGTTCTTTGAAGCTTGTTTTCCTCGTGAGTGATGCTCGACGCATGAGAAAAGCCCAAACAATTAACATCAAATGGGTTTTCTGCGATTTGTAAAATCCTGTGCCCCGCTGATCCCCCGCTGCGGCTCCCCATAGGTGGATTATAATGAGGGCAATCCGGGCTACCGCCCGGGGACTCCGGTCTCTATGGCCGGATTGCCCTCATTATATGTGCAGCCCCGCGGCACATACCGGCAGACAGTGGCAGGGGGGGGGCCCCGGACCACTCCCCCAGCAGCGGTGCAGAACCGCTGCTTCTTCTTCGGCCGGGCCAGCACTGCAGCAGTTAACTTCCCTCTGCTGGCCCTGTGCGCGGCCGTGTCTCCTAGCTGTGACGTCACGCAGTGCGCGGCCGGCCTGCACTGCTACTTACCACCGGAGAGGAGCAGGAGCCAGGAGGACTGGAGCCGAGCCGGGGGATGGTGAGTGTGTGTGTGTGTGTGTGTGTGAGTCTGTCTGTGTGTATGTGTATGTATGTATGTGTGTGCAGGCAGATATCATTGTGTGATGTCGGTTTATATGTATTTTTGTGTTTCAAATGTGTTTATGCGTGTATGTATATGTCTGTATATGTTTGTGTGTGTGCGTGACTGCGTGCGGCCTCCTGCTGAGTATAGATGGCGCCGTGTGGCCTCCTGCTGTCTCTGGGGGGGGCGCCGTGCTGCCTCATGCTGTGTATAGATGGCTCCGTGCGGCCTTCCGCTGTGTATAGATGGCACCGTGTGGCCTCCTGCTGTCTCTGGGAGGGGGCGCCGTGCGGCCTCCCGCTATGTATAGATGGCTCCATGCGGCCTCCTGCTGTGTATAGGTGGCGCCGTGCGGCCTCCCGCTGTGTATAGATGGCACCGTGCGGCCTCCCGCTGTGTATAGATGGCACCGTGCGGCTTCCCGCTGTGTATAGATGGCTCTGTGCTGCCTCACGCTGTGTATAGATGGCTCCGTGCTGCCTCACGCTGTGTATAGATGGCTCCGTGCTGCCTCACGCTGTGTATAGATGGCTCCGTGCGGCCTCCCGCTGTGTATAGATGGCACCGTGTGGCCTCCCGCTGTGTATAGATGACACCGTGCGGCTCCCTGCTGTGTATAGATGGCACCGTGCGGCCTCCTGCTGTGTAGAGATGGCACCGTGCGGCATCCTGCTGTGTATAGATGGCACCGTGCGGCCTCCTGCTGTGTATAGATGGCACCGTGCGGCCTCCTGCTGTGTATAGATGGCACCGTGCGGCTCCCTGCTGTGTATAGATGGTTACGTGTGCTCAATATTGAGTCATAAAATTACCTGCCAGGGACATGCGGATGTGAAGCGTTCTTCACATGCATTTCCGCATGCGGGTTGACAAGCGCTTTCCAAGCGATTTTAGCATCACTTGGAAAGTACTTGACAACTTGGTCACACTATATAAATCCATGCAACCGGCATGGATTTATATAGTGTGACCGTAAAAGAATGGTAAAAAATAAATATATAATTACCTTCTGATGGCCTGCCGACGTCAGCGGTCGCGTGACCCGTCACATGACTAAATGACGTCACGGCAGGTCCTTTTCAGACCATCGTGAGCTGCCGGCAAGCCAGGACGCATCGGATAAAGACACCGGGGGCCATCAGAAGGTAAGTATAATATTTTATATTTTATTTTATTCTTTTTTTACAGGTTCTATGGTACCCGGGTCCGGAGGACAGTCTCCTCTTCTCCAAACCCGGGTACCATCCGCACATTGAAGCGCATGGATTCTGCATGTACAGATGCAGTGATGCGGATTCCATGTGTTCCAATGCAAGTCAATGGCGGCGAAAGCGCCACGCTTCCGCAAAATAATTGTTATTGCTGCGGATTTTTCCGCAATGATAATCCGCAGCGGAAATTTCCGCAGCATGTGCACAGCACATGCGGATTATCATTGGGGAACATGGCAGACCTTCTACCAAGCGTTTTTTAAGCGTTTCTGCAGCGGAATTGCCGCTGCGGAAAAGCTTAAAAAACGCGTAGTGAGCACACAGCCTAAAAAAAATTATTATAATTAATATTGTGCCAAATTAATTTCACGTGAACTATCACATGATCTATCACAGGGGATCATGTGACATGTCATACATACAGGTATGTGTGCATGTGTGTGTGTGTGTGGGGGGGAAGGGGCCGCACCTTCTAAACTGCCCGGGGCCCTTGCTACTCTTAATCCACCCCTGTGGCTCCCCCACACCCACCACCATGCGGCCATACAATAATATAGTATTCGGACTATAAGACGCACCCCCCACTTTCCTCCAAAATTTTGGAGGAAAAAAGTGCATCTTATAGTCCGAAAAATACTGTAATTATTAAGAATAGGAGATTTTTTATTTTTTTTTTAAATGTAGGTACGATTCAATTATTGCCAAGATCTCACCCCATGGATGGATCCTTTGTATTTGCAATTGGTGGAGGAAGGGCATTGCTAACAATAGGAATTCCAGAGAATGGAGGACTTAACTACAACTACCAGTATGTCCTTAGCAATGGTAAGGAGATACTGGGAGTTGTTACCAGTCATCATCAGACTGTGGACCGTATAGGAACCAATGTACTGATTAGATGCAAGCAGTGGAACTATTAAACGTTTAAAAAGTAACTTAAATTTTGGGATATATATTACATGATTTAGGTCCTATAATTTTGAGCAGATTAGTGCGAATCTGAGACCCTGATCACTCAGAAGATCTCTTAGAAGTGAAGAGGTGAGGAGACATGACTATGACTTTCTGCTGCATTTGCTCCGCTCAGTGTACTCTCCTATCTACTGAGCTGCGCTCTTCTAGGAGGTCTTTTAAGCAAAGGAGCAAAGGATTGGGGTCCCCACAAATCTGCTCAGAATTAATGACCCTAAACCACATTAAAAACGTCCCAAAAGTTGATTTACTCTTTAAGGTTAATTTACTTACACACACACACACACACACACAGTGTATACGGCGTACGCACCACACACACACACTGTATACTCCGTACGCACCACACACACACACTGTATACGCCGTACGCACCACACACACTGTATACGCCGTACGCACCACACATACACTGTATACGCCGTACGCACCACACACACTGTATACGGCGTACGCACCACACATACACACTGTATACTCCGTACGCACCACACACACACACACTGTATACTCCGTACGCACCACACATACACTGTATACGCCGTACGCACCACAAACACTGTATACGGCGTACGCACCACACATACACACTGTATACTCTATACGCAACACACACACACACTGAATACGGCGTACGCACCACCACACACACACACACTGTATACTCCATATGCACCACATACACTGTATACGCCGTACGCACCACACACACACACACACATACACTGTATACTCCATACGCAACACACACACACACTGAATACGGCGTACGCACCACCACACACACACACACACACTCTGTATGCGCCGTTAGCACCACACACACGGTATACGCCGTACGCAGCCTCTTGCGTGGTAACACCAGCGGAACACTGTCGCAAACACGCCGCCGCCGGGATCAGCCGAATGATTCACTGACTGCCGCCATCTTTGTACAGGAGGAGCGCATGCGCAGTTTTAATGTGACCGCCGCTATCTGCCTGCACAAAGATGGCGGCAGTCTGATTTACTGCGAGGGGAGACAGCTCAAACGAGAGAACACATGAGGGAAGAAGACAGCACAGGGGTGGAGAGAGAGAGCAGACAAGGGGGAGAGCACATGGGGTACACAGGTCAAAGAAGAGATCACATAAGAGGAGAAGACAGCAGATGGGGGAGAGAGAAAGCGCACAGAGGGAGAGAGACAGAGCACAGGGGGGAGACAGCTCAAACGGGACAGCACATGAGGGGAGAACACAGCACAGGAAGGAGAGAGACAGCAGACAAGGGGGATAGCACATGGGGTACACAGGTCAAAGAAGAGATCACATAAGAGGAGAAGACAGCAGATGGGGGAGAGAGAAAGTGCACGGGGAGAGAGACAGAGCACAGGGGGGAGACAGCTCAAACGGGACAGCACATGAGGGGAGAACACAGCACAGGAAGGAGAGAGACAGCAGACAAGGGGGAGAGCACATGGGGTAGACAGGTCAAAGAAGAGAGCACAGACGGGAGAAGTCAGCACATGGGGGAAAGAGAGAGTGGATAGGTGGGTGAGCACATGGGGGGGAGAGATTCTCAGCACTGCAAAGCCTGCCCCCATCGTGACATTACTGCCCTCCCGATGCGATAGCATCGGGCCTCCATCTAGTATATACAGTACAGACCAAAAGTTTGGACATACCTTCTCATTTAAAGATTTTTCTGTATTTTCATGACTATGAAAATTGTACATTCGCACTGAAGGCATCAAAACTATGAATTAACACATGTGGAATTATATACTTAACAAAAAAGCGTGAATAATAATAATAATAATAGTTTATTTTTATAGCGCCAACATATTCCGCAGCACTTTACAATTTTAAGGGGGACATATACAGACAATACAGAATAAGCATATCTCATATCGAACGGAGTGAGGGCCCTGCTCGCGAGCTTACAGTCTATGAGGAAGTGGGGGAGACACAAAAGGTAAAAAGTACATATATTGTATAATGCAGCCTTGATATACTGAATAGGATAAATAATAATACATGGACTGGTCGCCAGCCAGTATGTGTGCAGTCCTGACAGAGGCTATTAAGTGCATGGTTGGTTTGAACCCGAAGTTGAAGAAGATTTTAATATGGGGGAAAGCTGGGATGGACAGAGTGTGTTTAGGTGATACGCCAGTCTAAAGAAATGTGTTTTTAGGGTTCGCTTGAAACTGTGGGTATTGGGAATTAATCGAACTGTCCTGGGTAGTGCATTCCAGAGAATTGGCGCAGCACGCGAGAAATCTTTGAGACGGGAGTGGGAAGTTCGGATTATGGAGGATTTTAGTTTCAAGTCATTTGCAGAACGGAGGGCACGTGTAGGGTGGTAGACTGAGACAAGGGAGGAGATGTAGGGGGGTGCTGAAGCATGGAGCGCTTTGTGGGTAAGCGTGATAAGTTTAAAACAAACTCTATATTGGATGGGCAACCAATGCAATGACTGGCACAGGGAAGAGGCATCTGAGTAGCGGTTGGCGAGGAATATGATCCTGGCTGCTGCGTTCAGGACGGATTGGAGAGGGGAGAGTTTAGTAAGAGGGAGACCGATTAGTAGAGCGTTGCAATAGTCAAGACGAGAATGAATAAGAGCGACAGTAAGAGTTTTTGCCGAGTCAAAGGTGAGAAAAGTCCTGATTCTTGAGATGTTTTTGAGGTGTAGATGACATGAACGAGCGAGTGATTTGATGTGAGGAGTGAAAGAAAGATCTGAATCAAAAATGACCCCAAGACAGCGGGCTTGTAGCTGGGGAGTAATGGTTGAGCCACAAACGGAGATGGCAATATCGGGCACAGGTAGATTAATGGAGGGAGGAAAGACGAGGAGTTCAGTTTTTGACAGATTCAGTTTTAGGTAGAGGGAGGACATAATGTTAGACACAGCAGAAAGACAATCACTGGTCTTTTGTAGTAATGCAGGGGTGATGTCCGGAGCAGAGGTGTATAATTGGGTGTCATCAGCATAGAGATGGTACTGAAAACCGAATCTACTGATTGTTTGTCCAATAGGAGCGGTGTATAAGGAGAAAAGAAGGGGGCCTAGGACTGATCCTTGAGGAACCCCGACAGTAAGGGGAAGTAGGGAGGAGGAGGAGCCGGCAAAAGACACAGAGAAGGAGCGGTCAGAGAGATAAGAGGAGAACCAGGAGAGAACCGTGTCCTTGAGGCCAATAGTGCGGAGCATAGTGAGGAGGAGCTGATGATCCACAGTGTCGAATGCTGCAGAGAGATCCAGGAGAATCAGCAGGGAGCAGTGACCATTAGATTTAGCTGTTAGTAGATCATTAGAGACTTTAGTGAGGGCAGTTTCAGTAGAATGTAAAGAGCGGAAACCAGATTGTAAAGGGTCAAGAAGAGAGTTGTCTGAGAGATAGCGGATTAGACGGGAGTGGACCAGGCGTTCCAGGAGTTTAGAGATAAAGGGAAGATTGGAAACAGGTCTGTAGTTGGCCGTGCAGTTCTGGTCGAGGGATGGTTTTTTAAGTAATGGTTGTATGCTGGCGTGTTTAAAAGAAGAGGGAAAGATACCAGATGAGAGGGAAAGGTTGAAAATTTTAGTTAGGTGAGAGGTGACAGCTGGAGCAAGGGACTGAAGGAGATGTGAGGGAATAGGGTCGCTGGTGCAGGTGGTAGGGCGAGAAGATGCAAGGAGCCTGATCACTTCATCTTCCGTGACTGGTTCGAAGTCAGAAAATGAGCAAGATACAATGTGGCGGGGGGGAGCATGCATAACATTTGGGGATTGGGAGAAAATTTCCTGTCGGATATGGTCAATTTTTTCTTTGAAATAGTTAGCCAGATCGTCAGCGCTGAGGTCGGTGGTCGGGGCCTGTGCTGTTTGATTGAGGAGAGAATGAAACGTGTCAAAGAGTCGTTTAGGATTATTGGAAAGTGAGATGATGAGGTTGTTAAAGTAGGTTTGTATGGAGAGGTGAAGGGCAGAGTTATATGTTTTCAGCATAAATTTATAGTGGAGGAAATCTTCGGGCAGATTTGATTTTCTCCACAGCCGTTCAGCGCACCTGGAGTACCTCTGGAGAAGACGTGTTTGAGGCGTGTGCCAGGGTTGTCGCCGTCTATGCCGAATTGTTCTTTGTGTAGGAGGTGTGGCTTCATCCAGGGCGCATAGCATTATTTTGTTATAATGCTTCAATGCAGAGTCGGGACATGAGAGGGAGGAGATTGGGGCCAATGATGATTGCAACCTTTTTATAAATTTCTGGGTGTTAATGGCATGTAAATTTCTATAAGTGTGGACGGTGGGAGTGTCTTGAGTAGAGTCACAGTTCTTGACAGAGAATGAAAGAAGATTATGGTCAGAGAGTGGAAGGGGAGAGTTAGTAAAGTCATGTACTGAGCAAAGCCGGGAGAAGATCAGGTCCAATGTGTTCCCGTCCTCATGTGTAGGAGAATTAGCAAGCTGTGAAAGGCCGAAGGAGGAGGTTAATGATAAAAGATGCGTGGCAGATGGGGAAAGAGGATCGCCAATTGGGATGTTAAAGTCTCCCATGATTATCGTGGGGATGTCGCAGGATAGAAAATTTGTAAGCCAGGCAGCAAAGTGATCCAGGAATTGACGGGGGGGACCTGGGGGGCGATAGACAACCGCCACTCGCAGGGAGAAGGGCCGGTAGAGTCTGACTGTGTGGGCCTCAAAGGACGGGAAGATAAGGGAGGGTACAGGGGGGATAACCTGAAAAGTACATTTTGTTGAAAGAAGCAGACCAACACCTCCACCTGATCTGTTGTCAGGTCGCGGGGTATGAGAGAAATGTAGGCCACCATAGGAGAGAGCTGCAGCGGCGGTGGTGTCCGACTGCTGGATCCAGGTTTCAGTGAGAGCCAGAAGGTTGAGGGAATTAGAGAGGAAAAAGTCATGGATGTAAGAGAGTTTATTACAAGCTGAGCGTGCATTCCAAAGGGCACAGTTGAATGAGACAGAAGATATGCAGGGAATATTAATGAGATTAGCAGGGTTTCTGAATGTAACAGGGAAAGAGTTAGTGTTATTATTACTGGAGGGTCCTGGGTTGGGAGAAATATCACCTGCGACTAATAGAAGGAAGATGCAGAGAGTGAGCAGATGATTGAGTGATTTGTGAGAGCGTTTCCTGCATTGTATGGTGGGAATGAATGGATCTGCGTGGTATAACATTGTGAAGAGAGCATGACAACTGTACATAGGAGAAGAGAGGAGTGAGGGATTAATATGGATGAAGTGTGCCGCATTTGTGGGAGAACGGTGAATGTGGATGATTGTAGCAACCAGAAAATAAATGGCACAGATACAAATGGTGAATACTGTTTGCCAAAAAGATGACCTGTAAGCAAGTTTGTTGGTTTGTCTTGCATGTCTTACCTGTCTCCTGCCCTGTCCAACTGCCATTTTCTAACTGCCAGGGCACTTTGCTAAATTATGGCACTTCGATAAAGTATGCATAAATGCTATATGCATAAATGCCCCCGCATAAATGCTGCCCCTTAACTAAGTCTCAATATATAGGGACGTATCTGCTTAGATCTGCACAGATTTAACTCATTAACAATCAATCACTAGCTTAAAAGACAACAGGAGACCATAAAGTGCAGGGAAAAAAAAAAAAAAAAAAACAGACTAGTAAACTCGGCATGGATCATAAACTCTTAAAGTAAGTGTGATGACCTTTAAGTATCATGGAATAAAAAAGCTAGAGGAGTGAAAAAATATATACCAGAAATTGATAGGCTGCAGAGCATTGCATGGAGATATAATGCAGTTTTTAGGACAGATCACACAAGCAGTGAAAAATATATAACAGAAATTGATAGGCTGCAGAGCATTGCATGGAGATATAATGCAGTTTTCAGGACAGATCACACAAGCAGTGAAAAATATATAACAGAAATTGATAGGCTGCAGAGCATTGCATGGAGATATAATGCAGTTTTCAGGACAGATCACACAAGCAGTGAAAAATATATAACAGAAATTGATAGGCTGCAGAGCATTGCATGGAGATATAATGAAACAACTGAAAATATGTCTTATATTCTAGGTTCTTCAAAGTAGCCACCTTTTGCTTTGATGACTGCTTTGCACACTCTTGGCATTCTCTTGATGAGCTTCAAGAGGTAGTCACCGGAAATGGTCTTCCAACAATCTTGAAGGAGTTCCCAGGGATGCTTAGCACTTGTTGGCCCTTTTGCCTTCACTCTGCTGTCCAGCTCACCCCAAACCATCTCGATTAGGTTCAGGTCTGGTGACTGTGGAGGCCAGGTCATCTGGCGTAGCACCCCATCACTCTCCCTCTTGGTCAAATAGCCCTTACACAGCCTTGGAGGTGTGTTTGGGGTCATTGTCCTGTTGGAAAATAAATGATGGTCCAACTAAACGCAAACCGGATGGAATAGCATGCCGCTGCAAGATGCTGTGGTAGCCATGCTGGTTCAGTATGCCTTCAATTTTGAATAAATCCCCAACAGTGTCACCAGCAAAGCACCCCCACACCATCACACCTCCTCCTCCATGCTTCACGGTGGGAACCAGGCATGTAGAGTCCATCCGTTCACCTTTTCTGCGTCGCAGAAAGACACGGTGGTTGGAACCAAAGATCTCAAATTTGGACTCATCAGACCAAAGCACAGATTTCCACTGGTCTAATGTCCATTCCTTGTGTTCTTTAGCCCAAACAAGTCTCTTCTGCTTGTTGCCTGTCCTTAGCAGTGGTTTTCTAGCAGCTATTTTACCATGAAGGCCTGCTGCACAAAGTTTCCTCTTAACAGTTGTTGAAGAGATGTGTCTGCTGCTAGAACTCTGTGTGGCATTGACCTGGTCTCTAATCTGAGCTGCTGTTAACCTGCGATTTCTGAGGCTGGTGACTTAGATAAACTTATCCTCAGAAGCAGAGGTGACTCTTGGTCTTCCTTTCCTGGGGTGGTCCTCATGTGAGCCAGTTTCTTTGTAGCGCTTGATGGTTTTTGCAACTGCACTTGGGGACACTTTCAAAGTTTTCCCAATTTTTCAGACTGACTGACCTTCATTTCTTAATGTAATGATGGCCACTCGTTTTTCTTTACTTAGCTGCTTTTTTCTTGCCATAATACAAATTCTAACAGTCTATTCAGTAGGACTAGGACTATCAGCTGTGTATCCACCAGGCTTCTGCACAACACAACTGATGGTCCCAACTCCATTTATAAGGCAAGAAATCCCACTTATTAAACCTGACAGGGCACACCTGTGAAGTGAAAGACATTTCCGGTGACTACCTCTTGAAGCTCATCAAGAGAATGCCAAGAGTGTGCAAAGCAGTCATCAAAGCAAAAGGTGGCTACTTTGAAGAACCAAGAATATAAGACATATTTTCAGTTGTTTCACACATTTTTGTTAAGTATATAATTCCACATGTGTTAATTCATAGTTTTGATGTCTTCAGTGTGAATGTACAATTTTCATAGTCATGAAAATACGGAAAAATCTTTAAATGAGAAGGTGTGTCCAAACTTTTGGTCTGTACTGTATATATATTACATATTCTACAAGCAGGGCTTGTGGATTGTCCATTATTATAATATACAACATATAAAGTGCAGTGCAGGAGGGGAAGGAGAAGGACCTGACTAATCCCCCCAAATATTAATGATAGTGTGTAAAATAATCACAGGCTGCAATTACCCACAATGTTTTTTAGTTTGTTTTTTTAAACAATTAAAATCAACTTTTTCTTGTGGTTGTAAATGTGAAATAACAGTGAGAGCCATGATGACATCACAATGCACATGACATCATAGACATGACAGTTGGAGTAGAATGTATGAAGCTCTGCACCAGAGCCATCTTGTGTCACTAGGATCTGACAGCTGGAAGGGGACGAGTCCAGGTAGGGAGCACATTACTTTTAAGCTTTGGTATACTTATAGCGTATCCCCCGGATTTATCATGGATCTCCAGAAACACTCTGTAATAAGACATTTTCAGGACCACCCCTTACCTAAATGAGGAGTCACTGATGATCTGTTGATATTAACAAGTATGGCAGCTAAACCCCCAGCAATGAGCTGCTATATTGCTGGGGAAGCAGCGTTTTACATGCCCCCTATAGCAGGAGGATGACAATGTGATGATACATATTTGTTGGGGGTCTTCCAGCTCTTTGCACTGGCTCCCCACTATGGCAGACTACAATGGCGCTCGCCCCCTATGTCACCCCTATGCTCTAGTAAGGCATGTAGATAGGGGGGGCTCAAGTTGGGACATCTTTATGGGGCTCCATTTTTGGATCGTTTTGCCATTGACGTGGTAGAATTACAGCACTTTGTAACAGAAATTTAGTAGCGTATGCCATCATTCTCTGTTGTCAGCTCTTTTGTTCCTGTTGAATTCGGGGGGACATTGGAGTTGTAGGTTACTGGGGTCAGGAATGGCAGGATGGGGTCCTGGGTGGTATTTTACTACATAGAGCAGTAGGTAATATAGATAAAATAAAAGGCTCCTTTTAAATGTGCGTCATAGAATTATAAAATGAGGTCGGGGTTTTGTCTTTTTATTGAATTAATTTGTTGTTGATGTTGTAAACTGGATCCATAAAAAGCAGTGAGAGTTTTAATGACAACACGGGGCGCGTGATGTCATCGACATCCCATGACATCACAGATGAAATAGAATGTGCACATTTCTAAACCTGAATCATTTTATGTCTTTAACCCCGGACAGCTTGAAGGAGACTGGTCCAGGTAAGCGTCTCTTCACACAATCTTGGGGTCCTGTTTACACATCATGTAGCTGGGGGTGTTTGTGGTGAAGTTCAGCACTGCACCATTTTGCCCCCCAAAAAATCAGAGCCAACACGTCTGTGTCATGTGCTTATTGCTGTGATTGTCAAGGTGATGCCTTTAGGGATCGCTGACACTGGTGAGTAGCCGGCATATAACTCGGATGAGTATAGCACTCACTCCAATGTTATACTATGGGGCAGTGCCAACTAGTGTTTATTTTCTCATGCCAAGTCGGCATGAGAAAAAAATTGCTGCATGCTGCAATTGGCAGAGTATATCAGACGATGCGCCCATACAAGTCTATGGATACGTGAAAAACATCGGACTGCACTCAGATGTCATCTGAGTGCAGTCCAATATACGCCAGCTGACTCACACAATTGAGAAGATGGAGAAATTAAATGCTCCATCTTCTCCACATCTGTGATCCGAATCTCGCATGCGAGAGAATTGGATCACAAACACAATATTGTTGATATTTTCCATTGAAGTAAGGCCCCCCTAAGGCGAAGGTCTGGACAGTAAGAAACCCTTCCAGTGTCAATGACCACCTAATGGTTCAAAAATATCTACCCCACTTTTTGCTATAAAGTGTAGATTGAGCATCCCAGAATGCCAAAGGGGATCCAGAAACCAGAATATTTAATACCTTATTTCAATCAAACTTCACCAATCTTTTTTTTTTTTGGTTTGTCCCATAGGGCGGAACGTTAAGTCGTCTGAAGAAACGCAGTGAGAAGGCATTCGTCTTGACTAGCGGAGAGGTTACTCCTTTGCTACAGGAGTCTGACAGGTAAGTGGACATTTTAACTCATCTATCAATTCCTCCCCTTGTATATTTATTGCAGAATTGCCGTTTTAATCACCCAAAAAGCGCATTGACCGGATATTTAACCAACTCACCACTTAGTTCAATCTAGCAATTTTAGGACTTCAATCCTGAAATACTTATTGGGTATAATGGCTTCACCGACTTAATTTCTAATATGTCCATTTTCCAACTTCAACCAAGAGGATATGCTGGTCTTGGAATATTTTCACTAGAACCGGTATAACTACGTCCATCATGCTCCTCCAGTTAGGAGGATAGACTGGGACATTGATGGTTTATCAGCCCCACACTGGCGAATCCAGATCCAACTTCCATTAGGAGGGCAGACTGGTATACGGTGGGGAAAAGAAGTGTTTAATACACTGCCGATTTTGCAAGTTTTCCCACCTACAATGAATGTAGAGGTCTGTAATTTTTATCGTAGGTCACTTCACCTGTGAGAGACCGAGTTTAAAAATAAAATCCAGAAAAATCACATTGTATGATTAACATTACATAATTCATTTGCATTTTATTGCATGAAATAAGTATTTGATACAATAGAAAAATAGAACTTAATATTTGGTACAGAAACCTTTGTTTGCAATTACAGAGGTCAGACGTTTCCTGTAGCACTTGACCAAGTTTGCACATAATAAAGCAGGGATTTTGGCCCTCTCCTCCATACGGATCTTCTCCAGATCTTTCAAGTTTCGGGGCTGTTGCTGGGCAATATTGAGTTTCAGCTCCCTCCAAAGCTTTTCTACTGGGATCAGGTCTGGAGACTGGCTAGACCACTACAGGACTTGAAATGCTTCTTATCGAGCCACGCCTTAGGTTGCCCTGGCTGTGTGTTTCGGATCATTGTCATGCTGGAAGACCCAAGCACAACCCATCTTCAACGTGCTTATTGAGGGAAGGAAGATACATGACCCCATCCATCCTCCCTTCAATACATTGCAGTCGTCCTGTCCCCTTTGCAAAAAAAAGCACCTCCGAAGTATGAGGTTTCCCCTGCCATGCTTCATGGTTGGGAGAGTGTTCTTGGGGTTGTACTCATCCTTCTTCTTCCTCCAAACAAGGTGAGTGGAGTGGACACCAAAAAGTTCTATTTTGATCTCATCTGACCACATGACCTTCTCCCATGCCTCCTCTGGATCATCCAGATGGTTATTGGCAACTTCAAACAGGCCTGGATATGTGCTGGGGTGAGCACTGGACCTTGTGTGCCCTGCAGGATTTTAATCCATGATAGCGTAGTGTGTAACTAATGGTAATGTTTGAGACTGTGGTGCCAGCTCTATTTAGGTCATTGACCAGGTCCTCCCATGTAGTTCTGGGCTGATTCCTGACGTTTCTCAGAATCATCCTTACCCCACGAGGCGAGATCTTGCATGGAGCCCCAGACCGAGGAAGACTTAGTCATCTTGTGTTTCTTCCATTTTCTAATAATTGCACCAACAGTTGTTGGCGTCTCGTGAAGCTGCTTGCTTATTGTCCTGTAGCCCATCCCAGCCTTGTGTCTTTTATACAGGTAATAAGTTCAAACAAGTGCAATTAATACAGGTAATGAGTGCAGAGTAGGAGGGCTTCTTAAAGAAAAGCTAACAAGTATGTGAGAGCCAGAATTCTTGCTGGTTGGTAGGTGATCAAATACTTATTTCATGCAATAAAATGCAATTTAATTATTTAAAAATCATATAATGTGATTTTCTGATTTTTAGATTTTGTCTCTCACAGATGAAGTGACCTACGATAAAAATGACAGACCTCTACACTCTTTGTAGGTAGGAAAACTTGCAAAATCGGCAGTGTATCAAATACTTATTTTCTCCACTGTAGTGCTGTCCAACATGACACCATCAAGCTCATCTTACCACTCCATACCAGGAGGGTAGATTGGGGCATTAACAGTTTAATCACTTTGTGTCCACAAGGCCATCTCTTCCAACTAGGAGCCTTAACTGGACTTACAGTGGTTTTATTCAGCTTATTGCAGCCATGTCCAGCTTGCACCTCCAACAAGGAGAGTAAACTGAAATGTAGATGTTTATCAACTTAAATGCTGAGCAGTCCATCCTATGACACCGGACCAGGAGGAGCAGCTGGACTTACACTGGTTTTGCTCAGCTCAGCCATACCCAACTTACAAATCCAACTTAAAGGATAACCTGGAAACTAAATGGTTAACCAACTTAAACGCCAACCAGTCCAATTTATGACTCCAGACCCCGAATATTAATTGAACTTACAATGATTTCATGTGTCTTATGACCAGTGGCGTAACTAGAGTCTGAATATATATATCCCGAATATGTCCCCCATTCTGCCGCTGTTCTTTATTGTATAAAAAAAAAACTAAGCCATTATACTCACCAGGGGTGTACATTCAAGTCATGGGGCTCCAGAGCTTAAGTATAACGCACTCCCCATAGTCCTTCATATAGTATAATGCATCCCATAGTCCTCCATATAGTATAATGCATCCCATTCTCCTCTATATAATATACTGTACAGCCCATAGTCGTCCATAAAGTATAATGCACAGCTCCTAGTCATACATGTAGTATAATGCACCCCATAGTTTTCAATAAAGTATAAAGCACCTCCACAGTCATACATAGTAGTATAATGCACCACATCATAATATATAGCAGTATAATTCACCCCCATAGTCATATATGGTAATATAATGTACCTCCATAGTCATATAAAGTAGTGTAATGCACCCCATAGTCATATATAGTAGTATAATGCACCTCCATAGTCATATATAGCAGTATAATGCACCCCCATCGTCATATATAGCAGTATAATGCACCTCATCGTCATATATAGCAGTATAATGCAAGCCATAGTCCTATATAGCAGTATAATGCACCCCCAATCATATATAGTAGTATAATGCACCCCATAGACATGTACAGTAGTATAATGCATCCTCATAGTCATATATAGTAGTATAATACACTTCATAGTCATCCATAGAAGTATAATGCACCCCCATCGTCACATAAAGCAGTATAATGCACTCCATAGTCATATAAGGCAGTATAATGTACCCCCATATAGTTTATATAGTAGTATAATGCACCCCATAGTCATATATAGCAGTATATTGCACCTCCTGGTCATATATAGTTGTATAATGTACCCCCATAGTCATATATAATAGTATACTGCACCCCCATAGTCATATACACTAGTATAAAGCATCCCATAGTCATATATAGTAGTATAAAGCACCCCATAGTCATATATAGTAGTATAAAGCACCCCATAGTCATTTATAGTAGTATAAAGCACCCCATAGTCATTTATAGTAGTATAATGTACCCCCATAGTCATATATAGTAGTATAATGCACCCCACTGTCATATCAGTATAATGCACCCCCATAGTCATATATAGTAGTATAATGCACCCACATAGTCATATATAGTAGTATAATACACCTTCATAGTCATATACAGAAGTATAATGCACCCCTATAGTCATCCATAGTAGTATAATACAACCCCAATAGTCATCCGTAGTAGTATAATACAACCCCCATAGTCATATATAGTAGTGTAATGCACCTCCATAGTCATAAATAGTAGTATAATGCACCACCATAGTCATAAATAGTAGTAAAATGCACCCTATAGTCATATATAGCACTATATTGCACTTCAGTCATATATAGCAGTATAATGTACCCCCATAGTCATATATAGCAGTATAATGTACATCATAGTCATATATAGCAGTATAATGCACCCTTATAGCCATATATAGTAGTATAGTATACCCCATATTCATATATAGTAGTATAATGTACCCCATAGTCATATAGCAGTATAATGCACCCCGTAGTCATATATAGTAGTATAAAGCACCTCATAGTCATATATAGTGTTACGGGTCCGGGGGGTAGAACCTCTGTGCTATGGTGCAAGGAGGGACCCAGAGGGGCGTAACTAAGTATCAACCTGGACCGACCCTGGTCGTACGGCGGCTAACGACTCAGTGACCAGGGAGGGACCGAGCCGAGGGACCAGGTGCTACTCTGGGGATGACCTTGTAAGGGAGCAGGTGACCTTCACGGTACAGATGGCAGGGACTGACCGGAATAGCAGGTAGGTACAGCAGGCAGGCTGGCGAGCAGGAGTCTCTAGGTGGGCTGGCAGGTGGTCACGGCAAGTGACGGCAGGAGTCTCTAGGTGGGCTGGCAAGTGGTCACGGCAAGTGACGGCAGGAGCCTCCAGGAAGGCACGGCAGGTAACAGGCAGGTCACAGGCAAGTGCTCCCAGGTGAGCGGGCTGACAGGCACGGCAGGTACCAGGCAGGCAACAGGCAAGTGCTCCCAGGTGAGCGGGCTGGCAGGCACGGCAGGTAACAGGCTGGTGGGCAAGACTGGTAGTCAGGCTAGCAGCGGGACCTGAGGGCTGAAGCAGAAGTCAGAAACACTGTGCAACAACTTTTGCTCGGGCACCTCCATTTTGGAGGAGGTGCCTTATATATGGGAGGACCCTCGGCTATTGGCCGAGGACTCCTTAGGACGGCGCATGCGGCCCCTTTAAGAGGGAGGGAGCGAGCGCGCCCTAAGCACAGTGCCCGGGGAGCTGCGCGCGCCGGCTGCAGGAAGAGGAGCGCTGGTGAACGCAGAGCGGGGAGCGAGGAGGTGAATGGGACGGCGTCTCTGCCTAGCAGGGGGCAGAGATGCCGATGCTACATATAGTAGTATGGCAACTTATTTAAAATAAATATTTAAATACTCTACCCACCTTCCCTTCACTCCCGCTCCGCAAGTCCTGTTGTGAAGCAGGCAGCTGACTTCGGCCTGTGACGGGAGTGCATGACGTTACTGCCATGCGCCCCGTCATGTGCTGGCCTATGATTGGCCGACAGAATGCATTGTCGCTAAAGGACCCAATAGGTATGTCCACAGCAATACACTTCAACTGGATGTGCGTAGGAGGACACACATCTAATTAAAGGTTCTGCTGGTGTCGGCGGGCACCTGATCCTCCGGGCCTTTGTGACTTGCTGCGACCGCAGTCGTTACTCCCCTACTAATCACAACCATGACCAACTTCAACTAGAAGGATAACTGGGACATAAATATTTTGCTAAGTAAAATGTCGACCAGTCCATTCTGAGACTCCCGACATCAGACTTAAAATAGCTTCATTCTGTTTAAAGAAACCATTTACACCTCCTACCAACAAGAGGCCAAACTGGGACATGGATAGCACATTGAACAGGTCTGCCTTTAACATCTAAGTATGAGGGATGGACTGGAAATTTGTTGGCCTCACCAGCTACCCTCAGGACTGTACTTTATTAAGGCACCTCCTTGTTGTTTGATAGGATCAGCCGTTATCACCCGGAAGTCATTCTTACCAATATCAGCAGAATTGCTAGTTAATGAAGCATTGAGACAGTAAAGAAAAGAAGCCTACAAACCACAATCGGCTGACATACCACTGAAAGTAGCCCGGGGCGGGCGGGCCCCACAGTCCGGACCCGGGGCGGGCGGGCCCCACAGTCCGGACCCGGGGCGGGCGGGCCCCACAGTCCGGACCCGGGGCGGGCGGCCCCCACAGTCCGGACCCGAGGCTAGATCCGGGACAGGCGGCCTAACAATCCAGACACAGGGCGGACAGGCCCCACAGTCCAGGCTCGGGTTGGACGGGCTCCACGGTCCAGGCTCGGGTTGGACGGGCCCCACGGTCCAGGCTCGGGTTGGACGGGCCCCACGGTCCAGGCTCGGGGCGGACGGGCCCCACGGTCCAGGCTCGGGGCGGACGGGCCCCTCGGTCCAGGCTCGGGGAGGACGGGCCCCTCGGTCCAGGCTCGGGGAGGACGGGCCCCTCGGTCCAGGCTCGGGGAGGACGGGTCCCTCGGTCCAGGCTCGGGGAGGACGGGTCCCACGGTCCAGGCTCGGGGAGGACGGGCCGCACGGTCCAGGCTCGAGCGAACAGGCCCCAAAGTCCAGGATCGGGGCGGACGGGGGGCCCCACAGTCCGGAGTCGGGGCGGGTGGGGGGCCCCACAGTCCGGACCCAGGGCAGGCGTGGGTCCCCACTGTCCAGACCTGGAGCTAGACCCGGGGCAGGCGGCCGCAAAGGCCGGACATGGGGCCGATGGGCCCCACAGTCAGGACATGGGGCTGGCTGGCCCCACAGTCAGGACACGGGCGGGGGGCCCCACAGTCAGGACACGGGGCGGGCGGGGGGCCCCACAGTCCGGATGCGGGGCTAGTCCCGGGGCAGGCAGCCCCACAGTCCAGGCTCGGGGCTAGACCCGGGGGCAGCCGGCCCCACAGTCCAGGCTCAGGGCGGACGGGCCCCACCGTCCAGGTCCGGGGCAGACAGGCTCCCCTTTTCCACTCGGGGCGGGCATGTCCCACAGTCCAGGCTCGGGGCGGGCGTGCCCCACAGTCTAGACACAGGGCTAGTCCTGGGGCAGGTGGCCCCACAGTCCAGACCTGGGGCTAGACCCGGGGCAGGCGGCCCCAAGTGCGGACACGGGGCGGATGGGCCCCACAGTCTGGACTCGGGGCGGAGGGGCCCCACAGTCTGGACTCGGGGCGGATGGGCCCCACAGCCTGGACACGGGGCGGGCGGGCCCCACAGTCAGGACACGGGGCGGGCGGGCCCCACAGTCAGGACACGGGGCGGGCGGGCCCCAGAGTCAGGACACGGGGCGGGCGGGCGGGCCCCACAGTCAGGACACGGGGAGGGCGGGCTCCACAGTCAGGACATGGGGCGGGCGGGCCCCACAGTCCGAACACAGGGCTAATCCCGGGGCAGGCGGCCCCACAGTCCAGACCTGGGGCTAGACCCGGGGCAGACGGCCCACAGTCCAGACACGGGGTGGACGGGCCCCACAGTCCGGACACGGAGCAGGCATGCCCCACAGTCCAGACCTGGGGCTAGACCCGGAGCACGCGGCCCAAAGTCCGGACACGGGGTGGACGGTCCCCACAGTCCGGACACGGGGGGAGCCACAGTCCGGACATATGGCGGACGGGCCCCACAGTCCAGGCTCGGGGCGGACGGGCCCCACAGTCCGGACGTGGGGCTAGTCCCGGGGCAGGCGGCCCCACAGTCCAGACCTGAGGCTAGACCAGGGGCAGGCGGCCCCACAGTTCAGACACGGGGTGGACGGGCCCCACAGTCCTGACATGGGGCGGACATGCCCCACAGTCCAGACCTGGGGCAGGCGGCCCCACAGTCCAGACTCGGGGCGAGTGGGGGGCCCCACAGTCCGTACCCGGGGCGGGCGGGGGGCCCCACAGTCCAGGCTCGGGGCGGACGGGCCCCACAGTCCAGGCTCGGGGCGGACGGGCCCCACAGTCCGGACACGGGGCTAGTCCCAGGGCAGGCGGCCCCACAGTCCAGACCTGAGGCTAGACCAGGGGCAGGCGGCCCCACAGTCCAGACACTGGGTGGACGGGCCCCACAGTCCTGACATGGGGCGGACATGCCCCACAGTCCAGACCCGGGGCAGGCTTCCCCACAGTCCAGACTCGGGGCGAGCGGGGGGCCCCACAGTCTGTACCCGGGGTGGGTGGGGGGTCCCACAGTCCGTACCCGGGGCTGGCGCGGGGCCCCACAGTCCAGACCTGGGGCTAGACTCGGGGCGGGCGGCCCCACCGTCCGGACCTGGGGCGGGCGGGGGGCCCCACAGTCCAGACCTGGGGCTAGACCCGATGCAGGCGGCCCCACAGTCCGGACACGGGGCGGACGGGCCCATAGTCCGGACACTGGGCGGCCGCAGTCCGGATATAGGGCGGCCGGGCCCCACACTCCAGGCTTGGGGCTAGACCTGGGACGGACGGGCCCCACAGTCCAAGCTTGGGGCGGGCGTGCCCCACAGACCGGAAACGGGGCTAGACCCGGGGCAGGGGGCCCCAAAGTCCAGACACGGGGCGGATGAGCCCCACAGTCAGGACACGGGGCGGGCGAGCCACACAGTCAGGACACGGGGCGGGTGGGCCCCACAGTCAGGACACGGGGTGGGAGGGCTCCACAGTCAGGACACGGGGTGGGCGGGCCCCCACAGTCCAGACCTGGGGCTAGACCCGGGGCAGGCGGCCCATAGTCCAGACACGGGGTGGACGGGCCCCACAGTCCGGACACGGGGCGGGCATGCCCCATAGTCCAGACCTGGGGCTAGACCCGGGGCAGGCGGCCCCACAGTCCAGACCTGAGGCTAGACCCGGGGCAGGCGGTCCCATATTCTAGACACGGGGTGGACGGGCCTCACAGACCTGACATGGGGCAGACATGCCGCACAGTCCAGACCTGGGGCTAGACCCGGGGCAGGCGACCCACAGTCCGGACACGGGGTGGGCAGGCGACCCACAGTCCGGACACGGGGTGGGCAGGCGACCCACAGTCCGGACACGGGGTGGACGGGCCCCACAGTCCGGACACGGGGTGGACGGGCCCCACAGTCCGGACACGGGGTGGACGGGCCCCACAGTCCGGACACGGGGTGGACGGGCCCCACAGTCCGGACACGGGGTGGACGGGCCCCACAGTCCGGACACGGGGTGGAAGGGCCCCACAGTCCGGACACGGGGTGGACGGGCCCCACAGTCCGGACACGGGGTGGACGGGCCCCACAGTCCGGACACGGGGTGGACGGGCCCCACAGTCCGGACACGGGGTGGACGGGCCCCACAGTCCGGACACGGGGTGGACGGGCCCCACAGTCCGGACACGGGGCGGGCGAGCCCCACAGTCCGGACACGGGGCGGGCGGGACCCACAGTCAGGACACGGGGCGGACGGGCCCCACAGTCAGGACACAGGGCGGGCCCCACAGTCATGACACAGGGCGGGCCCCACAGTCAGGACACAGGGCGGGCCCCACAGTCAGGACATTGGGCGGGCGGGCTCCACAGTCAGGATACAGGGCGGGCAGGCCCCATAGTCCGGACACAGGGCTAGACCCGGGGCAGGCGGCCCACAGTCCAGATACGGGGCGGGCATGCCCCATAGTCAAGACCTGGGGCTAAATCCGGGGCTGGCGGCCCTACAATCCAGACCTGAGGCTAGACACGGGGCAGGCGGCCCCACATTCTAGACACGGGGTGGACGGGCCCCACAGTCCGGGGACGGGGCGGGCATGACCCATAGTCAAGACCTGGGGCTAGACCCGGGGCAGGCGGCCCTACAGTCCAGACCTGAGGCTAGACCCGGGGCAGGCGGCCCCACATTCTAGACACAGGGTGGACGGGCCCCACAGTCCTGACACGGGGCGGACATGCCCCACAGTCTAGACCTGGGGCTAGACCCGGGGTAGGCGGCCCCACAGTCCGGACACGGGGTGGATGGGCCCCACAGTCCGGACACGGGGTGGACGGGCCCCACAGTCCGGACACGGGGTGGACGGGCCCCACAGTCCGGACACGGGGTGGACGGGCCCCACAGTCCGGACACGGGGTGGACGGGCCCCACAGTCCGGACACGGGGTGGACGGGCCCCACAGTCCGGACACGGGGCTAGTCCCGGGGCAGGCGGCCCCAAAGTCCGGACACGGGGCGGGCGGGACCCACAGTCAGGACACGGGGCGGTTGGGCCCCACAGTCAGGACACGGGGCGGGCGGGATCCACAGTCAGGACACGGGGCGGACGGGCCCCACAGTCAGGACACAGGGCGGGTCCCACAGTCAGGACATTGGGCGGGCGGGCTCCACAGTCAGGATACAGGGCGAGCAGGCCCCACAGTCCGGACACAGGGCTAATCCCGGGGCAGGTGGCCCCACAGTCCAGACCTGGGGCTAGACCCGGGGCAGGCGGCCCACAGTCCAGACACGGGGTGGACGGGCCCCACAGTCCAGATACGGGGCGGGCATGCCCCATAGTCAAGACCTGGGGCTAAACCCGGGGCTGGCGGCCCCACAGTCCAGACCTGAGGCTAGACCCGGGGCAGGCGGCCCCACATTCTAGACACGGGGTGGACGGGCCCCACAGTCCGGATACGGGGCGGGCATGACCCATAGTCAAGACCTGGGGCTAGACCCGGGGCAGGCGGCCCCACAGTCCAGACCTGAGGCTAGACCCGGGGCAGGCGGCCCCACATTCTAGACATAGGGTGGACGGGCCCCACAGTCCTGACACGGGGCGGACATGCCCCACAGTCCAGACCTGGGGCTAGACCCGGGGTAGGCTGCCCCAAAGTCCGGACACGGGGTGTACGAGCCCCACAGTCCGGACACGGGGCGGCCACAGTCCAGACATAGGGTGGGCGGGCCCCACAGTCCAGGCTCGGGGCTAAACCCGGGGAAGCCGGCCCCACATTTCAGACCCGGGGCGGGGGGCCCCACAGTCCAGGCTCGGGGCGGATGGGCCCCACAGTCCAGGCTGGGGGCGTATGGGCCCCACAGTATTGGCTCGGGGCCAACGGGCCCCACAGTCCAGGCTCGGGGCGGACGGGCTCCACAGTCCAGACCTGAGGCTCGGCCCGGGGCAGGCGGCCCCACAGTCCAGATACGGGGTGGACGGGCCCCACAGTCCTGACATGGGGCGGACATGCCCCACAGTCCAGACCTAGGGCTAGACCAGGGGTAGGCTGCCCCAAAGTCCAGACACGGGGTGACGAGCCCCACAGTCCGGACACGGGGCGGCCACAGTCCAGACATAGGGTGGGCGGGCCCCACAGTCCAGGCTCGGGGCTAAACCCGGGGAAGCCGGCCCCACATTTCAGACCCGGGGCGGGGGGCCACACAGTCCAGGCTCGGGACGGATGGGCCCCACAGTCCAGACTCGGGGCGGATGGGCCCCACAGTATTGGCTCGGGGCGGACGGGCCCCACAGTCCAGGCTCGGGGCGGGCGGGCCCATAGTTACGACACGGGGCGGGCGGGCCCCACATTCCGTACACGGGGCTAGTCCCGGGGCACGCGGCCCCACAGTCCGTACACGGGGTGGACGGGCCCCACAGTCCGGACACGGGGCGGCCATAGTACGGACATAGGGCGGGCGGGCCCCACAGTCAGGACACTGGGCCCACAGTCAGGACACGGGGCGGGCGGGCTCCACAGTCAGGACACGGGGCAGGCGGGCCCCACAGTCCGGACACTGAGCTAATCCCGGGGCAGGCGGCTTCACAGTCCAGACCTGAGGCTAGACCTGGGGCAGACGGCCCACAGTCCGGACACGGAGCAGGCATGCCCCACAGTCCAGACCTGGGGCTAGACCCGGAGCACGCGGCCCACAGTCCGGACATGGGGGGAGCCACAGTCCGGACATATGGCGGACGGGCCCCACAGTCCAGGCTCGGGGCGGACTGGCCCCACAGTCCGGACACGGGTCTAGTCCCGGGGCAGGCGGCCCCACAGTCCAGACCTGAGGCTAGACCAGGGGCAGGCGGCCCCAGAGTCCAGACACGGGGTGGACGGGCCCCACAGTCCTGACATGGGGCGGACATGCCCCACAGTCCAGACCCGGGGCAGGCGGCCCCACAGTCCAGACTCGGGGCGAGCGGGGGGCCCCACAGTCCAGACTCGGGGCGAGCGGGGGGCCCCACAGTCCGTACCCGGGGCGGGCGGGGGGCCCCACAGTCCAGGCTCGGGGCGGACGGGCCCCACAGTCCGGACACGGAGCTAGTCCCGGGGCAGGCGGCCCCACAGTCCAGACCTGAGGCTAGACCAGGGGCAGGCGGCCCCACAGTCCAGACACGGGGTGGACGGGCCCCACAGTCCTGACATGGGGCGGACATGCCCCACAGTCCAGACCCGGGGCAGGCTTCCCCACAGTCCAGACTCGGGGCGAGCGGAGGGCCCCACAGTCCGTACCCGGGGCTGGCTGGGGGCCCCACAGTCCAGACCTGGGGCTAGACTCGGGGACGGCGGGGGGCCCCACAGTCCAGACCTAGGGCTAGACCCGATGCAGGCGGCCCCACAGTCCGGATACGGGGCGGACGGGCCCATAGTCCGGACACTGGGCGGCCGCAGTCCGGATATAGGGCAGCCGGGCCCCACAGTCCAGGCTCGGGGCTAGACCCGGGACGGACGGGCCCCACAGTCCAAGGTTGGGGCGGGCATGCCCCACAGACCGGAAACGGGGCTAGACCCGGGGCAGGCTGCCCCAAAGTCCAGACACTGGGCGGACGAGCCCCACAGTCAGGACACGGGGTGGGCGAGCCCCACAGTCAGGACACGGGGGGGGCGAGCCCCACAGTCAGGACACGGGGCGGGCGGGCCCCACAGTCAGGACATGGGGCGGGCGGCCCGCCCCACAGTCAGTATAGGGCGGGCGGCCCGCCCCACAGTCAGGACATGGGGCGGGCGGGCCCCACAGTCAGGACACGGGGCGGGCGAGCCCCACAGTCAGGACACGGGGCGGGTGAGCCCCACAGTCAGGACACGGGGCGGGCGGGCTCCACAGTCAGGACACGGGGCGGGCGGGCCCCACAGTCAGGACATGGGGTGGGCGGGCCCCACAGTCAGGACACGGGGCGGGCTGGCCCCACAGTCCAGACCTGGGGCTAGACCCGGGGCAGGCGGCCCACAGTCCAGACACGGGGTGGACGGGCCCCACAGTCCGGACACGGGGCGGGCATGCCCCATAGTCCAGACCTGGGGCTAGACCCGGGGCAGGCGGCCCCACAGTCCAGACCTGAGGCTAGACCCGGGGCAGGCGGTCCCATATTCTAGACACGGGGTGGACGGGCCTCACAGACCTGACACGGGGCGGACATGCCCCACAGTCCAGACCTGGGGCTAGACCCGGGGCAGGCGACCCACAGTCCGGACACGGGGTGGACGGGCCCCACAGTCTGGACACGGTGTGGACGGGCCCCACAGTCTGGACACGGTGTGGACGGGCCCCACAGTCCGGACACGGGGTGGACGGGCCCCACAGTCCGGACACGGGGTGGACGGGCCCCACAGTCCGGACACGGGGTGGACGGGCCCCACAGTCCGGACACGGGGTGGACGGGCCCCACAGTCCGGACACGGGGTGGACGGGCCCCACAGTCCGGACACGGGGTGGGCGAGCCCCACAGTCTGGACACGGGGCGGGCGAGCCCCACAGTCTGGACACGGGGCGGGCGAGCCCCACAGTCTGGACACGGGGCGGGCGAGCCCCACAGTCTGGACACGGGGCGGGCGAGCCCCACAGTCTGGACACGGGGCGGGCGAGCCCCACAGTCTGGACACGGGGCGGGCGAGCCCCACAGTCAGGACACGGGGCGGGCGGGACCCACAGTCAGGACACGGGGCGGACGGGACCCACAGTCCAGGCTCAGGGCGGACTTGCCTCACAGTCCGGACACGGGACTAGTCCCGGGGCAGGCGGCCCCAAAGTCTGGACACGGGGCGGAGGAGCCCCACAGTCTGGACACGGGGCGGGCGAGCCCCACAGTCTGGACACGGGGCGGGCGAGCCCCACAGTCTGGACACGGGGCGGGCGAGCCCCACAGTCTGGACACGGGGCGGGCGAGCCCCACAGTCTGGACACGGGGCGGGCGAGCCCCACAGTCTGGACACGGGGCGGGCGAGCCCCACAGTCTGGACACGGGGCGGGCGAGCCCCACAGTCTGGACACTGGGCGGGCGAGCCCCACAGTCTGGACACTGGGCGGGCGAGCCCCACAGTCTGGACACTGGGCGGGCGAGCCCCACAGTCTGGACACGGGGCGGGCGAGCCCCACAGTCTGGACACGGGGCGGGCGAGCCCCACAGTCCGGACACGGGGCGGGCGGGACCCACAGTCCGGACACGGGGCGGACGGGCCCCACAGTCCAGGCTCGGGGCGGACGGGCCTCACAGTCCGGACACGGGGCTAGTCCCTGGGCAGGCGGCCCCAAAGTCCGGACACGGGGCGGGCGGGACCCACAGTCCGGACACGCGGCGGGCGGGACCCACAGTCTGGACACGGGGCGTGCGGGACCCACAGTCTGGACACGGGGCGGGCGGGACCCACAGTCTGGACACGGGGCGGGCGGAACCCACAGTCAGGACACGGGGCGGGCGGGACCCACAGTCAGGACACGGGGCGGGCGGGCCCCACAGTCAGGACACGGGGCGGGCCCCACAGTCAGGACATTGGGCGGGCGGGCTCCACAGTCAGGATACAGGGCGGGCAGGCCCCATAGTCCGGACACTGAGCTAATCCCGGGGCAGGCGGCTTCTCAGTCCAGACCTGGGGCTAGACCTGGGGCAGACGGCCCACAGTCCGGACACGGGGTGGACGGGCCCCACAGTCCGGACACGGAGCAGGCATGCCCCACAGTCCAGACCTGGGGCTAGACCCGGGGCAGGCGGCCCACAGTCCAGACCTGGGGTTAGACCCGGGGCAGGCGGCCCACAGTCCAGACACGGGGTGGACGGGCCCCACAGTCCACGCTTGGAGCGGACGGGCCCCACAGTCCAGACTCGGGACGGACGGGCCCCACAGTCCAGGCTCGGGGCGGGCAGGCCCATAGTTACGACACGGGGCGGGCGGGCCCCACAGTCCGTACACGGGGCTAGTCCCGGGGCAGGCGGCCCCACAGTCCGGACACGGGGTGGACGGGCCCCACAGTCCGGACACGGGGCGGCCATAGTACGGACATAGGGCGGGCGGGCCCCACAGTCAGGACACTGGGCCCACAGTCAGGACACGGGGCGGGCGGGCTCCACAGTCAGGACACGGGGCAGGCGGGCCCCACAGTCCGGACACTGAGCTAATCCCGGGGCAGGCGGCTTCACAGTCCAGACCTGGGGCTAGACCTGGGGCAGATGGCCCACAGTCCGGACACGGGGTGGACGGGCCCCACAGTCCGGACACAGAGCAGGCATGCCCCACAGTCCAGACCTGGGGCTAGACCCGGAGCACGCGGCCCACAGTCCGGACACGGGGTGGACGGTCCCCACAATCCGGACACGGGGGGAGCCACAGTCCGGACATATGGCGGACGGGCCCCACAGTCCAGGCTCGGGGCGGACTGGCCCCACAGTCCGGACACGGGGCTAGTCCCGGGGCAGGCGGCCCCACCGTCCAGACCTGAGGCTAGACCAGGGGCAGGCGGACCCACAGTCCAGACACGGGGTGGACGGGCCCCACAGTCCTGACATGGGGCGAACATGCCCCACAGTCCAGACCCGGGGCAGGCGGCCCCACAGTCCAGACTCGGGGCGAGCGGGGGGCCCCACAGTCCGTACCCGGGGCGGGCGGGGGGCCCCACAGTCCAGGCTCTGGGCGGACGGGCCCCACAGTCCAGGCTCTGGGCGGACGGGCCCCACAGTCCAGGCTCTGGGCGGACGGGCCCCACAGTCCAGGCTCTGGGCGGACGGGCCCCACAGTCCAGGCTCGGGGCGGACGGGCCCCACAGTCCGGACACGGAGCTAGGCTCGGGGCGGACGGGCCCCACAGTCCGGACACGAAGCTAGTCCCGGGGCAGGCGGCCCCACAGTCCAGACACGGGGTGGACGGGCCCCACAGTCCTGACATGGGGCGGACATGCCCCACAGTCCAGACCCGGGGCAGGCTTCCCCACAGTCCAGACTCGGGGCGAGCGGTGGGCCCCACAGTCCGTACCCGGGGCGGGCGGGGGGCCCCACAGTCCGTACCCGGGGCTGGCTGGGGGCCCCACAGTCCAGACCTGGGGCTAGACTCGGGGCGGGCGGGGGGCCCCACAGTCCAGACCTGGGGCTAGACCCGATGCAGGCGGCCCCACAGTCCGGACACGGGGCGGACGGGCCCATAGTCCGGACACTGGGCGGCCGCAGTCCGGATATAGGGCGGCCGGGCCCCACAGTCCAGGCTCGGGGCTAGACCCGGGACGGACGGGCCCCACAGTCCAAGCTTGGGGCGGGCGTGCCCCACAGACCGGAAACGGGGCTAGACCCGGGGCAGGCGGCCCCAAAGTCTAGACACTGGGCGGATGAGCCCCACAGTCAGGACACGGGGTGGGCGAGCCCCACAGTCAGGACACGGGGCGGGCGAGCCCCACAGTCTGGACACGGGGCGGACGAGCCCCACAGTCTGGACACGGGGCGGGCGAGCCCCACAGTCTGGACACGGGACGGGCGAGCCCCACAGTTTGGACACGGGGCGGGCGAGCCCCACAGTTTGGACACGGGGCGGGCGAGCCCCACAGTCAGTACACGGGGCGGGCGGGACCCACAGTCAGGACACGGGGCGGACGGGCCCCACAGTCCAGGCTCGGGGCGGACGGGCCTCACAGTCCGGACACGGAGCTAGTCCCGGGGCAGGCGGCCCCAAAGTCTGGACACGGGGCGGATGAGCCCCACAGTCTGGACACGGGGCGGATGAGCCCCACAGTCTGGACACGGGGCGGGCGAGCCCCACAGTCCGGACACGGGGCGGGCGGGCCCCACAGTCAGGACACGGGGCGGGCGGGCCCCACAGTCAGGACACGGGGCGGGTGGGCCCCACAGTCAGGACACGGGGCGGGCGGGCCCCACAGTCAGGACACGGGGCGGGCGGGCCCCACAGTCAGGACACAGGGCGGGCCCCACAGTCAGGACATTGGGCGGGCAGGCTCCACAGTCAGGATACAGGGCGGGCAGGCCCCACAGTCCGGACACAGGGCTAATCCCGGGGCAGGTGGCCCCACAGTCCAGACCTGGGGCTAGACCCTAGGCAGGCAGCCCACAGTCCAGATACGGGTTGGACGGGCCCCACAGTCCGGATACGGGGCGGGCATGCCCCATAGTCAAGACCTGGGGCTAAACCCGGGGCTGGCGGCCCCACAGTCCAGACCTGAGGCTAGACCCGGGGCAGGCGGCCCCACATTCTAGACACGGGGTGGACGGGCCCCACACTCCGGATACGGGGCGGGCATGACCCATATTCAAGACCTGGGGCTAGACCCGGGGCAGGCGGCCCTACAGTCCAGACCTGAGGCTAGACCCGGGGCTGGCGGCCCCACATTCTAGACACAGGGTGGGCGGGCCCCACAGTCCAGGCTCGGGGCTAAACCCGGGGAAGCCGGCCCCACATTTCAGACCCGGGGCGGGGGGCCACACAGTCCAGGCTCGGGGCGGATGGGCCCCACAGTCCAGGCTCGGGGCAGATGGGCCCCACAGTATTGGCTCGGGGCGAACGGGCCCCACAGTCCAGGCTCGGGGCGGACGGGCTCCACAGTCCAGACCTGAGGCTCGGCCCGGGGCAGGCGGCCACACAGTCCAGGCTCGGGGCGGATGGGCCCCACAGTCCAGACTCTGGGCGGATGGGCCCCACAGTATTGGCTCGGAGCGAACGGGCCCCACAGTCCACGCTCTGGCCCCACAGTCCACGCTCGGGGCGGACGGGCCCCACAGTCCACGCTTGGAGCGGACGGGCCCCACAGTCCAGACTCGGGGCGGACGGGCCCCACAGTCCAGGCTCGGGGCGGGCGGGCCCATAGTTACGACACGGGGCGGGCGGGCCCCACAGTCCGTACACGGGGCTAGTCCCGGGGCAGGCGGCCCCACAGTCCGGACACGGGGCGGACGGGCCCCACAGTTCTGACACGGGGCGGGCATGCCCCACAGTCCTGACCTGGGGCTAGAGCCGGGGCAGGCGGCCCCACAGTCCGGACACGGGGTGGACGGGCCCCACAGTCCGGACACGGGGCGGCCATAGTACGCACATAGGACGGGCGGGCCCCACAGTCAGGATACGGGGCGGGCGGGCTCCACAGACAGGATACGGGGCGAGCAGTCAGGACACGGGGCGGGCGAGCCCCACAGTCAGGACACGGGGCGGGCGAGCCCCACAGTCAGGACACGGGGCGGGCGGGCTCCACAGTCAGGACACGGGGCGGGCGGGCCCCACAGTCAGGACACGGGGCGGGCTGGCCCCACAGTCCAGACTGGGGCTAGACCCGGGGCAGGCGGCCCACAGTCCAGACACGGGGTGGACGGGCACCACAGTCCGGACACGGGGCGGGCATGCCCCATAGTCCAGACCTGGGGCTAGACCCGGGGCAGGCGGCCCCACAGTCCAGACCTGAGGCTAGACCCGGGGCAGGCGGTCCCATATTCTAGACACGGGGTGGATGGGCCTCACAGAACTGACATGGGGCGGACATGCCCCACATTCCAGACCTGGGGCTAGACCCGGGGCAGGCGACCCACAGTCCGGACACGGGGTGGACGGGCCCCACAGTCCGGACACGGGGTGGACGGGCCCCACAGTCCGGACACGGGGTGGACGGGCCCCACAGTCCGGACACGGGGTGGACGGGCCCCACAGTCCGGACACGGGGTTTACGGGCCCCACAGTCCGGACACGGGGTGGACGGGCCCCACAGTCCGGACACGGGGTGGACGGGCCCCACAGTCCGGACACGGGGTGGACGGGCCCCACAGTCCGGACACGGGGTGGACGGGCCCCACAGTCCGGACACGGGGTTTACGGGCCCCACAGTCCGGACACGGGGTGGACGGGCCCCACAGTCCGGACACGGGGTGGACGGGCCCCACAGTCCGGACACGGGGTGGACGGGCCCCACAGTCCGGACACGGGGCTAGTCCCGGGGCAGGCGGCCCCACAGTCTGGACACGGAGCGGATGAGCCCCACAGTCTGGACACGGGGCGGGCGAGCCCCACAGTCCGGACACGGGGTGGACGGTCCCCACAGTCCGGACACGGGGGGGGCCACAGTGGGGACATAAGGCGGGCGGGCCCCACAGTCCAGGCTCGGGGCTAGACCCGGGGGCAGTCGGCCCCACAGTCCAGACCCGGGGAGGGGGGCCCCACTGTCCGGACCCGGGGCAAGCGGGGGATCCCACAGTCCGGACCCGGGGTGGGCGAGGGGCCCCACAGTCTGGAATCAGGGCGGGCGGGGGGCCCCACAGTCCGGACCTGGGGCTAGACCCGAGGCAGGCGGCCCCACAGTCCGGACACGTGGCGGCCGCAGTCCGTATATAGGGCGAGCCCCACAGTCTGGACTCGGGGTGGCCACAGTCCAGACATAGGGTGGGCGGGCCCCACAGTCCAGGCTCCGGGCTAGACCCGGGGCGGGGGGAACACACAGTCCAGGCTCGGGGCTAGACCCGGGGAATCCGGCCCCACATTTCAGACCCCGGGCGGACGGGCCTCACAGTCCAGGCTCGGGGCGGACGGGCCCCACAGTCCAGGCTCGGGGCGGACGGGCCCCACAGTCCAGACATGGGGCTAGTCCCGGGGCAGGCGGCCCCACAGTCCAGACCTGAGGCTCGACTCGGGGCAGGCGGCCCCACAGTCCAGAGACGGGGTGGACGAGCCCCACAGTCCGGACACGGGGTGGACGGGCCCCACAGTCCGGACACGGGGTGGACGGGCCCCACAGTCCGGACACGGGGTGGACGGGCCCCACAGTCCGGACACGGGGTGGACGGGCCCCACAGTCCGGACACGGGGTGGACGGGCCCCACAGTCCGGACACGGGGGGGGCCACAGTGGTGACATAAGGCGGGCGGGCCCCACAGTCCAGGCTCGGGGCTAGACCCGGGGGCAGTCGGCCCCACAGTCCAGACCCGGGGAGGGGGGCCCCACTGTCCGGACCCGGGGCAAGCGGGGGATCCCACAGTCCGGACCCGGGGTGGGCGAGGGGCCCCACAGTCTGGAATCAGGGCGGGCGGGGGGCCCCACAGTCCGGACCTGGGGCTAGACCCGAGGCAGGCGGCCCCACAGTCCGGACACGTGGCGGCCGCAGTCCGGATATAGGGCGAGCCCCAATGTCTGGACTCGGGGTGGCCACAGTCCAGACATAGGGTGGGCGGGCCCCACAGTCCAGGCTCCGGGCTAGACCCGGGGCGGGGGGAACACACAGTCCAGGCTGGGGGCTAGACCCGGGGAATCCGGCCCCACATTTCAGACCCCGGGCGGACGGGCCTCACAGTCCAGGCTCGGGGCGGACGGGCCCCACAGTCCAGGCTCGGGGCGGACGGGCCCCACAGTCCAGACATGGGGCTAGTCCCGGGGCAGGCGGCCCCACAGTCCAGACCTGAGGCTCGACTCGGGGCAGGCGGCCCCACAGTCCAGACACGGGGTGGACGAGCCCCACAGTCCTGACACGGGGTGGACGAGCCCCACAGTCCTGACATGGGGCGGACATGCCCCACAGTCCTGACATGGGGCGGACATGCCCCACAGTCCAGACACGGGGCGGGCGGCCCCACAGTCCGGACACGGGGTGGGCGAACCCTACAGTCCGGACACAGGGCGTCCGCAGTCCGGACATAGGGTGGGCGGGCCGCACAGTCCAGGCTCGGGGCCAGACCCTGGGCCAGACCCGGGGCAACCGGCCCCACAGTCCAGACTCGGGGCGGGCGGGGGGCCCCACAGTCCGTACCCGGGGCTGGCGGGGGGTCCCACAGTCCAGACCTGGGGCTAGACTCGGGGCGGGGGGCCCCACAGTCCAGACCTGGGGTTAGATCCGATGCAGGCAGCCCCACAGTCCGGACACGGGGCGGACGGGCCCACAGTCCGGACACGGGGCCGCCGCAGTCCGGATATAGGGCGGCCGGGCCCCACAGTCCAGGCTCGGGGCTAGACCCGGCACGGACGGGCCCCACAGTCCAAGCTCAGGGCAGACGGGCCCCACAGTCCAAGCTCGGGGCGGGCATGCCCCACAGTCCAGACACGGGGCGGATGAGCCCCACAGTCTGGACACGGGGCGGATGAGCCCCACAGTCTGGACACGGGGCGGGCGAGCCCCACAGTCAGGACACGGGGCTGGCGCCCACCCACAGTCAGGACACAGGGCTGGCGGTGGGTGCGCCCCACAGTCAGGACACAGGGCTGGCGGGCCCCAAAGTCAGGACACAGGGCTGGCGGGCCCCAAAGTCAGGACACAGGGCTGGCGGGCCCCAAAGTCAGGACACAGGGCGGGCGGGCCCCAAAGTCAGGACACAGGGCGGGCCCCACAGTCAGGACACAGGGCGGGCCCCACAGTCAGGACACGGGGCGGGCCCCACAGTCAGGACATGGGGCGGGCGGGCCCCACAGTCCGGACACGGGGCTAATCCCGGGGCAGGTGGCCCCACAGTCCAGACCTGGGGCTAGACCAGGGGCAGGCGGCCCACAGTCCAGACACGGGGTGGACGGGCCCCACAGTCCGGACGCGGGGCGGGCATGCCCCATAGTCCAGACCTGGGGCTAGACCCGGGGCAGGCGGCCCCACAGTTCAGACCTAAGGCTAGACCCGGGGCAGGCGGCCCACAGTCCGGACACGGGGTGGTGGGTGGGCCCCACAGTCAGACACAGGGCTGGCGGTGGGTGGGCCCCCGGTGGGTGGGCCCGGCCCGGTGGGTGGGCCCCACAGTCAGGACACAGGGCTGGCAGGCCCCAAAGTCAGGACACAGGGCGGGCGGGCCCCAAAGTCAGGACACAGGGCGGGCGGGCCCCAAAGTCAGGACACAGGGCGGGCGGGCCCCAAAGTCAGGACACAGGGCGGGCGGGCCCCACAGTCAGGACACAGGGCGGGCCCCACAGTCAGGACACAGGGCGGGCCCCACAGTCAGGACACAGGGCGGGCCCCACAGTCAGGACATGGGGCGGGCGGGCCCCACAGTCCGGACACGGGGCTAATCCCGGGGCAGGTGGCCCCACAGTCCAGACCTGGGGCTAGACCAGGGGCAGGCGGCCCACAGTCCAGACACGGGGTGGACGGGCCCCACAGTCCGGACGCGGGGCGGGCATGCCCCATAGTCCAGACCTGGGGCTAGACCCGGGGCAGGCGGCCCCACAGTTCAGACCTGAGGCTAGACCCGGGGCAGGCGGCCCACAGTCCGGACACGGGGTGGATGGGCCCCACAGTCCGGACACGGGGCGGGCATGCCCCACAGTCCAGACCTGGGGCTAGACCCGGAGCAGGCGGCCCACAGTCCAGACCTGGGGCTAGACCCGGAGCAGGTGGCCCACAGTCCGGACACGGGGTGGACGGTCCCCACAGTCCGGACACGGGGGGGGCCACAGTCCGGACATAAGGCGGGCGGGCCCCACAGTCCAGGCTCGGGGCTAGACCCGGGGGCATTCGGCCCCACAGTCCAGTCCCGGGGCGGGTGGCCCCACAGTCCGGACCCAGGGCAAGCAGAGGATCCCACAGTCCGGACCAGGGGCGGGCGAGGGGCCCCACAGTCTGGAATCGGGGCGGGCGTCGGGCCCCACAGTCCGGGCCTGGGGCTAGACCCGGGGCAGGCGGCCCCACAGTCCGGACACGGGGCGGCCGCAGTCCGGATATAGGGCAAGGCCCACAGTCTGGACTCGGGGCGGCCACAGTCCAGACATAGGGTGGGCGGGCCCCACAGTCCAGGCTCGGGGCTAGACCCGGGGCAGCCGGCCCCACATTTCAGACCAGGGGTGGGGGGCCCCACAGTCCAGGCTCGGGGCGGACGGGCCCCACAGTCCGGACACGGGGCTAGTCCCGGTGCAGGCGGCCCCACAGTCCTGACATGGGGCGGATATGCCCCACAGTCCAGACCCGGGGAAGGCGGCCCCACAGTCCGGACACAGGGTGGACGCAGTCCGGACATAGGGTGTGCGGGCCGCACAGTTCAGGCTCGGGGCCAGACTCGCGGCAACCGGCCCCACAGTCCAGACTCGGGGCGGGCGGGCCCCACAGTCCGTACCCGGGGCTGGCGGGGGGCTCCACAGTCCAGACCTGGGGCTAGACTCGGGGCGGGCGGCCCCACCGTCCAGACCTGGGGCTAGATCCGAAGCAGACGGCCCCACAGTCCGTACACGGGGCGGACGGGCCCACACTCCAGACACGGGGCGGCCGCAGTCCGGATATAGGGCGGACGGGCCGCACAGTCCCGGCTCGGGGCTAGACCCGGGGCGGACGGGCCCCACAGCCCAGGCTCGGGGCGGACGGGCCCCACAGCCCAGGCTCGGGGCGGATGGGTCCCACAGCCCAGGCTCGGGGAGGACGGGCCCCACAGCCCAGGCTCGGGGCGGACGGGCCCCACAGCCCAGGCTCGGGGCGGACGGGCCCCACAGTCCAGGCTCGGGGCGGACGGGCCCCACAGTCCAGGCTCGGGGCGAACGGGCCCCACAGTCCAGGTTCGGGGCGGACGGGCCCCACAGTCCAGAACTGAGGCTAGACCTGGGGTAGGCGGCCCCACAGTCCAGATACGGGGTGGACGGGCCCCACAGTCCAGACCTGGGGCTAGACCCGGGGTTGGCAGCCCCAAAGTCCGGACACGGGGTGGACGAGCCCCACAGTCCGGACACGGGGAGGCCACAGTCCAGACATAGGGTGGGCGGGCCCCACAGTCCAGGCTCGGGGCTAGACCCGGGGTAGCCGGCCCCACATTTCTGACCTGGGGCGGGGAGCCACACAGTCCAGGCTTGGGGCGGACGGGCCCCACAGTCCAGGCTCGGGGCGGATGTGCCCCACAGTACTGGCTCGGGGCGAACGGGCCCCACAGTCCACGCTCGGGCCCCACTGTCCATGCTCTGGATGGACGGGCCCCACAGTCCACGCTTGGAGCGGACGGGCCCCACAGTCCAGGCTCGGGGCGGGCGGGCCCATTGTTACGACACGGGGTGGGCGGGCCCTGTGGGCGGGCCCTACAGTCCGGACTCGGGGCTAGTCCCAGGGCAGGCGGCCCAACAATCCGGACACGGGGCGGACGGGCCCCACAGTCCTGACACGGGGCGGGCATGCCCCACAGTCCTGACCTGGGGCTAGAGCCGGGGCAGGCGGCCGCACAGTCCGGACACGGGGTGGACGGGCCCCACAGTCCAGACATAGGGCGGGCCAGTCCAGGCTCGGGGCTAGACCCGGGGGCAGCTGGCCCCAAAGTCCAGACCCGGGGCGGGCGGGGGGGCCCCACAGTCCAGGCTCGGGGCTGATGGGCCCCACAGTCCAGGCTCGGGGCTGACGGGCCCCACAGTCCAGGCTCGGGGCGGGCGGACCCCACAGTCCAGGCTCGGGGTGGGCGGGGGGGCACCACAGTCCAGGCTCGGGGCTGATGGGCCCCACAGTCCAGGCTCGGGGCTGATGGGCCCCACAGTCCAGGCTGGGGGCTGATGGGCCCCACAGTCCAGGCTCGGGGCTGACGGGCCCCACAGTCCATGCTCGGGGTGGACTGGCCCCACAGTCCAGGCTCGGGGCGGACGGGCCCCACAGTCCAGGCTCGGAGCGGATGGGCCCCACAGTCCAGACCCGGGGCGGGCGGACGGGCCCCACAGTCCAGGCTCGGGGCGGACGGGCCCCACAGTCCAGGCTCGGGGCGGACGGGCCCCACAGTCCAGGCTCGGGGCAGACGGGCCCCACAGTCCAGGCTCGGGGCGGACGGGCCCCACAGTCCAGGCTCGGGGCGGACGGGCCCCACAGTCCAGGCTCGGGGCGGACGGGCCCCACAGTCCAGGCTCGGGGCTGACGGGCCCCACAGTCCAGGCTCGGGGCGGGCGGGCCCCACAGTCCAGGCTCGGGGCGGGCGGGCCCCACAGTCCAGGCTCGGGGCGGACGGGCCCCGCAGTCCAGAACTGAGGCTAGACCTGGGGTAGGCGGCCCCACAGTCCAGATACGGGGTGGACGGGCCCCACAGTCCAGACCTGGGGCTAGACCCGGGGTTGGCAGCCCCAAAGTCCGGACACGGGGTGGACGAGCCCCACAGTCCGGACACGGGGAGGCCACAGTCCAGACATAGGGTGGGCGGGCCCCACAGTCCAGGCTCGGGGCTAGACCCGGGGTAGCCGGCCCCACATTTCTGACCTGGGGCGGGGAGCCACACAGTCCAGGCTTGGGGCGGACGGGCCCCACAGTTCAGGCTCGGGGCGGATGTGCCCCACAGTACTGGCTCGGGGCGAACGGGCCCCACAGTCCACGCTCGGGCCCCACTGTCCATGCTCTGGATGGACGGGCCCCACAGTCCACGCTTGGAGCGGACGGGCCCCACAGTCCAGGCTCGGGGCGGGCGGGCCCATTGTTATGACTCGGGGCTAGTCCCAGGGCAGGCGGCCCCACAATCCGGACACGGGGCGGACGGACCCCACAGTCCTGACACGGGGCGGGCATGCCCCACAGTCCTGACCTGGGGCTAGAGCTGGGGCAGGCGGCCGCACAGTCCGGACACGGGGTGGACGGGCCCCACAGTCCAGACATAGGGCGGGCCAGTCCAGGCTCGGGGCTAGACCCGGGGGCAGCTGGCCCCAAAGTCCAGACCCGGGGCGGGCGGGGGGGCCCCACAGTCCAGGCTCGGGGCTGATGGGCCCCACAGTCCAGGCTCGGGGCTGACGGGCCCCACAGTCCAGGCTCGGGGCGGGCGGACCCCACAGTCCAGGTTCGGGGTGGGCGGGGGGGCACCACAGTCCAGGCTCGGGGCTGATGGGCCCCACAGTCCAGGCTCGGGGCTGATGGGCCCCACAGTCCAGACTCGGGGCTGACGGGCCCCACAGTCCAGGCTCGGGGTGGACTGGCCCCACAGTCCAGGCTCGGGGCGGACGTGCCCCACAGTCCAGGCTCGGAGCGGATGGGCCCCACAGTCCAGACCCGGGGCGGGCGGACGGGCCCCACAGTCCAGCGGACGGGCCCCACAGTCCAGGCTCGGGGCGGACGGGCCCCACAGTCCAGGCTCGGGGCGGACGGGCCCCACAGTCCAGGCTCGGGGCGGACGGGCCCCACAGTCCAGGCTCGGGGCGGACGGGCCCCACAGTCCAGGCTCGGAGCGGATGGGCCCCACAGTCCAGGCTCGGGGCGGGCTGGCCCCACAGTCGGGACACTCTGCGGGCGAGCCCCACAGTCAGGACACGGGGTGGGCGGGCCCATAGTTAGGACACGGTGCTAGTCCTGGGGCAGGCGGCCCAACAGTCCAGACCTGCGGCTAGACCCGGGGCTGGCGGTCGCAAAGTCCGGACACAGGTCGGACGTGCCCCACAGTCCTGACACGGGGCGGGCATGCCCCACAGTCCAGAGTTGGGGCTAGACCCAGGGCAGGCAGCCCCACAGTCCGGATACGGGGTGGACGGGCCCCACAGTACGGACACGAGGCGGCCACAGTCCGGACATAGGGCGGGCGGTCCCCACAGTCCAGGCTCGGGGCTAGACCCGGGGGCAACTGGCCCCACAGTCCAGGCTCGAGGCGGACGGGCCCCACAGTCAGGACACAGTGTGGGCGAGCCCATAGTTAGGACATGGGGCGGGCCCCACAGTCCGGGGACTGGGCTTGTCCTGGGGCAGGCGGCCCCACAGTCCGGACACGGGGCGGACGGGCCCCACAGTCCAGGCTCGGAGCGGATGGGCCGCCCTTTCCCGCTCGGGGCGGGCGTGCCCCACAGTCCAGGCTCGGGGCTAGTCCCGGGGCAGGTGGCCCCACAGTCGAGACCTGGGGCTAGACCCGGGGCAGGCGGCCCCAAGTCAGGACACGGTGCGGATGGGCCCCACAGTCTGGACTCGGGGCGGGCGAGCCCTACAGTCAGGACACCCACAGGCCGGACACGGGGCTAATCCCGGGACAGGCGGCTTCACAGTCCAGACCTGGGGCTAGACCCGGGGCAGGCGGCCCACAGTCCGGACAAGGGGTGGACGGGCCCCACAGTCCGGATGCGGGGCGGGCATGCCCCACAGTCCAGACCTAGGGCTAGACCCGGAGCAGGCGGCCCACAGTCCGGACACGGGGTGGACGGTCCCCACATTCCAGACACGGGGGGGGGCACAGTCTGGACATAAGGTTGGCGGGCCCCACAGTCCAGGCTCGGGGCTAGACCCGGGGGCAGTCGGCCCCACAGTCCAGACCCGGGGCAAGCGGGGGATCCCACAGTCTGGACCCGGGGCGGGCGAGGCGCCCCACAGTCTGGAATCGGGGCAAGCGGGGGGCCCCACAGTCCGGACACGGGGAGGCCGCAGTCCGGATATAGGGCGGGCCCCACAGTCCAGGCTCGGGGCTAGACCCTGGACGGATGGGCCCCACAGTCCAGGCTCAGGGCGGACAGGCCCCACAGTCCATCCTCGCTGCGGACGGGCCCCGCAGTCCAGGCTCGGGGCGGAGGGGCCCCACAGTCCAGGCTCGGGGCGGAGGGGCCCCACAGTCCAGGCTCGGGGCGGAGGGGCCCCACAGTCCAGGCTCGGGGCGGAGGGGCCCCACAGTCCAGGCTCGGGGCGGAGGGGCCCCACAGTCCAGGCTCGGGGCGGAGGGGCCCCACAGACCAGGCTCGGGGCGGAGGGGCCCCACAGTCCAGGCTCGGGGTGGAGGGGCCCCACAGTCCAGGCTCGGGGCGGAGGGGCCCCACAGTCCGGGCTCGGGGCGGACGGGCCCCGCAGTCTAGGCTCGGAGCGGACGGGCACCACAGTCCAGGCTCGGAGCGGACGGGCCCCACAGTCCGGACACGGGGCTAGTACCAGGGCTGGCGGCCCCACAGTCCAGACACGGGGAGGATGGGCCCCACAGTCCTGACACGGGCTTGACATGCCCCACAGTCCAGACCTGGAGCTAGACCCGGGGCAGGCAGCCCCAAAGTCCGGACACGGGGTGGACGAGCCCCACAGTCCGGACACGGGGCGGCCACAGTCCGGACATAGGGTGGGCCCCACAGTCCAGGCTCGGGGCTAGACCCGGGGCAGCCGGCCCCAAAGTTCAGACCCGGGGCGGGTGGGGGGGCCCCACAGTCCGTGCCCGAGGCTGACGCGGGGGCCCACAGTCCAGACCTGGGGCTAGACTCGGGGCGGGCGGGGGGCCCCACCATCCGGACCTGGGGTGGGGGGCCCCACAGTCCAGTCCAGGGGCTAGACCCGATGCAGGCGGCCCCACAGTCCGGACACGGGGTGAATGGGCCCCACAGTCCAGATGCAGTGCGGCCACAGTCCGTACATAGGGCGGGCCCCACAGTCCAGGCTCGGGGCGGACGGGCCCCACAGTCCAGGCTCGGGGCGGACGGGCCCCACAGTCCAGGCTCGGGGCGGACGGGCCCCACAGTCCAGGCTCGGGGCGGACGGGCCCCTCAGTCCAGGCTCGGGGCGGACGGGCCCCTCAGTCCAGGCTCGGGGCGGAGGGGCCCCCCTTTCCCGCTCGGGGCGGGCGTGCCACACAGTCCAGGCTCGGGGCGTGCGGTGCCCACAGTCAGGATACGGGACGGGCGGGCTCCACAGTCAGGACACGGGGCGGGCGGGGGCGGGCGGGCCCCACAGTCCGGACACGGAGCTAATCCCGGGGCAGGCGGCCCCACAGTCTAGACCTGGGGCTAGACCCGGGGCAGGCGGCCCACTGTCCGGGCAGGCGGCCCACTGTCCGGACACGGGGTGGACGGGCCCCACAGTCCGGACACGGGGTGGGCATGCCCCACAGTCCAGACCTGGGGCTAGACCCGGAGCAGGCGGCCCACAGTCCGGACACGGGGTGGACGGTCCCACAGTCCGGACACGGGGGGGACCACAGTCCGGACATAAGGCGGGCGGGCCCCACAGTCCAGGCTCGGGCTAGACCCGGGGGCAGTCGGCCCCACAGTTCTGACCCGGGGCGGGGGGCCCCACAGTCAGGACACAGGGCGGGCTGGCCCCACAGTCGGGACCATAGTTAGGACACGGTGCTAGTCCTGGGGCAGGCGGCCCAACAGTCCAGACCTGCGGCTAGACCCGGGGCTGGCGGCCGCAAAGTCCGAACACGGGTCGGACGGGCCCCACAGTCCAGAGTTGGGGCTAGACCCGGGGCAGGCAGCCCCACAGTCCGGACACGGGGTGGACGGGCCCCACAATACGGACACGAGGCGGCCACAGTCCGGACATAGGGCGGGCGGTCCCCACAGTCCAGGCTCGGGGCTAGACCCGGGGGCAACCGGCCCCACAGTCCAGGCTCGGGGCGGACGGGCCCCACAGTCAGGACACAGTGTGGGCGGGCCTATAGTTAGGACATGGGGCGGGCCCCACAGTCCGGGGACTGGGCTTGTCCCGGGGCAGGCGGCCCCACAGTCCAGACACGGGGTGGCCACAGTACGGACATAGGGCCGGCGGGCCCCACAGTCCGGGCTCGTGGCGGACGGGCCCCGCAGTCTAGGCTCGGAGCGGACGGGCACCACAGTCCAGGCTCGGAGCGGACGGGCCCCACAGTCCGGACACGGGGCTAGTACCAGGGCTGGCGGCCCCACAGTCCAGACACGGGGAGGATGGGCCCCACAGTCCTGACACGGGCTTGACATGCCCCACAGTCCGACCTGGAGCTAGACCCGGGGCAGGCAGCCCCAAAGTCCGGACACGGGGTGGACGAGCCCCACAGTCCGGACACGGGGCGGCCACAGTCCGGACATAGGGTGGGCCCCACAGTCCAGGCTCGGGGCTAGACCCGGGGCAGCCGGCCCCAAAGTTCAGACCCGGGGCGGGTGGGGGGGCCCCACAGTCCGTGCCCGAGGCTGACGCAGGGGCCCACAGTCCAGACCTGGGGCTAGACTCGGGGCGGGCGGGGGGCCCCACCATCCGGACCTGGGGTGGGGGGCCCCACAGTCCAGTCCAGGGGCTAGACCCGATGCAGGCGGCCCCACAGTCCGGACACAGGGTGGACGGGCCCCACAGTCCAGATGCAGTGCGGCCACAGTCCGTACATAGGGCGGGCCCCACAGTCCAGGCTCGGGGCGGACGGGCCCCACAGTCCAGGCTCGGGGCGGACGGGCCCCACAGTCCAGGCTCGGGGCGGACGGGCCCCACAGTCCAGGCTCGGGGCGGTCTGGCCCCACAGTCCAGGCTCGGGGCGGACGGGCCCCTCAGTCCAGGCTCGGGGCGGAGGGGCCCCCCTTTCCCGCTCGGGGCGGGCGTGCCACACAGTCCAGGCTCGGGGCGTGCGGTGCCCACAGTCAGGATACGGGACGGGCGGGCTCCACAGTCAGGACACGGGGCGGGCGGGCCCCACAGTCCGGACACGGAGCTAATCCCGGGGCAGGCGGCCCCACAGTCTAGACCTGGGGCTAGACCCGGGGCAGGCGGCCCACTGTCCGGACACGGGGTGGACGGGCCCCACAGTCCGGACACGGGGCGGGCATGCCCCACAGTCCAGACCTGGGGCTAGACCCGGAGCAGGCGGCCCACAGTCCGGACACGGGGTGGACGGTCCCACAGTCCGGACACGGGGGGGACCACAGTCCGGACATAAGGCGGGCGGGCCCCACAGTCCAGGCTCGGGGCTAGACCCGGGGGCAGTCGGCCCCACAGTTCTGACCCGGGGCGGGGGGCCCCACAGTCAGGACACAGGGCGGGCTGGCCCCACAGTCGGGACCATAGTTAGGACACGGTGCTAGTCCTGGGGCAGGCGGCCCAACAGTCCAGACCTGCGGCTAGACCCGGGGCTGGCGGCCGCAAAGTCCGAACACGGGTCGGACGGGCCCCACAGTCCAGAGTTGGGGCTAGACCCGGGGCAGGCAGCCCCACAGTCCGGACACGGGGTGGACGGGCCCCACAATACGGACACGAGGCGGCCACAGTCCGGACATAGGGCGGGCGGTCCCCACAGTCCAGGCTCGGGGCTAGACCCGGGGGCAACCGGCCCCACAGTCCAGGCTTGGGGCGGACGGGCCCCACAGTCAGGACACAGTGTGGGCGGGCCTATAGTTAGGACATGGGGCGGGCCCCACAGTCCGGGGACTGGGCTTGTCCCGGGGCAGGCGGCCCCACAGTCCTGACACGGGGTGGGCATGCCCCACAGTCCAGACCTGGGGCTAGACCTGGGGCAGGCGGCCCCACAGTCCAGACACGGGGCGGCCACAGTACGGACATAGGGCCGGCGGGCCCCACAGTCTAGGCTCGGGGCTAGACCCGGGGGCAGCCGGCCCCACAGTCCAGACCCTGGGCGGATGGGGGGCCCCACAGTCCAGGCTCGGGGCGGACAGGCCCCACAGTCCACGTTCGGGCCCCACAGTCCAATCTCGGGGTGGACGGGCCCCACGGTCCAGGCTCGGGGCGGATGGTCCCCACAGTCCAGGCTCGGGGCGGACGGGCCCCCCTTTCCCGCTCGGGTCGGGCGTGCCCCACAGTCCAGGCTCGGGGCTCGCGTGCCCCACAGTCCGGACACGGGGCTAGTCCCGGGACTGGTGGCCCCACAGTCCAGACCTGGGGCTAGACCCGGGGCAGGCGGCCCCAAAGTCCGGACTCGGGGCGGATGGGCCCCACAGTCTGGAGTTGGGGCGGGCGAGCCCCAAAGTCAGGACACGGGGCGGGCGGGCTCCACAGTCAGGACACTGGGCGGGCAGGCCCAACAGTCTGTATACGGGGTGGGCGGGCCTCACAGTCAGGACACGGGGCGGGCGGGCCCATAGTTAGGACAAGGGGCGGACGGGCCCCACAGTCCTGACACGGGGTGGGCATGCCCCACAGTCCAGACCTGGGGCTAGACCCGGGGCAGGCAACCTCACAGTCCGGACATGGGGCGGCCACAGTACGGACAGAGGGCGGACGGGCCCCACTGTCCAGGCTCGGGGCGGATGGGCCCCACCGTCCAGGCTCGGGGCGGACGGGCCCCACAGTCCACGTTCTTGCCCCACAATCCACGCTCGGGGCGGATGGGCCCCACAGTTCACGCTCGAGGCGGTCGGGCCCCACAGTCCACGCTCGGGCCCCACAGTCCAGGCTCGGGGCAGACGGGCCCCAAACTCCAGGCTCGGGGCGGACGAGCCCCACAGTCCAGGCTCGGGGCGGACGGGCCCCACAGTCCAGGCTCGGGGCGGACGGGCCCCACGGTCCAGGCTCGGGGCGGACGGGCCCCACAGTCCAGGCTCGGGGCGGACGGGCCCCACAGTCCAGGCTCGGGGCGGACGGGCCCCACAGTCAAGGCTTGGGGCGGACGGGCCCCACAGTCAAGGCTCGGAGCGGACGGGCCCCACAGTCCAGACACGGGGATAGTCCCGGGGCAGGCGGCCCCACAGTCCAGACCTGGGGTTAGACCCAGGGCAGGCGGCCCCAAAGTCCAGACACAGGGCGGACGGGCCCCACAGTCCAGACCCAGGGCGGGCGGCCCAACAGTCCAGACCCAGGGCGGGCGGCCCAACAGTCCAGACCCAGGGCGGGCGGCCCAACAGTCCAGACCCGAGTCGGGCGGCCCAACAGTCCAGACATGGGGCCAGACCCGAGGAGGGTGGCCAATTGGTGCAACATGTGCAGTTCCAAAGGGACCCAAGATGTAAAGGGGCCACCACCACCTCCTAATCAGGTGAATTGTGCATTATGATGAGCTATGCCAATATACTGATAGAGGGGAACTGTCCAGACCCGAGGCGGGCGGCCCAACTGTCCAGACCCGAAGTAGGAGGTCCAACAGTCCAGACTCAAGGCGGGAAGTCCCACAGTCCAGACACGAAGCCAGGCCCGAGGTGGGCGGCCCAACAGTCCAGACACGGGGCCATGCCCGAGGCGGCCCGCCCAACAGTTCAGACACGGGGCTAGATATACTGTTCTGATAGAGGGGCCCTCTTCTGGCTGTGTCCGCCCCTGACGTACAGATATACAGCAATATGCAGCAGGAGAGACGAGATCCAGGGAGATATCCGATCGCCAGAACTGGGGTCAGGAAGGAATTTTTTTCCCCCCTAGGGGGTTTTCTTCGCCTTCCTCTGGATCTTTGGTTCCAGTGGCTCTCATCAGGTCTGCACTATCCGCAGCAAGTTCTGTAGTCTCTATCGGGCCTGACCTGAGAGTCATTGTGAACTTTAATTTATTAAAGGGCCAGTAATATTTTTATTACAATGTGGCTTATTGCTATTCCAATAAAAAAATTAATAATAATATATTGTGTTGTGTGTTTTATTTGTGTGGACTTCACCCTACAGAAACAATGATGAGAGTGAACGCTGACGCTCAATATTCCAGAACTAGAACCAGACTTGGCTGATCCGGCATATAATAAAGTGTCTGTCTCATCTGCTGCATACATGATGGCAGCTGCTGCAGGACCAGGGAGTATAGAGGGTGCTACATACAGGAGCATCTCACAAAATTAGAATATCATCAAAAAGTTAATTTCAGTTCTTCAATATAAAAAGTCAAAGTCATATATTATATAGAGTCATTACAAACAGAGTGATCTATTTCAAGTGTTTATTTCTGTTAATGTTGATGGTTATGGCTTACAGCCAATGAAAACACAACAGTCATTATCTCAGTAAACTTAAATAATTAACAAAAAACACCTGCAAAGGCTTCCTAAGCATTTAAAAAGTCTCTTAGTCTGTTTCAGTAGGCTCCGCAATCATGGGGAAGACTGTTGACTTGACAGATGTCCAGAAGGCAGTCATTGACACTCCACAAGGTCCCAGAGTTCCAATTTTAATTTGTTTCATTTCATTTGTTTAGCTGCTGGAGGTCTAGTGTGAAGTTTCCACCATCAGTGATGGTTTGGGGAGCCATGTCATCTTCTGGTGTAGGTCCACTGTGTTTTATCAAGACCAAAGTCAGCGCAGCCGTCTACCAGGACATTTTACAGCACTTCATGCTTCCCTCTGCAGACAAACTTTTGGAGATGGAAATTTCATTCTCCAGCAGGACTTGGCCCCTGTCCACACGGCCAAAAGTACCAATACCTGGTTTACACACAACAGTATCACTGTGCTTGATTGGCAGCAAACTCGCCTGACCTTAACCCCATAGAGAATCTATTATAGAGAATCTATGGGGTATTGTCAAGAGGAAGATGAGAGACCCCAGACACAACAATGCAGACGAGCTGAAGGCTGCTATCAAAGCCACCTGGGCTTCCATAACCCCTCAGCAGTGCCACAGGCTGATCGCCTCCATGACACATTGCCGCATTGATGCAGTAATTGATGCAAAAGGAGCCCCGACCAAGTATTGAGTGCATTTACTGAATATACATTTCAATAGGCCAATATTTCGGATTTTAAAATAATTTTTCAAGCTGTTATAAAGTATTCTAATTTACTGAGATAATGACTTTTGTGTTTTCATAGGCTGTAAGCTATAATCATCAACATTAACAGAAATAAACACGTGAAATAGATCCCTCTGTGTGTAATGACTCTATATAATATAGGAGTTTCACTTTTTGTATTGAGGAACTGAAATAAAGTAACTTTTTGATGATATTCTAGTTCTGTGAGATGCACCTGTACATAGAGCAGGTCACATATAACTCCAGCCCAAGTGACATCACCAGTGTTTTGGGGGTCGGTCTCTGTGATGGGGGCACTTATATTGTATTGGTCCTATAAAACACACTACCTGAAAGACTGATGACCAGATCACAGCAAAGCAGAATGCAGGAAACCCAGGAAAATGGCTAAATAGGTGTCACAGGGTGCAATAAGTAGCCATGGGCCCCAAGACAAAACTAGGGCCTCACTCAGAAATGACCACAATAGCCCATTTACCAAGGCCGGCTATAGGTAGTAAAGCAGATGCTTGGAGGGATTTGTGCCAAATTTTCCACCTATTTATTAGAACGAAGAAAATAGTGTTACAGGGTCAGGATAGGGTTAAAAATCTTGTGAGTTTATTTGTAGTAAAAAATATATAAAAACATCACCATAGGTCGCGATCCTAACCAGAATAATGTTTAACCGCAAATGCGTTTCCGACTTGCATCTTTAGTTATTGCAATAGGATAGGACAGATACACAATTCCAGTTAAAGGGAATCTGTCAGAAGGTTTTGCTACGTAATCCGAGATCAGCATGATGTAGGGGCAGAGAGCCTGATTCCAGCGATGTATCACTTACTAGACTGCTTGGTGCAGTTTTGATAGAATCCCTGCTTTCTCTGTTGTAAATGAAGCAGTGCTCAGAATGTTAAGCCCTGTGTAACCCCGCCCACGCTGGCAGATTCCTGTGTACAAACTGCAAATCAGTGGTGAGGGCGGGGTTACACAGATGAGCCTGACTGGCCTGTACCTGAGACCTAGTCAGGCAGTGATCATCTCCTGTTGATAAAACATGGATTGTATTGAAACTACAACACACAGCCTAATAAGTGACACATCCCTGGAATCAGGATATCTTGCTCTACATCATGCTGCTCTCAGATTAAGTAGCAAAAATCTGCTGACAGATTCCCTTTAATAAAGTACATGTCCTGTTTTGTATCTCCCAGAGCAATGTCATCAGTGTCGCTCACCACCAATGCAGATGTGAGTGGCGCCGGACAACCTCTTTATGTCAAATAATTACCTGCAGAGCTAGCATCCATCTGAGGAGATGTACACATATCTGTCTGACAGGTGGGTGGAGATGAATTGGTTGATATATCCCACTCTTAGTCCACTTGGCTAAAAAGATGATTTACATCCAGGGAAGAGGGACAGAGGGGCAGGAACACAAGAAAAGCAACGCCGTATTCAGAACAGGGGCATTTACACCAGGTAAAAAATTACATCGTTATGGAAAGTGACAGGTTCTATTTAAAGGGATTTCAGAAGACTGAGAACACCTACAACACCTGAAATGGATGACCCACATCTCTGGTTTACTCTATTATGACCGGCTATTAATGGAAAAAGTATGGAAATGGGACCAGTCGTGTGCAGGGTCCTCACATACAAAGGTTGAAAAAAAGATGATGGGGCTGGTATCTACTATAGACAAGTTGTGAGGCTGCACATCAACTAGTCCATAAACCTCCTGCAATCCGCAGCAAACCAAAGACAAGTGCGAAGCATCATGGTCCGTGTGCATTACCTAATTCCCTATTAGTTATTAATTTGTGGGGATCATTTGGGACATTAATTTGACTGCTGGTTCTATTAGCTCAATAGGTCCACAGGAATCCTTGATTAGTTTAGGAATGGGCATCCACTATGGTTACTGGACACATGAAGTCCCCCACAACCACGATCCCCATACACAATAGATACAAGTTAGAAAGTCTTGCCCTGTTGAACACTACACCTGACTTGAGGCCACCACATCTTGGTTGTCCAATGTTCTTGCTTCTCTAGGGCTCTTCTCAGATATTCATTATACCAGCTCCCCAGAATACCAAAGCTAGGGTGGGTGACCGCGAGCCCTGGTGGTGGTCATAACTGCGGCCACCCAGGGGCAATACTCCATAACAACAATCCCCTGAGGTGGTGTAGGATGTAAGGACCTATTCACACTACATTCAGCGCTGCATTCAGGTCTTTACACAAGGCTTACAACTGAATCCCTGAAATTCAGGATTGTGCTGTCTGAAATGAGACATCTGAAAGCAGAGCAAATGGAGCCTAAAGATTCATACTTTAGGCTCAATTTGCCTTTGTTCAAATCAATGGAAAAAAATCCCCATCTCTACATGTCTGACAGCCATTCTATTCCAGCGTCAGTTGAATTCCAACCACAGTCCACCTCATTCTACTTAATGTGCTTCTGATTAGGTGATCACCTGAACCAAATCTTATGTAACCAGGGAAAGTATAAAAAACACTGCTGTGGTCTTCACAATCCTCTTGCAATAGGACAAGCTGGATGGCAAAACAAGTGCTAGGAATAGCACAAAAGTAATATGAATGAAAAACTAACTTTTAACCATGCCAAAGGAGTTGAAAAGAAGTCTTGAGTGAGGAAAAGAAGGGCTCAATTCTGGCTTCTCTAGCAGAGGGATACAGTGAGCGTCATGTTGCCTCCATCCTTAAAATTTCAAAGACGGCAGTCCATTACAACAAGGTCAAGCAGCAGACATTGGGGACAACAAAGCTACAGACCGGCAGAGGGCGAAAGCGACTCTCCACTGACCGGGATGACCGTCATCTTATTCTAATGTCACTCAGCAACCGCAGGATGACATCAAGTGACCTACAGAAGGAATGGCAGATGGCAGCTGAGGTGAAGTGCACGGCAAGAACAGTTCATAACTGGCTCCTAGAGACCTCAAGTCATGTAAAGCTAGAAAAAAGCCTTTCATCAATGAGAAGCAAAGGAGAGCCAGGCTGAAGTTTGCCAAAGACCATAAGGATTGGACCATAGAGGACTGGAGTAAGGTAATCTTCTCTGATGAGTCTAATTTTCAGCTTTGCCCAACACCTGGTCGTCTAATGGTTAGACGGAGACCTGGAGAGGCATACAAGCCACAGTGTCTTGCACCCACTGTGAAATTTGGTGGAGGATCGGTGATGATCTGGGGATGCTTCAGCAAGGCTGGAATTGGGCAGGTTAATCTTTGCGAAGGACGTATGAATCAAGCCGCATACAAGGTTATCCTTGAAAAAACACTTGCTTCCTTCTGCTCAGGCAATGTTCCCCAACTCTGAGGACTGGTTTTTCCAGCAGGACAATGCCCCATGCCACACAGCTAGGTCAATCAATGTGTGGATGAAGGAGCTCCACATCAAGACCCTGTCATGGCCAGCCCAATCTCCAGACCTGAACCCTATTGAAAACCTCTGGAATGTAATCAAGAGGAAGATGGATAGTTACAAGCCGTCAAACAAAGAAGAACTGCTTACATTTTTGTGCCAGGAGTGGCGTAAGGTCACCCAAAAGCAGCGTGAAAGACTGGTGGAAAGCAGCCAAGACGCATGAAAGCTGGGATTAAAAATCATGGTTATTCCACCAAATATTGATTTCTGAACTCTTCCTGAGTTAAAACATGAGTATTGTTGTTTCTAAATGAATAAGAACTTGTTTTCTTTGCAGTATTTGAGGTCTGACAGCACTGGTTCTCTGTTTCTCTGTTTCTTTTTCATTATTTTGACGATTTCTCATTTGCTGCAAATAAATACAAAATTTTTAGCTTTGAATTTCGGAGACATGTTGTCAGTAGTTTATAGAATAAAACAACAATGTACATTTTACTCAAAAATAGACCTATAAAGAGAAAAATCAGAGAAAATGAAAATGAGCTGTGTATATATAGATATATATAGATATATACACACACACATTATATACATACACACATTATATTATATACACACACACATATATATGTGGCGCCCCTGAGGGTTCGGTCACCACAGAGGTACTGCATCTCACCCAGAGCTGTGGTATCTCACTGTCAGGTAAGGAAGGAGTACAGCTCAGGACCCCAACACCTGCATTCATTACACCACACTTCAGAGGGCGGGGCGAGATTGCTCCTACGGGAGAGCACAGTCCCTGGTCCCTGGCTGGAGTGGGGGGAACCTAGTAAAGGGGTGTGGGTGGAGGACGTAGTTAAGGGGAGCACATAGAAGGAAGATATAAAAAGAGAAACCATCTTAGAAAGACAGATTAGTCTGAGGAGGAAAGTGCCAGGAGCAGAGGCTCTGTAGGAGCTCATTTCCAGAGGCGGGCCTAGCCAGTGAGGCCCAAGGCTGAGAGGAAGAAGAGAAGGAGAGGAGAGGGAGCAGGAAGGCTCCAGGAACCAGAAGAAAGGATCCCAGGGGTACAGGCAGTGCGAGAGGCCACCCGTACGCCCGAATCTGCCGGGAGGTGGAGGGGTCAGGCTGCATACAGGGAACTGGTCCCTCAACTAGCAGAAGATTGCACGTCTTAACTAGGAACCGGAGGCTGCAGTATTTCATGTCCAGTAGCCAACATTCCATACCAGTCTCACCAGGAAGGTAGCTATATAGGACCCAGGGGACGGAACAGACGTCGCCCGCCAAGGCCCGCAGGTACTGGACTGGGACACTTGGTATGAGGTTCAGGGAGACAGCCAGAAAGAGGACACAGAAGGGGGTCCTGCTATGTACTCCGGAGTTACCTGGGGGTGGACTGAACCCCTCACTGAATAAATGCAGCACGGCACGGGAAGTTACCTTGACGTCTGTAACTTGGACTGCAATAACCGTGAGTAAAGATCCAGAGGACTGCACCACCTTGTCTGTGTTTCTTGCAGCGCCATCACTCCCTGCACTACAACGCCCAGCGCAACCTACAACAACATCTACACTGCCCTGGAGCTAGCTCTTCCTGTGGAGAGCCACACCATCCCTGCTGCAGTAACATCAGCTTCAGAGGACGGCTCCACAGCGGCCGCTCCCTTTAGCCGCATTCCACAGGTGGCGTCACAAACTTTAACATAAACTATAAAAATCCCCTGTAAATATATCCCCTTTTATTGACCGCCCTGGATCACGAACCGGGTCACCGCCACTGTGACATCCCCCAGCATCTACCGGCCCGGCACCGGGTACCCCACGGCCCAGGGGGCGCGTCATATATATTGGCAGAGCATCCCTCTCAAAGTCTGCACCGCTCTCGCTCACTAACTCAAGCAACCTGCACCGCCTCGCACCCCGCTAGCTCACGCACACAGCACCCCCTTGCATCCCTCTATCCCACACACCCTGCACATCCATGCACACTTATCAACTGTGCGAAGGTCACTGGTAAAATACTGGAGGGGAATTATGTGTCAATCAGGATGTTACCATCAGTGATATGAACCCGGAAAAATGCTCCAGCATACTAAGTGCTGAGAGGGGTTAATCGACCATGCTAAGGGCTGGGTTTAGTGAACAGCTAAAGAGTGGGTTGTTCACCATATCTCCACCCCAGGGTATGGGCCAGAAGGTAAATATGAAGCTTTTGGACTCATTCAGTGTTTGGTGTGTCTGGAGATGAGAGCACCAGAGCTGTGCTCATGTTAAAAAGAACTGAACCTATTTTTGTTTTCCATTGAGCCAGAAGGGCCGTGTTTGTTTTCCTAATTTTGGACTGGTTTATGCAGTACAATTTTAATAAATCAGTTGAAAACTTAAACAGAAAATGTTCCTGTATCTACCTCTAAGAAGCTGAGTGAGTCGACCTACTATACCACACACCCTGCACCCCTTTATCCCACACCCCTTACTACTCAGATGTGTTTTCTTCCATTTGGACAAGAAGCTGATTAGTGCGCCCCAGCAACCTGCCACCCTAGGCACCCGCCCTCCAGTGCCTAGCGGCTAATACTGCCCTGCTCAGGAATAAAAACAAACTCAAATCTGTCTTGGACAAAACAAGATAGACTGCCAGAACAGTGAGGTGTCAGGTTACACCTGCATTTATACTGCAAGGAGAGGGAAGGGAGAGGAGGGGGCAGAGACAAAAAGACACAGGTGGATGGAGCCACAGCTTATAGGTAATGTATTTCTCTTTGATGGATTTACAGCCACAGCACAGTAATGCTGTATAATGTCCACATTGCTTCTGTTGCTACTGTCTTTGTGCTTAGAGCAAGAGCAGCAAGAATCCATCATGTCCGTGTACGGTATAGACATCATAGTAGCTAATCTCCACCCACTAGCTCAGAGAGGACTGAAAATCAGAGATAGAGCCTGCAGAGGGGAAACTGATGAAAACACACGATTAAAGTCATATAATAACCAGAAATAGTGACAGCCTGTTCTGACTAGTCACCTGAAAGGACAGGTACCCTTTAAAAGGAATCTGTCAGAAGGATTACACGCCTAAAACTATTTATATGCACATGTAACTCTTGCAAATACAAGTACCGTCATTCCTTTTGCTAGAGTCTATTCCTCCGTTACAGAGAAAGCTTCATTTGAATGGATAAGCAAACGAGGCTGAAGTACTTTGGGTGTGTGGAAGCACTTCCAATGCCTCCGCTCTTCCCAGCTGTATTTCCCACCTATTGATGCCTTTTGCTTAACTGTCTCCTCCTTTTGGATTCTGGTCGATCAGATGCCCCTGCAGAGCAGACCCTGGTACATGTGAGTAATTGGTAAAGAGATTATGTGGCGCCCCTGAGGGTTCAGTCGCCACAGAGGTACCTCACCCAGAGGTGTGGTATCCCCTTCTCTCAGGTAAGGAGGGAGTGCTGCCCGGAACCCCAAAACCTGCATCCAACACTACACTACTCCAGGCCGGCTGGAAGGGCAAGATGCAATGTGTTTTCCTGCTGAGCCCTGTCCCTGGCTGGAGTGGGGGGAACCTAAAGGTAGGGGAAACCAGTAGTGGGTGTGGGTGGAGGAAGTAGTTAGAGTGAGCACTTTGACAGTAGGTATATAAAGGGAAGCCATCTTAGGGTGGCAGTGGAGTAAGAGGAGTGAGTGAGTGAGGACAGTCTGGGAGCAGAGGCTCTTTAGGAGCTCTGCTCCACAAGTAGGGCCCAGTCCTAGAGGCCCAGGTGGGGAGCAGGGGAGAAGGCTCCATTCTAAGGAAGGGATCCCAGGGGGTACGGCGAGTGCAGGACGGCACCCGTACGCCCCGAATCTGCCAGAAGACAGAGGGATCGTAGGCCGCAAGAAGGGGACCGGTCCCTGGTCCAGCCGTGTTACTCTAAGTCTCGGCTGGGAAAACCGGAGGCTTCTGGCTTATATAGTCAGTTGCCGAAGCCTCATTCTAATCCCCGTGAGGGTCAAGCAGGTCCGGGAACTCCGACGAGACAGGAGGGACTTCAGAGCACCCGAGCGGGATTGAGAGTGGGAAGCGCAGGGCAGGAGGGAGAAAGACCCAGCGTGAAGACGGTCTAGCTAGGAACACAAGAAAGTGGGGTTCTGTCAGGTACTACTAATCTGCCTGAGGAAGTGCTGAACCCCTGCCTGGTGAATGCAGCGCGACGTGGGAGGCTGACACCTGTACAGTGCACGAGTGGAACTGTCATAAGAACTGTGAGTAAAGACTCGGATGACAGCACCGCACTGCCTCCGTCCATTCCTTTCATCTGCGCCATCTTTCCCTCCCTGCACTACAACGCCCAGCGCAACTTACACTACCTACACTGCCCTGGAGCTAGCTCTACCTGTGGAGAGCCACACCATCCCTGCTGCCGTAACACCAGCTCCAGAGGCCTGCTCCGCAGCGGCGGCACCCTTTTGCCGCGTTCCACGAACTTTCCAAATCCCCTATATATTTCCCCTTTTTGCTGACCGCCCTGGGTCACAGACACATCCAAGTATTTAATATCTATTGGAAATAAAGAGGTTTCCCCTTATTGATATCAGATAAAACAAATGACCAACCACAATCCACTCTACCAAGACCAATATTACCAGATAGAAGGCAGAAATACCACCACACCGTGACCAGATCACATATTACCACCACATAGTGCCCAAATAATGCCACATACAAGGCACAAATACCGCCACACCATGACCAAAGCACATAATACCACCACATAGTGATCAAATGCTACCAGATACAAGGTATAAATACTGACACACCATGAGACCACATATTACCACCACATAATGACCGAATAATACCACATACAAGGGACAAATATCGTCATGTCATGACCAAAGCACATAATGCCACCACATACTGACAAATAATACTAACATAATAAAAATGTAAAAAAGCTCTGTATATTGGGTCAGTGTACAGGTTATACAGTGATCACCAGTGACATTATACACAGGAGCTCTGTATATAGTGTACAGGTTATACAGTCATCACCAGTGACATTATAGTCAGGAGCTCTGTATATAGTGTCAGTGTACAGGTAATGCAATGATCACCATTGATATTATACACAGAAGCTCTGTATATAGTGCCAGTGTACAGGTAATGCAATGATCACCATTGCTATTATACACAGGAGCTCTGTATATAGTGTCAGTGTGCGTGTATAGGTAATACACATACTCACAAGTTCTTTATCTGCCGCAGACCGATATATCACATCTTCTATACAGGACTTATCTCTGCAGAAAATAACATAGTTAGCTATAACTGATCACTTCCAGAGCACAATCCACACTTTTCCCAAGATTTCTACACTACATGAAATGACAAAAAAAGAAACATAGCACTGCACTACACAGTAACAGTGCTCCAGTGTCATTCTGTGCCTGCTCATCTGTCAGCAGACATATTTGTTTGATGGCAAAGATGTAGCAGAGCTGAAGACAGAAGACCTATGGATTACGTTGGAGTGAGGATTCTTTATTAAAGATGGAGTCCCTAAATGTGTTTAATTTTTAATAATAATAAAAAAAAAATTCTGTCTTTTTTTTTTCTGTTTACTAGAAATTGATGGTGGCTATGACTAATTTGGCGTGAAACCATGAATCTCTGGCTTAGAACCAGCTGATAATACAAAGCTGGCCTGGTACTAACCCTATTATTACCCAGGGTGCCACTCACCACCAGGGCAGCTGGAAGAGCCGGGTAAAGCACCTGGAAATGGTGCCATGATGAATGCGCCATTTTCAGAGGTGGCTGTGGGCTGCGATTTTCAGCGTGGGGGGCCAAGAACGCTTGCTCCTTACCAAGCTGCGAATCCCAGCCCCCAGCTGTCTTGTTTTATCTGGCTGGCGATCAACATATGGCGGGAAAAAAAAAAAGTTAAGTTTAAAACAAATATTCGGCTTCTCTGTCTTTTGGTCGCCAGCCAAGGTAAAGCCAGGCAGCTGGGGGTGGCAGTACGCAGCTGTCTGCTTTATCTGCCTGGTTTTACCTTGGCTGGCGATCAAAAGTCAGGAAAGCCCAATGTTTTTTTTTAAGTATTTAAAAAAATAATTAAAAAAAAAATGCGTGGGCTCCCGCCATATTTTGATCGGGGGGGGCTGGGGGCTGGGATTCTCAGCATTCTGGGCCCCCCACGCTGAAAACGACAGCCCGCAGCCACCCCTGGAATTGGTACATTCATCGTAGCGCCATTTCCAGGCACTTTATCCGGCTCTTCCAACGGCCCTGGTGGGGGGTGGCACGCTGGGTAATAATGAGGTTAGTACCAGCTTTGTATTATCAGCTGGCACTAAGCCTGAAATTCATGGCGTCACGCCAAACTAGACATGGCCACCATGAATTTCTAGTAAACAGAAAAAAAGAAAAACACAACACAGAATTTTTTTTTTAATAAAAATAAAACACAAAACACATGTAGGGACTCCATCTTTAATAAAAAACAAAATCCTCGCTCTGACGTAATCTACGGATCTTCTGTCTCCAGCTCTGCTACATCTTTGCCATCAGACAAATATGCCGGCTGACAGATGAGCAGGCACAGAATGACACTAGAACCCAGTTGTCAGAGAAGTGCTCAGCTGGCCTCCAGCCGCCGACCATGTTTTCCTGTATGTTGCAAATAATGCATACTTTCAAACACATGCCTATTTTTGCAATGCAAGTCTACGGTACATTGAGTCTGCGCTGATTTACAACGGATGCGTTGTAACGCACAGCATAAACGCAATGTTAACCCAGCCTAACAGCAGCGAGAAGGGGAGACGGAGCCCTGGAGACCGCCTAGTCAGTCTACTGGTGGTACTATCATGCCCATTGCCCAGTATGTACTGTCAGCCTCTGTGGTACTAGCATTCAAGCTCACATGGCATGTCCTGCCAGCCAGCCACTGGTGTTAATACTAGCATGATAGTACCACACCACCAGTGGCTGGGCAATGGGCATGCATGATGGTACCACCAGTGGCTGGCAGGACATGCTGGGCATGATTCATGCCTTGTATGTCTTGCCAGCCTCTGTGGTACTATCATGCCCACCCGGCATGTCCTGCCAGCCAGCCACTGGTGGTAGTAGTACTAGCATGATAGTACCACAAAGGGCCGGCTCCAGGTTTTTCTGGGCCTCGGGCGAAAGAGTCTCAGTGGGCCCCTTTTAACACATACCACGATTCATGATGCCCATTGCCCAGTAGTATTTACTGCCAGCCTCGGCCAGGGGTCCTCCCAGTCACCCCTCCCCCCTATCCCTTCCTCCCCTCCCGGCCCCTGCTTTTCATACTCACGCGTGGAGATGAGCTGCAAGCCTGCAGCCGCTGCCTGGAGCGATGCCGTGTCCGTACTCCACAGCGCGCACAGGAAGCAGTCCCAGGGCGATGACGTCATCACCCTGAGACTGACCTCCTGCGCACGCGCCGGCAGTGTCGCGCTGCGCAGAGGAGGCAGAGGGGCACTGCGGCAGCAGGCAGAGCAGGGAGACCGTTCTGCCTGCTTTGCTGCTGCAGAGGGCCCATCACTAATCATATCAGCAGTGCTGCGAACCGGGGGGGCCCTCTGTTCTCTGTACAGGGCCCAGGGGGTGTAGAGGGGCGGGGCTTGGGGGAGTGGCCATCGCGGCCCACAGGGGGTTTTCCCGATCCTCCGGTGGGCCAGTCCCCCCTGCAGAGGGGCATATGTATATATGCAGGTCGGCCACATCCCAGTGGTGCAGACACATCCACACTGCACCCTGTATACTTGTGCACTGCCGTCTGCTGCAGTGGTAGGAGCCGCCTGAATGCATCTTCTTCCTGCCGGAGAGGAGCTTGTGGGCCTGTGCGGTGAGGAGGTGGACGCTGCGCACCTCCTGAGAAGTATATGGCACTCCATATATCTCTGCACATAGTATACCACTCTAGTATATAGCAGAAAGGAAACATCGACCAAAAGAGTCCAGGCATGTGGGTGATGCAAAGAATTATTTTATTGATAACCAGGTGGAAGAGGAGGAAATGCAAAAAAGGGGGGAAAATTAAAAACTATACGCAAAGGGGACGTCGAGACAGGAATTACAATTAAAACCAGTGGGAATGGATCATGATTAGAACAGCAAATGGGTAATACAGAGAATAAAGCCACAAATTAATCCAGTATATAAAAATATATATACATATCATTAGTTAGATATATCTGTACATATGATTGTTTAATTATCATAAACTTTACATAAAGTGCAAGGCCTCCAAAGTATTAATATACATAAATTATATATCTCATATGTGAACAAATACAGGTGTTTCTCACTAAATTAGAATATCATCAAAAAGTTATTGTTTATTTCTGTTAATGCTGATGATTATGGCTATACGAGTTTCACTTTTTGTATTGAAGAACTGAAATAAAGTAACTTTTTGATGATATTCTATTTTAGTGAGATGCACCTGTATATGTATATATACAAGGGCTGGTCCCTTATTATTTGGATGTCGGTGTGAATCCTGTAGAGAGTAGTGCACTGACTTGGGCATATGTGCTGTTGACAGATATGTATTTGTATCCACTTTAAGCGTTTTTAAAAAAGGTGACCACATGTGCATTGTACTCACGCTATAGCAGATGCAGATCCCACTCCTGAATGGCGTCCACCCGACGTATGTTTCGGCTTCTTGTCTTCGTCAGGGGGTGGCATCATTCGGAAAGAGCTAAGAGTTAAACGGCCAACTATAGCCAATCAGGATGGAGGTATGTCTCCACCAACCAATGGGTGCTGAGGAGGCGTGGCGCGATACACAACGCGCACCAACGCTACGAGGAAACTACGGCGACATGTGACCTGTGATGCTGCGAGCTCGTGATGGAGACACATGATCGGGGGTCACGGGGCACATATAGATACAGTCGGGGAGGATGATGTGGAGACGTTCATGTGTATTGCCTCTTCAGCAGACATCTAATCTACTGATTGAGTGTGGATATATCAGATAAAGTGGAAAATCTTCTTAATTTATAATGATGGATAACGAGTATAGGTTATATATTACAGCAATACACAGGAATAGGGGGTAGTGAGTGTTACATGTACTGTATATAAGAATATAAAGAATATCATAAATTATTATGTGTGATCAGGTGATAAATAAATATTAAATATATACTGTATATTATACGGATATTAGTCCCCATATACAATACAAAGAATAATGAATTAGACTAAAAATAACCATTATAATAGTTGGAGAAAAAGGGGGAATAAATACTAAGTCATTATTAAAGGGGTTTTCCCACAAACAAAAGTTCATTTGAATCATTGTCTGTGTCTGACCCTGTACGGAACATACCACAGCTCCTGGGTAGGGGAGGAAGCAAAAGACAATACAGACATTACAGCAGGGGATCGAAGAGAACTCATTTTCTGAGGTAAAACATTTCACTGCCTGATTTAAACTATATTTTTCCTCACAAAATGAATCCTCTGTTATTCCCTGCTGTAATGTCTGTATACTCCTTTGCTTCCTCCCCTGCTCAGGAGACGTGGTATGATCAGACCATGTTCTGTACACCATCAGACACAGCCATTCATTAAAATTACTTTTGGTTGTGTGAAAACCCCTTTAATACATATATCTTATATCTCCAAATGCGACATGGTGTCCGCTAACAAATTGGAACCATGTCGCGTTTGGAGAGCCCCTGTGTGTCTAAACATGAAAAAGTATTTTTTTTTCCACTTTTTCATTTTTACGACTCAATTTGTGAAGCACCTGGGGTTTCCAAGTGCTCACTATCCATCTAGATAGGTGCCTTGGGGGGTCTAGTTTCCAAAATGGGGTCACTTGTGGGGGAGCTCCAATGTTTAGGCACACAGGGGCTCTCCAAACGCAACATGGTGTCCGCTAACAATTTGAGCCGATTTTCCATTCAATTTGTTAGCGGACACCATGTCGCGTTTGGAGAGTCGCTTTGTGCCTAAACAGTGAAAACCCCCCACAAGTGACCCCATTTTGGAAACTAGACCCCTCAAGGATTTTATCAAGGGGTATAGTGAACATTTTGAACCCAGAGGTACGACACAGAATTTGATAACATTAGGTCATCATATTGAATAAGTTGTCAGTCTTGAGCGCAATTGCTCGCTACTTGAGTCTGCATCGGGTACTCAGGTATGCACCATGTACTGCATGTGCTCGAGTGACATGCTCGAGTCCCTGCCCCGCATGTTTCACGGTTATTAGACACCCCAAAAAAAACATGCGGGGATCGCTCGTGCATGGCAGGCAATCCCCGCAAAGTTTTTTTGGCCGCGAAGCATATGGGGCGGAGACTCGAGCATGTCACTCAAATACCCATGATACTCAATGCATACCAGAGCACCCGATGCAAACTCAAATAGCGAGCACTTGCGCTCAACACTAGTCGCCATATCGTCATCTTTTTTTCTTACTTTTGAAAAAAATCCCAACCCCATCACAACCCTAAACTCAACCCTAACCCCAACCCCAGCCCTAACCCTAGCACAACCCTAACCCTAGCACAACCCTAACCCGAGAGTTTATTTTTTACGCCGTCCCTTGTGCGGTATAAGTGATTAGATGACTTTATTCTTTGGGTCGGTGCTATTACAGCGATACCAGAATCATATGGGGTTTTTATGATGGACAGCTGTCACACACTAAAAGACGCATTTTTTGTAAAATCTATTTTTTCATCGCCATATTTTGAGAGCTATAATTTTTCCATATTTTGGCTGATAGAGTCATGTGATGGCTTGTTTTTTGCGGGACAAGTTGACGTTTTTATTGGTGCCATTTTTCAGGCACGTGCCATTTTTTGATCGCTTTCTATTCCGATTTTTGGGAGGCAGAATAAACAAAAACCACCAATTCAGGAATTTTTTTTTTTTATTCTGTTCCGCGTGTGGTAAAATTGATAAGGCAGCTTTATTCTTTGGGTCAGTACGTTTACAGCGGTACCACATTTATATCGTTTTTCTATGTTTTGGCGCTTTTACACAATAAAAGATATTTTATAGAAAAAATTATTTTTTTGCATCGCTTTATTCTGAGAGCTATAACTTTTTGATTTTTCGGATGATGGAGCTGTATGGCAGCTTGTTTTTTGCAGGACAAGATGACGTTTTCAGTGGTACCATTTTTATTTATATTCATCTTTTTGATTGCGTGTTTTTCCATTTTTTGTTTGGCAGTATGAAGATAAAGCATTGTTTTTTGCTTCGTTTTTTATTTATTATTTTTACCGTGTTCACTGAAGGGGTTAACTAGTGGGACAGTTTTATAGGTCAGGTCATTCTGGACGCGGCGATACCAAATATGTGTACTTTTATTGTTTGTTTGCTTTTTTTTCATAATAATATTTATTGATGGGTACATTATATTTTTATTTTTGGTGGATTATTTTTTTTAAATATTTTTACAATTTTTTTTTTCACTTTCTGACAGTTTTTACACTTTTTTACTTTGTCCCACTGTGGGACTTTCACTTTTTTTATTCTGATCGCCTGCATAGCATAGGGATGGAGCACCATCCCTGTGCCATGCAGGCAGTCAGCGCTGCATAGTGAGATTGTTTGGTCGTGCACTGCGCATGACCAAACAATGTTCCTGCTGCATGGTGACCCGGATGTTGTCATGACATCGAGTCGTCATGGCAACACCCGAGAAGCCCCGGCAGACAGCGCTGGAGGCCGGAAGAGGAGGTGAGTATTGCGATCACCTCCCCTTGCCACCGCAATGCTGCGATCGATCGCAGCATTGCGGGGGTTAATGTGCCGGGAGAGGTGCGGGACCGCTCCCTGCACATAGTACCGGGTGTCAGCTGTGACAATCAGCTGACACCCGGCGGCGATCACGCCCGCCCAGCCTGTGTGCGCGCGTGATCGCCATGATGTACTAATACGGGTCAGGCTCTTAAAGCCCAGGGCACAGACGCGTATTAGTACGTCATGGGCTGTAAAGGGGTTAATGAATCAGAGCCAATATAGATTGCCAATCATGGGCCAATTCTTTGTGCCAGAGAGCCCTTGGCGACAATACATGCTGATGGCCTATCAGAGGCCAGCAGCTGACGTCGGCATGCATGTGAAGGCGAGCATGGCAGTGACGTCATACACTCCTGTCACCTGCCAAAGTCAGCTGCCGGCTTTACAAGAGGACGCTGCACGGCGGGAAAGCGAGGGGCAGGTGAGTATTTATTTATTTTAAATCAGTGGTCATGCTAGTGACTCGCCCCCAGGGCCGTGGGGTACTCGGCAGCCGGGCCTTATGGCTGCTTTCGGGGGAGAGATCACGGTGGCTGGCCCGTTGCCGTGACCCAGGGCGGTCAGTGCAAAAAGGGGATATTTATAGGGGATTTGTCGTGACGCCACCTGTGGTGTCTGGTGAGGATGACCAGCGCTGCGACAGTCCTCTGAGGCAGATGATGGGGCTGCTTGAGATGGAATGGCTCCCCACAGGTGGAGCAGGCCTCAGGGCAGTGTAGAATAAATGGAGGTGCGCTGGGCATTGTAGTGCAGGGAGGGAAATGGCACCGGCGAAAGAAAGGAGCAGAGGCAGCTCAGTGCAGTCATCCAAGATTTACTCAAAGTTCTTAGACAGTCCACAGGTGCACTGTACTGGTACAAGCCTCCCGCGTTGCGCCACGTTCACCGGGCAGGGGTTCCATCCTTCCTCAGGCAGTTCGGGTGTACCTGGCAGAACCCCACTTTCTTATGTACCTCTCTAGACCGACTTCACGCTGGGTCTTACTCCCTCCTGCCCTGCGCTTCCCACTGTGAATCCTGTTCGGGTGGCTGCGAGGTCCCCTCTGTCTGTCGGAGTTGCACAGACCTGCTTGACCTTACTTGGATTGAAGTGGGGGTTTGGCTCCTGGCTATAGAAGTCAGAAGCCTCTGGTTTTTCCAGCCGAGGCCTGTAGCTGCACGACTGGGCCAGGGGTCGGTCCCCTTCTTGCGGCCTAGATCCTCCTGACACTTGGCAGGTTCGTGGTGTACGGGTGCCGCCTGCAATCGCCGTACTCCCCTAGGATCCCTTCTACAGAACAGAGCTTACTCCCTGCTCCCCTCCTGGGCCTCAGTCCTGGGCCCTTGTAGTGGAGCAGAGCACCTACAGAGACTCTGCTCCCAGACTGTTCCTCTGAACCACACTCCTCAACTCCCTGCTCTTGTTAAGATGTCTACCTTTTTATATATCTACTGTATGAGTGCTCCCATAAACTACTTCCTCCACCCACACCCACTACTGGTTCCCCCTAACTTTGGGTTCCCCCCACCCCAGCCAGGGTCAGGGCTCAGCAGAAAACGACATTGCCTCTTGCCCCTCCTGCTGGCCTGGGGTAGTGTAGTGTTGGATGTAGGTGTTGAGGTTCCGTGCAGCACTCCCTCCTTACCTGAGAGAAGGGAGACACCACACCTCTGGGTGAGGTGCAGTACCTCTGTGGCTACCGAACCCTCAGGGACGCCACACTACTACATGTATGACTATGGAGATGCATAATACTTTATGGATGACTATGGGGCTGCATTATAGTACATGGATGATTATGGGCTGTGCATTATAATTTATGGATGACTATAGGGTGCATTGTTTTATGGATGACTATGGGGTGCATTATATTTTATGGATGACTATGGGGGTGCATTTTAGTACATGGATGACTATGGGCTGTGCATTATACGTTATGAATGACTATGGATTGTGCATTATAATTTATGGATGACTATGGGGTGCACTATACTACATGGATGACTATGGGCTGTACATTATACTTTATGGAGAACTAATGCCTGTGTATTATATTATATGAAGGATATGGGCTGTGTATTATGCTAATATGGATGACTATGGGCTGTGCAGTGTATAATATGGAGGACTATGGGATGCATTATACAATATAAAGGACTATGAGATGTCCATTATACTTCTTTTATGGAGCCCCGTGACTTTTACGTACGCCCCTTATGAGCATAGTTTATTTTCTTCTATACATTAAAGAACAGTAGCAGAATGGGAAAAATATACCAGGATGAGGGATATACTGTATATACCAGAATGGGCCCGGGATAAGGGACATATACCAGAATGGGAGATATAAATACCAGGATGGGGCCAGGATGAGGGACATATATACCAGAATGAGTGATATACGGTATATACCAGGATGGAGGACGCGCATATATATACATATATATATAATATAATATAATATAATAATTTATTCAAGATGGAAGGGGGACCCGGTCCAGATCTTGCACTTGGGCCCATAAGACTCTAGTTACGCCACTACATGCAGCTATAACCAGTCAGTCAAATGGGTACATACAGTACTGTGCAATATTTTTAAACAGGTATGGAAAAATGCTGCAAAACAGCATCAAAGCATCAGGTACACTTGCATACAGTTTTGTGAAGGACCTCAACAAGGAGACTGTTCCCAATATCTTGGCTCACTAAAAAATAACCACAGATCTTCTGTGGATGTAGGCTTTGACAAAAATACTTTTGTCTCTCTATGTAATCCAAGATAGACTTGATGATTTCGAGATCAGTGTTCTGTTCGGGCCATATCATCACTTCCAGGTTCGTTGTTCTTTTTTATACTGATAGTACTTAGTCAAATTGGATTTATGTTTAGGGTCATTGTCCTACTTGTTAGGTATTGTGGTTCTGTGCTCCCACCTGGGAATGGATCAAGTCCAGTGCTACGCTACTCCGGTCGCAGGGGCCACCATTGTCCTGACTGCAGGCAAAGCTACTACGCATGCAGGAAAACCGTCTCAATCTTATGGAGCATCGCGCTCTGGAGTAGTAGGATTTGTGAGGATGCGGGACGCCGTATCTCCCACTGATATAATGCCCGGTTAACATGGGATGCTGTGTTCCCCTGGTTTCCAGGCAACACACGATACTGCTGTGTCTGGCACTAGGCAGTGGTGGGATTGGGTCCAAGCTGCTGTGCAAGTTAGCAGGGAGTGGTTGTCTTGGGATGATTGAGAGGTATTCAACACCTGATCATTAGGTGGGCTATTTAACCCTGTTCCCTGCTCAGTCCTTTGCTGTTTATTACAGTTTCAATGTGCTGTGGTGGTGAGGGGTGCTATCATTATTAGTTGTTATCTTTCCAGCGTTTTGTCTTAGGAGTCTTCTCTTTCCCTTTTAATTTTTCCTAGGTGTTCTTACAGAGGTACCCACCTGGTTCTTGACTAGGCACCGGCCATGTCACCAGACGCCAGCTGGCTGGCGACAGTGGGCCTGGGAAGGCTCTGCCAAAGTCCCCCTTCCATCACTGGGAGCTGAGTAAAAAGTGTTCCCGGTCCTAAAGAGCTCACCTAGCTGGGCAGCTTACGCCAAGTGCGTCTGTCCTTGCGGATTTGCTGGTTTGGTGCCAGTCTTGCTGGGTCTTTCTGCATTAGTGCATTACACTGCTGAATAATAAATTTAGAGCCAGTCAGATGCTTAACTGATGGTATTGCATGATGGATAATTATTAGTGTTGAGCGAGTATGTTCTGTTAACCCTTTCGGCGAGTATGCTTGGGCCGAGCACCGAGTAGTTACAGCTGCTCGGTGTTATGTTTGAATCACTCCCGTGTGCATGATTTGCGACTGTTTGACAGCTTTAGTACATGTAAGGAATGTCTATTTATTACACATTCCTCACATGTATTAAAGTTGTCATACTCGCCAAAAGTGTTAACAGGACATACTCGCTCAACACTAATAATTATCTGCTATATTTCTCTGCATTGAAGACACCATTCATGATGACCAAATCCCCAACTCCATTTGTTGAACTGGAGTTCCAAATATGCTAGGTCCCTCTGTAATGGTGTAGAAGATGTCTGAACACCCTCTCTGACGACTCCTGACTGTATAGTTAGTGTGACCTGTGGTTTTATGTGTTTTATCCTTATGTAGGCTCCAGTTTTCCTCTGTACAGGGGTGGACATGGTTAACTGTAGGGCCAGCCCATAGTTTGGGGAGGAGTAAGTGGGCACCAGGAGTTAGTTCCTGTTTTAATAGAGAGTCTGAGTAGAGCTGCAGAGAAGAAAGGACAACTTCAATCGGATCTAGCCATAATTTTGTGTGTGAAGAGCAGACATACTAGGGAATACATTTCAGCATTCAAGTAACAGTGGCAGCAGTACTCCATACCAAAGGCAAGTTGGGGCACCCACTGAAAAATAAATCAATTTAAAGCTAGTCTCAGTGTTAGCCAGACCTGGAGGTCTTTGTGAAAAAATATGGGATCAGCCAGGCTGGTACAATGGTCACAGCGCAATACATCGACCCATGTAGCCCTGTACTGGGAATATGAAGGCCCTCGGTGGAGCTTGTTGTTCATTTGCAGTGTTCTACACAAGTATTGCGCCACCGTCCTCAACCATCAAGTGTGAACCTCTGTCATACTATACAGATGAAAGTTTAAAGCATTATTCCTGCTACCCATTGTACATTTTTTCCAGACCTAGTAAATGACTTTATTTTCGTAAACATGTCTGTCTTCTTCTTTGCGGAGTTAAAGAGTCCCAGTGTCTCACCAACTGTGGCAGAACATAGTCTGAATGTGCCATCAGCTGAATCAGTAATATGTGCACACAACGAGGAGCCCCTTGTCTCGTCCCTTACACCTTCACCATACTTCATTGTTGCTTGCAGACCCTCTATATTGTTCCACTCTCCAGCCCTTTGACAAACTAACTGTCTTCTGTGAACGGCAAATATTTCACATTTTTGCTCATTAGTCCATAGCCAAGGCTGACATTTTTCTGCACTCTTGTTTCTATGACTAAGATATTGTTTTTGATTACAATTCTTCCTTGAAGACCAATTCTGGCCAGAACTTTGGATGGGATGGGAGCATTTTTGTGCCAGCTCTGTGCTCAGGCTTGGACTGGCCGACAGGAGAACAGGAGAATCCTCCAGTGGGCCCCTGTGCAGAGTGGCCACCACCCTCTTATATGAGCAGTACTTGGCACAATAAACTTTACTCACTATGTGCAGACAAAGGTAGCATCTTATTCATTTACCAATCTACCCAGTTCATTGTTATATAAATTTGTGATTGAGGATAATGTCACATTTGCATGTAGTTGAGAAGTGGGGCCCTAAAGTTGGACAGTGGGGGTCTCTGGCACCAGTCAGACACTGCTTGTGTCTCTTGTATTTGGTGGCTCTGTGTCCCGGTCTTCAGTCTTCAAGCAGGTAGTTTGTTGTGTAGGACATACACTATTTTAGTGCCCTTCCCCCATCACAGAGATTGGTCTCCATAAGGATGTGTGCCCACGATGCATTTTTAAACTTTTCCGCTGCGGAAAAAACGCTGCAGAAACGCTTAAAAAACGCATGGTAGAAGGCCTGCCATGTTCCCCAATGATAATCCGCATGTGCTGTGCACATGCTGCGGAAATTTCCGCTGCGGATTATCATTGCGGAAAAAAACGCAGCACTACCAATTATTTTGCGGAAGTGCTGCGTTTTCGCCGCCATTTACTTGCATTAGATCGCATGGATTTACGCATCACTGTATATGTAGATGCGCATTCCATGCGTTCTAATGTGTGGATCGTACCCAGGTCTAGAGAAGAGGAGACTCTCCTCCGGACCCGGGTACCATAGAAAACTGTAAAAAAAAATGAATAAAATAAGTATATATTTATTTTTTACCTTCTGGTGGCCCCCGATGCGCTCCTCCTCTCATGCCGGCAGTTCGATGGACTGAAGGACCTGCGCTGACGTCATAGTCATGTGACGGGTCACGCGACACTGACGTCGGCAGGTCCTTCAGTGTAACATGATCTGCCGGCAGCCGGGACGGTGAAGCTAGACACCGGGGGCCATCGGAAGGTAAGTATATATTTATTTTTTGACATTCTCTTGGGTCACACTATATAAATCCATGCTGTTTGCATGGATTTATATAGTGTGACCAAGTTGTCAAGCACTTTCCAAGTGATGCTAAAATCACTTGGAAAGGACTTGTCAACCCGCATGCGGAAATGCATGTGAAGAACGCTTCACATCCGCATGTCCCTGGCAGGAAAAACGCATGTACAATCCGCATGGACAATCCACATGTACAATCCGCATGCGTTTTTTCTCCAGGGGAGATGCAGAAATGCTCAGGAAAAATCCGGAGCATTTCTGCATCGTGGGCACATTGTTAGAACCCTCCTGTTAGTTTTTGCTATCTAGTGTTTTGCGGTCACGTGACGATCTGCCTATATATTCCAGCTCCGCCCTTCTGGCTTTGCTGGACTTCAGTGTTGTTTGACTGTTTTGCTAGCCTGGTGCTTCGGTGCCTATCTCTGTCATTTTACTCTTGGACGTCTAGTACTTTTTGTCAGTTTGTCTTTTGTGTTCTACAACAATTTCTGTTTAGGAGGTGTCCCATTTTTGTCCCAGCCCTTAGTGCTTTAGGGACCCCTCCCTTAATTCTATAGGTCTTCGTTCAGACTAGCCGAGGACGAAGGTGGGTCTGTTCACTAGGAACAGGCAGCCCGCTACATCGTAGGGATTCAGCTTAGTCTTACTGTAGGGACAGCTTTCCCCTATCTTTCCTTAGTTCTTGTTGCAGATCACAACAGTAAGTCCAGCCCCAAAAAAAAACTAAAAGGAAAGAAATTCAGGGATCAGTATGGTTTCTGTCCAGGAGTTGGCTCAACGCCTGCAAGGATGGTCTCTGGAGGTGGCCGAGCTTCAGCAACACGTGAGTAGCTGTCCTGGAGCGCATTTTGTGGAACCGAAGGTAGGACTGCCTGATGTTTTTCATGGTAAACAGCAAGATTTTTTTCCTTTAAAAATGCTTATTTGTTATATTTTCGTTTGAGACCAAGATCCTCTGGGAATGAATCACAGCGCATTGGTTTTATTATGTCACTTTTGCGCAAAGAACCACAGGGTTGGGCCTTTTCTCTCCAGCCTAATGATCCATGTTTAAGTTCTGTTGAAGAATTTTTTTCTGCTATGGGGCTATTATATGATGATCCTGATCGAAGCTCATCTGCTGAATCAGAACTTAGACGTTTGAATCAGGGGTCTGATGATGTTGAAAATTATTGCACACACATCAGGAGATGGGCTTCAGAAGTTAAGTGGAATGATTCGGCGCTTAGATGTTTATTTCTTGCTGGTCTGAGTGAAAGGGTTAAGGATTTGCTAATTGCATTCCTTGCACCTGAGACTCTGCAGGGGGCTATGCAGTAAGCTGTTCGTATAGACAGGAGACTGAGGTGCAGGCTCAATGACGTAAAGACTCCTGTAATGTCAGGTCCTAGTCCCCAGAAAATCTGCACTGACGGCGGGGAACCGATGGAGGTTGGGGAGATGTCACTCCACTCTCAGGAAAAAGACCGGAGATTCGCCGAGGGATTGTGTCTTTATTGTGGTAAAGGTGACCATTTGATTAAGTATTGTGAGCGTCGTTTAAGTAAAGAAAAAAAAAAGGTCAGTTAGGCCCGTATAGCTTGTTTATGCTCTGCAGGAGTATTTCTTTCTGGGAGTACTACTCTGCAGGGAGATTTGATTGAATTTCAGGTATTTGTGGATTGTGGTTCAGCACTTAATGTGATTGATAAAGGGTTTTTGGAAAACCTTAAATTGAAATCCAAACCTTTGTCATCACTTATTTCTGTGGTTGCAATTGATAACACTCCTTTGAAATGTATTACTCACAAGGTTGCTGCATTTTCTCTCACTATCAATGGAGTTCACCAAGAAATTTTGGACTTGGTTGTTTTGGATAATTTACCCTCTCCAGTTGTTCTAGGATTGCCTTGGTTAAAACTGCACAATCCTTTATTGGACTGGTCTACTAATGTGATTAAGTTTTGGAGTCCGAAGTGCTATGATAAATGTTGTAATGGTCGCTCTGCGGCTGTGGAAAAAGTGGAATTACCTGTACCTATTCAAGATTTTTGGAGGCTTTTATTTGAGGAATCACAAGTTTTACCTCCTCATAGGGATTATGATTGCACCATTGAGTTTGTTCCTGGAACTACTCTTCCCAAAAGTCGCTTGTTTAATCTGACTATCCCTGAAAGAAAGGCCTTGGAGGAGTACAAAGAGACTAGCCTGGTTGCTGGTCACATTAGACCTTCTAAATCGCCTGTGGCAGTCGGATTCTTCTTTGTTAAAAAAAAGGACGGCGGTTTATGTCCATGTCTGGATTTTCGTGAAATTAATAAGATTACCGTACGCAATTCCTACCCATTACCGTTAATTCCTGACTTGTTTAACCAGTTAGTGGGAGACAAGTGGTTCTCCAAAATTGATCTCCGGGGGGCATACAATTTGTTACATGTGAAGGAGGGTGATGAATGGAAAACTGCTTTTAACACTCCGGTAGGTCATTTTGAGAATCTGGTGATGCCTTTTGGTCTTACCAATGCACCTGCATTTTTTCAGAACCCTATTAATGACATCCTGAGACCTCTGATTGGTAAGAATGTGGTTGTGTATTTGGATGACATTTTGATTTATTCACCAGATCTGGAGTCCCATTAGCAGAGTGTACGTGAAGTTTTGCAGTTATTGGGTGATATTTCACTCTTTGCTAATCTGGAGAAATGTTAGTTCGCTGTGCAGAAAATGAGTTTTTTGGGCTACATTGTCTCCAGCGATGGCTTTGAGATGGACCCTGTGAAGGTTCAGGCTGTGCAGGAATGGCCTAGGCCTATTGGTTTGAAATCTATACAGAGATTTTTGGGTTTTGCCAATTATTACAGGAAATTCATTAAGAATTTTTCTGTAATTGTTAAACCTCTAACCGATCTCACCAGGAAAGGTGCGAATACGGCCCAGTGGACTACTGAGGCCATTGAAGTATTTGAGTATCTCAAAGAGAGGTTCAGTTCTGCCCCTATCCTTATGCAGCCTGATGAGACCAAGCCTTTTTTGGTCGAGGTCGATGCTTCATCGGTGGGGGTCGGAGCAGTTTTGTCTCAGGAGAACAAGGGTGGAGTACATCCTTGTGCCTTCTTTTCGAAAAAATTTTCGGAAAACGAACTGAATTATGATGTTGGAAATCGGGAGTTGCTGGCTATTAAACTCGCGTTTGAACATTGGCGTCATTTTTTGGAAGGCGCTAGATTTCCTATTCAGGTTTTCACAGATCATAAGAATTTGATTTATCTGGATGCTGCCAAGCGCTTGAATGCCCGTCAAGCTAGGTGGGCACTTTTTTTTTCTCGGTTTCATTTTTCTGTTACCTATTTCCCTGGTACTAAGAATGTTAAAGCCAATGTTTTATCTCGCAGCTTCTCTCCTACGGTCGGTGCCGAGGAGGAGGAGAGCATTTTACAGAAAGGGATTGTGGTGGCGGCTTTGGACTCCGTTTTGGAGAATGGGATTCTGAAAGCTCAAGAAGATGCTCCATCTAACACTCCAGGTTGTTCGTGCCTGGAGCCTTTAGGAGAGATTTGTTTGTGGAGTGTCATGAGTCTCTGTTGGCAGGTCATCCAGGAATTTCGGAGACTAAGAGACTGATCAGTCGCAGTTTTTGGTGGCCTGGATGGCAGAAGGAAGTCATCAAGTGGGTGCGTCAGTGTACTGTGTGCGCTAGGTCAAAGGCTTCACATACTCCTGCTGCGGGGTTGCTTTGCCTTCTGGAGGTTGCTAGTGTGCCTTGGACGCATCTCACTATGGATTTTATTACTGATCTTCCTGTGTCCGAGGGTTTTACTGTCATCTGGGTGGTCGTGGACCGTTTTAGTAAGATGTGTCATTTGGTTCCATTCATTAAGTTGCCCTGCGCCAAGACTCTCGCTAAGGCATTTGTTAAGGAGATTGTCAAGCTCCATGGCGTTCCCACGGATATTGTTTCTGATAGACGACCTCAGTTTGTGGCTCGCTTTTGGCGTGCTTTTTGTGACAGGTTGGGAGTCCATTTGTCATTTTCGTCTGGTTATCATCCTGAGTCTAATGGACAGACTGAAAGAAAGAACCAGGATGTTGAACAGTTTTTGCGTTGCTTTGTGGCGGACAATCAAGAGGTGTGGTCGGAGTTTCTGCCTCTCGCAGAATTTGCTCTTAACAGTCATACATCCTCCTCTGCTGGGTGTTCTCCTTTTTTTTTGTTGTACTGGGAGACATCCGTGTTTTGGTTCTTTCTCCAAATTGGGGTCGGCGGTGCCGGAGGAGGAGAATTTTTCCAGTGATTTAGAGAGAGTTTGGACTAATGTACGTTGTAACCTTCAAGAGGCTAACAAAAAGTCCAAGAAGTATTTTGACAGGAAACGTAAAGAGGTTTTGTTTACTGTGGGTGACATGGTTTGATTGTCCTTGAAGAACCTGCGTTTGAGGATTCCCTCTAAAAAACTGGGTCCTAAGTTTGTGGGTCCATTTAAAGTGCTTCAGGTTGTTAACCCGTCTGCTGTTAGGTTGGATGTCCCTACTTCCTGGAAGATTAATCCTGTGTTTCATATTTCCTTCTTGAAAAAGGCTGACGTATCTAATAGGGACGCCACTATCACAGTTCCTCCTGTGGTGGAAGACGGCGAATATGAAATTTCTCGTATTTTGAATTCTAGATGGCATAGAGGGAAATTACAGTATCTTGTCTCCTGGAAGGGTTTCGGTCCCAAAGACTACGCCTGGGTAAAGACGGATGATGTCTCTGCTCCTAGGCTTGTTAAAGCTTTCCACAGGAGCTTTCCTGATAGGCCTGGGCCTGGAGGATCCGGAGGATCCTCATAGAAGAGGGGGAACTGTTAGAACCCTCCTGTTTGTTTTTGCTATCTTGTGTTTTGCGGTCACGTGACCATCTGCCTATATATTCCAGCTCTGCCCTTCTGGCTTTGCTGGACTTCAGTGTTGTTTGACTGTTTTGCTAGCCTGGTGCTTCGGTGCCTAGCTCTGTCAGTTTGCATGGTCCTCTTGGACCTCTAGTACTTTTTGTCAATTTGTCTTTTGTGTTCTACAACAATTTCTGTTTAGGAAGTGTCCCATTTTTGTCCCAGTCCTTAGTTCTTTAGGAGTCCTTCCTTAATTCTATAGGTCTTCGTTCAGACTAGCCGAAGAAAAAGGTGGGTCTGTTCACTAGGAACAGGCAGCCCGCTACATCATAGGGATTCAGCTTAGTCTTACTGTAGGGACAGCTTTCCCCTATCTTTCCTTATTTCTTCTTGCAGATCACAACACACATAGCCTTACTTTGTTATTTGGATAGACAGATAGATAGATAGAGGGCTGCCACCAGGAATTTCAGGGCCCAATATTGGCAACATTTTCAAGCTCCCTTGAGACTCCGCCCAGGCTCCACCCCAGCTCCACCTCCACCCCTCGAAACTTCCACAGTCCCACCACCCAATCTTGGAAAAACTCCACTTCTGCACCACGCCCTCACCAATCACAGATTTACAGTTTCCACTCAACCATATATCATATACATAGCCAGCAACTTTTGTTTTGGCCAAAAGATTTTTTCAATCAACCACCACGACAAGTTAGACTCTTTTGGCTGGGCCCTACTTTACTCTAACCTATTAAACCTTTCTTAAAATATCCAATACTCTTTTTAGGTATATTTTTATTTCTTTTTCTTTAAAGGAATGTGTCACATAAATTTTTTAAAATGACTAATAATATCACATTCAAGGAACAAAAACCATCACACCATAGCCGGACCACAATTTACCATCACATAGTCACCAAATAATACCACATACAAGGTATACTGCCACACCATGACCAGACCACATATTACTACCACATAGTGATCAAATAATACCACATACAAGTAAAAAATACCGCCACACCATGGCCAGACCACATATTACCACCACATAGTGACCGAATAATACCACAAGCAAGGAACAAATACCACCACACCATGACCAGACCACATATTACCACCAAATGGTCACCAAATAATACCACATATACACTGTGTGCAGAATTATTAGGCAAATAAGTATTTTGATCACATGATACTTTTTATACATGTTGTCCTATTCCAAGCTGCATAAGTTTGAGAGCCAACTACCAATTAAGTAAATCTGGTGATGTGCATCTCTGTAATGAGGAGAGGTGTTGACTAATGACATCAACACCCTATATAAGGTGTGCTTAATTAGTAGGCAACTTCCTTTCCTTTGGCAAAATGGGTCAGAAGAGAGATTTGACGGGCTCTGAAAAGTCCAAAATTGTGAGATGTTTTGCAGAGGGATGCAGCAATCTTGAAATTTCCAAACTTTTGAAGCGTGATCACCGAACAATCAAGCATTTCATGGCAAATAGCCAACAGGGTCGCAAGAAGCGTGTTGGCCAAAAAAGGCGCAAAATAACTGCCCATGAATTGAGGAAAATCAAGCGTGAAGCTGCCAAGATGCCATTCGCCACCAGCTTTGCCATATTTCAGAGCTGCAACATTACTCGAGTATCAAAAAGCACAAGGTGTGCGATACTCAGGGACATGGCCAAGGTAAGGAAGGCTGAAAAACGACCACCTTTGAACAAGAAACATAAGATAAAATGTCAAGAATGGGCCAAGAAATATCTTAAGACTGATTTTTCAAAGGTTTTATGGACTGATGAAATGAGAGTGACTCTTGATGGGCCAGATGGATGGGCCAGAGGCTGGATCAGTAAAGGGCAGAGAGCTCCACTTCGACTCACGCCAGCAAGGTGGAGGTGGGGTACTGGTATGGGCTGGTATAATCAAAGATGAACTTATGGGACCTTTTCGGGTTGAGGATAGAGTGAAGCTCAACTCCCAGACCTACTGCCAGTTTCAGGAAGACAACTTCTTCAAGCAGTTGTACAAGAAGAAGTCGGTATCGTTAAAAAAAAACATGATTTAAATGCAGGACAATGCTCCATCACATGCATCCAACTACTCCACAGCGTGGCTGGCCAGTAAAGGTCTAAAAGAAGAAAAAATAATGACATGGCCCCCTTGTTCATCTGATCTGAACCCCATAGAGAACCTGTGGTCCATCATAAAATGTGAGATCTACAGGGAGTGAAAACAGTACACCTCTCGGAATAGTGTCTGGGAGGCTGTGGTGGCTGCTGCACGCAATGTTGATCGAAAACAGATCAAGCAACTGACAGAATCTATGGATGGAAGGCTGTTGAGTGTCATCATAAAGAAAGGTGGCTATAATGATCACTAATTTTTTTGGTTTTTGTTTTTGCATGTCAGAAATGTTTATTTCTAAATTTTGTGCACTGATATTGGTTTACCTGGTGAAAATAAACAAGTGAGATAGAATTATATTTGGTTTTTATTAAGTTGCCTAATAATTCTGCACAGTAACAGTTACCTGCACACACAGATATCCTCCTAAGATAGCCAAATCTAAAAAAAACCACTCCAACTTCCAAAAATATTAAGCTTGGATATTTATGAGTCTTTTGAGTTGATTGAGAACATAGTTGTTGATCAATAATAAAAATAATCCTCTAAAATACAACTTGCCTAATAATTCTGCACACAGTGTAAGGGACAAATACCGCCACACCATGACCGGACCACATATTACCACCACATAGTGACCAAATAATACAATACTGATCATTAATAAAAAAAAAAAAATACTAATATTACCATAAGTGCCATTATACACAGGAGCTCTCTACATAGTAGATGGTGTACAGTGATCACCAGTGACATTATACACAGGAGCTCTGTATATAGTGTCAGTGTACAGGTAATACAGTGATCACCAGTGACATTATACATAGGAGCTGTGTATATAGTGTACAGGTAATACAGTGATCACCAGTGACATTATACACCGGAGCTCTGCATATAGTGTATAGTGTACAGGTAATACAGTGATCACCAGTGACATACACAGGAGCTCTGTACATTAGTATATAGCGTCATTGTACAGAGAACACACTGACTCACAAGTGACGTCTCTAGAAGTCCTTCATCTTTGCTTTTTTTCACTTTCATCCAGCGCAGACCGACCTCACTTCTTCCAGCCAGGACTCGTCTCTGCATAAAATAGCACATAGTTATCTAGAGCTCATTCCCCAATTTCTACATTACGCAGCTGAATACAGATGTGCACCCACCATTAATATATAATTAGTTATTATGCAACCCACCATTCCAAATACAAATTGTAATCCACCACGGCCCCCCCACTAACTGTAAATAGCCACTTTCTCCACCCAATAAATATATAAATTAAATAGCACCTGTACTCTTTCCCAATTCATTACCAGTCACACTCCTGCATCCTCAACACCCCCCACTCTGTACCTCCCGCTCCCCCAATTCATTATATTTACATGAACCCCTCCACTCCAATTCATTATGTCATGTTCGTGCACTCTCCCAACCTGTATTCATAATCATTTATTCTCCCCCACTCCCAATTCATTATTTGCTCTCCCCCACTCCCAATTCACCATTAGCTCTCCCCACCCCCTATTCAACATTTGCTCTCCCGACTCCAAATTCACCACTAGCTCTCCTCACCCCCCACTCCCAATTCACCTTTTGCTCCCCCCATCCCCACTCCCCATTCACCATTTGCTCTCCCCACTCCCAACTCATTTGTTCTCCCCACTCCCAATTCACCATTTGTTCTCCCCACCCTCCACTCCCAATTCACCATTTGCTCTCCCCACCCGCACTCCTAATTCACCATCTGCTCTCTACCCCCCACTTCCAATTCAATGTTTGCTCTCCCCACCCCCCACTCACTATTTGCTCCATTCACCATTAGTTCTCCCCACCCCCTTTTCCCAATTCACCATTTGCTCTTCCCACCCCCAATTCATCATGTGCTCTCCACACTCCCAATTCACCATTAGCTCTCACTACCGCTCCCTCCCAATTGACAATTTGCTCTCCCCACTCCCAATTTACCATTAGCTCTCCCCACCCCCACTCCCAATGCACCATTTGCTCTCCCCACCCCCCACTCCCAATTCACCATTTGCTCTCCCCACCCCCAATTCACCATTTGCTCTCCCCACCCCAACTTCATCATTTGCTCTCCCCACCCCCAATTCACTATGTGCTCTCCACACTCCCAATTCACAATTTGCTCTCCCCACTCACCTCTCTCAATTAATCATTTGCTCTCCCCACCCACTCCCAATTCATCATTTGCTCTCCCCAACCACTCCCAATTCATCATTTGCTCTCCTCACCCCCCCATTCAGCATATGCTCTCCCCACCCCCTCACTTCCAATTCACCATGTACTCTCCCCACCCCACAGATCGTTATCTGCTCTCCCCACCCCCAATTCACCATGTGCTCTCCCCACCCCCCCACTCGCAATTCACTATTTGCTCTCTCCACCCCCCACCTTCAATTCATAATTTGCTCTCCCCACCCACCATGTGCTCTCCCCACCCCCAATTAATAATGTGCTCTATCCACTCCTCACTCCCAATTCACCATGTGCTCTCCCCACCCCCCACTCCCAGTTCACCATGTGCTCTCCCCACCCCTTAATTCCAGTTCACCATGTGCTCTCCTCACCCCCCACTTCCAATTCTCCATGTGCTCTCCCCACCCCCGACTCTCAGTTCATCATGAGCTCTCCCCACCCCCACTCCAAAATCATCATTTGCTCTCCCCACCCCCAATTCACCATGTGCTCTCTTCCCCCCCACTCCCAATTCATCATGTGCTCTCCCGTTCCCCCACTCCCTATTCTCTAAGTGCTTTCCCCAACCTCCACTCCCAGTTCATCATGTGCTCTCCCCCAAGACCATTTAATTAATTCTATTAAAAATAAATAAATTGATACTTACCTCTCATATAATCCCCTGCAGCTGCACTTCTGTACTGGCATCTTGGCCCTCTATGCAGACGTGTACGCGATGATGTCATTGCGTACGCACCTTCACCAGCACGTCCCATAAGAGGCGGAGGGACTGCACGGCCGTTCAGGTTTTATGGCTGTGAGAGCTCCAAGGGTCCCGGCACACGATACCCCAGTGTCGGCATATAAGTAAGCAAAAAAGATGGTAGCACTTAATAGAAAATTACATAAAAAATGGTGTATTTATTGGCCCGTGTGAACAGGTGCCAATGTTTCGGCTCAAAAGCAAGTGGATTTTTAATGCAACCAAACAAGCCTCATCAGGTCTAAGAAATGTATTTATTTTAATAAAATAAACAGTTTGTATTGTGGAGTCTGCTCCACTTCAGAGTTATTACATATATTGGGAATAACTCTTTAACCCCTTCCCACTTAAGGTACTTTTTACTTTCCTGACCAAGCCAAATTTTTTAAACTAATATGTGCCATTTTATGTGGTAATAATTTTTTTCTTAACACATTGTAGTTTATGTTCGTGGTAAATTTAGGTCAATATGATAGACATTTATATAAAAAATATCGGAAATTTGACAAATATTTAGAAAAAGTCTAATTTTTGAACTTTGAATTTTGTATGCCAATGAAATGTCCCATCCCTCAGTTTTTCAGGACCATCTACACATTTGAAAAGATTTTGAGGGATCTATATGTCATGTATACTCCTCAAAATATTCAAAACCGTAGTCAGAAATTTTGTATAACCCACAGGGCTTCATGCAAAGTTAAATGAAAAATTACTTTTTATTAATATTATTATTAGCATGTGAAGGTATTTGCAAAGGGGGGTAGCAGAGGAATAGTGAGGCGAGAGATGAACTAGTCGAGCAGCAGAGTTGAGGATGGACTGGAGGGGTGCGAGAGTGTTAACAGGTAGGCCACAGAGGAGGGTGTTGCAGTAGTCGAGGCGGGAGATGATGAGGGCATGAACAAGCAGTTTAATAGATTGAGGGTTGAGGAAAGGATGGATTCTGGGAATACTTTTGAGCTGGAGGCCACAGGAGGTGGCAAGAGCTTGGATGTGGGGTTTGAAGGACAGGGCAGAGTCAAGGGTTACTCCGGGGACAGGGGAAAGTGTGATGTCATTTATTGTAATAGAAAGATCAGGTGGGGAAGATATGCGAGATGAAGGAAAGATGATGAGTTCAGTGCTGAAACAGTTGGCTTATCCTCGAGTATATACGGTATATACTTTATACTCTATAAAGTGTTAGTAACAAGGCAAATCAACAGTAGAACTAATAACAGTAAGCTTGGGATAGCAGAGAAAGTCTTTCACTATTTAACGTTAATGTTCTCTTCACAAAGGTGGTGTGCCCAGTCGTGTGAGTTTCCATGTAAGTTCTCTATGAAGCTCTGGCCCTAGCAGGGATCACTGGGTTTTCCGGCTAGGCCGCAAGTCTCTCTCTGATGTTCACTACTAGGACCAACCCTTCTCAATCACTATGTTTCCACAAAGTAAAATAATAGGAGCTATACTCACCTCCGGTGCTGGCACCATTCCAGCTGGATCACTGAGGGGCTCCCGCAGGAACTGGGAAGTCAATGTCTGTGATCCTAGCTGTTATCTTTAATTAACGCCTTTGATGCCGCAACCTATAGTATCAGTGGCATCTAGGTTGTCAAATAAAGGTAGGGGGCTCTTTTAGTCAACCAACTCTACACAATGGCCCCCACAGCTGCAATTGTAAATCATGCCTCGCAGCATGGTGCAATAAAGCTCAACCAGGTTCACGTTCTGTAAAGGGACTAAAGTAAAAAAAGTAAAAAACAAAACGGTTTATAGAAACAAATAACACAAATCCCAGGTCCCGTTCTTTGATGTGGACTTGGGAACTGAGCCGACAAATGATGGCTACGTTATTCAGCCATCATCTGCCTCTAACAGTTGCGAGTGGAGGGAAGCGGCCGTTAACCTGTTATATGCCGCTAACAATCTGTGATGGCAGAATTTACAGTGACTGGTCCAGGTGGGGCACACTGTTCTAACTGTCCCTGCATCATGATTGTGGGGTGCCAAAGGGTTGTCATGACAGCTTGAGGTTTTCTGAACACCCCAGTGCTTGTCATGACAATACTCTGTAGTATCGGTGTCTCTGCGCTTTCACAGGCAGAGACGCCGTCCCTCTTACCGCTTCGCTCCCCGCCCGGCTTCCTCCGGCGCTCCTGCTTCTGCCGGCGCGCAGCTTCCCGGGCATTGTGCTTAGGGTGCCCTCTTAAAGGGGCCGCGCACGCCGTCCTAAGGAGTCCCCGGCCAATGACCGGAGGACCTCTCATATAAAAGGCACCTCCTCCAAGATGGAGGTGCCCATGCAAGGTTGTAGCTTTGTGTGTTAAACTCTGCTTCAGCCCTCAGGTACTGCTGCCAGCCTGACTACCAGTCCAGCCCGCCAGCTTGACTACAAGTCCAGCCCGCCAGCCTGACTACAAGTCCAGCCCGCCAGCCTGACTACAAGTCCATCCCGCCAGCCTAACTACAAGTCCAGCCCGCCAGCCTGACTACAAGTCCAGCCCGCCAGCCTGACTACAAGTCCAGCCCGCCAGCCTGACTATTAGTCCAGTCCGCCAGCTTGTCTACTCTCCAGCCCGACAGTCTGTCTACAGTCAAGTCCGCCAGTCTGTCTATGGGCCTTGCCCGCCTGCTTACCTGGAAGCACCTGCCTGTTACCTGCCGTGCCTACCAGCCAGCCTATCTGGAGGCTCCTGCTTGTTACCTGCTGTGTCTGCCAGTCCGCCTACCCGGATCACCCGTCAGCCTGCCTGCCGTGCTCATCTGCTGTACCGGACAGTCCCTGCCTTCTGACCCGTGGAAGTCACCTGCTCTCATACAAGTTCGGTCCCAGAGTAGCACCTGGTCTCTCTGCTCGGTCCTTCCCTGGTCACGGAGTCGATTGAGCCGCCGTATGACCTTGGTCAGTCCGAGTTGACAGCTACTTACGCCCCTCTGGTCCCTCCTTGCACCGCAGCACAGAGGTTCCACCACCCGAATCCGTAACATACTCCTTTGAACACATGCCTGTGGAGAGTAGGAGACTGTGATTTTTGCTACATACTGAAGCAGGGCTGCCACCAGGAATTTCAGCACCCCATACTGGCAACATTTCCGGGCACCCTTAAGACTCCACACCAGCCCCGCCTCCACCCCTCAAACTTTCCACCGTCCCACCTCCCACTCTTGGAAAAACTCTGCTTCTGCACCTCGGTTTCACCAATCACACATAAACAGTTCCCATCGAACACCATATCACATACACAGCCATCAGCTTTTGTTTTGGCCAAAAGATTTTTTAAGCCTGCCACCACGACAAGGTAGACTCTTTTGGCAGGGCCCTACTCTACTCTAACCTATTAAACATTTCTTAAACTATCCAATATTCTTTTTAGGTATATTTTGCTTATTTTTCTTTAAGGGAATGAGTGACGTACATTTTTTAAACTAATTGAAACCAGATTGCGATAATTTTTTTATAATCTGTATTTCTGACTTCAGATTATTGTATCCTGCTTTCTGTACATTTATGGCAATCTGCTGTCTTGCCTGTTTGGAGATATGAACAATAGACATATGGATGTATATATATCACAAGACAAAATAGGGGAGTCTAATTCCTAGGGAGAGTTTTCTATACATGTTCTCATGTTTAGTGACATGCAGATGTCATTGTGCAGGAAAGGGGAAGAGGTGAGCTGTGACACGACCTAATGTGAATGGTGGATTCTGTTATCTCTCATTGTAATCCTCCTGGCTATGATAATGAGGTGACTGCTGAAAAGGAATCTCTTCTGGACGTGTTATTCTATTAGAAAAGCAATTTCTGTTTATTTATTATTTATGATATAAGGGGTGACAAACTTTAAAGTAAATTCTTCCAAAACGTTAAACTATGATTAAAAGGATTGGCAATTTTCTGGTTATTCCTGACCAATGTGTTTGAGATGATGATAAGGCACTTAGTATTATGGTCTTTCTTGAACTTCGGCACTAAATACGAAATATGGGAAATAGACTATATTTCTATGCTGAATTTCTGCATTAAGGGCCTTTTATTCATCTCACACACACATTGGTTAAGAATAACCAGAGCATGGTCAATGCCCTTAACATAAAAGTTTTGTAAAACATTCCCACTAAACATTTCGCTAATTAAATCTATTTTTCATAAGAGTCATTTAGTTAAATCCTTTGGTCAATTATGTAAAGTGCAAAATTATAATGTAACAAAACAAACAAAACAAAGACAAAACGTATAACCAATTAATACAATGAAAATAAGGTCATTTTGTGAGGTCAGAAAACATATTAAAACAACAAACAGTATTGCACACGATCTAAGGAAATAAACCATAATAATAAAGATGTATTTCCATAAATTCAAGAACAACAAACAATAGTGCGCTCTATCCTAAAAACTGAGCCCTAATATTAAATGGGTATTCCCATCTGGGGTACGGATAGTGCATCGCAGGGTCAGTCAGGTGCAGGTCTCAGAACTGAAACATTACTATCCGATCTGTTACATCTGTCTAATGCTAGGACTTTGGGTCAGTAATCCCGCAGTCAGGCTAGGACACTCATCCATAATACAGGGGAACATACATGGCAATAACACACTAATGTAAAACTGGCTGCAATGTAGAAGATGTGAAGATGCAAATTTACATGTATGGAACAAGCAGTCGTTTTACCTGCTGGTTAGAAAAATCCTTAATCAGGTCTTTAATATTCAGGTGTCTGGCGAGCTCATGTTCAATTGACAGAAGGGCTCGGCTGTTTAACCGTTGTTCCGTCATTGTAGAATGCAGATAGTTCTTGAGAGTTTGCTAATGCTATCTCTCCTTCTGCTACTCAAAGTGGTTGGGTGATAAAAATTCTTACAATACACACCTCTCCAAATCTTGAAGCTCGAATTTGTAGATGGCGTTTAGTAAAGCCAGTGGACCCATGTTTTCTGTAAATGTAGCTTCATAAACTTTCCGAAGACGTTGCTACTCAGAAAGTAACGGTGATGTGAGATCTACCTGCCTTCCCATGGGTTGTTCCATCTCTTGCTATTATTTTGAATTATTTGGTTCTTTCGTAGAATGGGTGGTTAAGTATGAAACAGGTTCCTCCGCTATAATCCATTATCTTGACGATTTTCTTTTTGTGGGACCACCAGATTCCAGGTCCTGTCAATTTTTGCTGGACAATTTTATTTTTTTCGCGTCGTATTTTGGCGTTCCCTTATCCAGTGGAAAAACTTTTGCTACTACTTCGCTATCCTTTTTAGGAATTGAGATTGATTCCGTTGCCATGGTTTTTCGCCCTCCCTCAGAAAAAAATTCAAAATTGCTGTCCCAGATTGAAGGATTTTGTTCTGTCCTCAAAGTAACACTATGTCAAATGCAGTCCATGCTAGGCCTCCTTAACTTTGCTTGCACAGTAATGCCTATGGAGAGAATTTTTCCAGACGTTTATCCCTCTCGACCAAAAGCATCAAGCTTCCCCATCATAGAATTCGGATAAAACCTCCTTTGAAAGCAGACTTGCTGGTTGGGAAGGAGTTCCTCTTGTCCTATAATGGATATACATGCTTTTAGTCATCGGAATTGACTAATGAGGATCTCTCCCTTTTTTCCGATGCCGCTGGATCTACTGGTTTCAGTGTCATTTTTGGAGACCAATGGTGTGCCGAACCTTGGCCGGAATCTTGGCGCACTGAGGGCTGGGTTAAAAACCTTACTTGGTTAGAGTTATTTCCTATCATCACAGCCATTTCTTTATGGGGCCCATCCCTCAGGGATAAACGGATCTGTTATTGGACTGACAATATGAGTATTGTACACGCCATAAATCACTTGTCATCCTCATCTCCCCTGGTTATCAAATTACTCAGATTCCTGGTATTAAAATGCTTACGTTTAAACATCTGGTTTTAAGCCCGCCATGTTCCGGGTACAAATAATGTCATTGCTGATTCTCTTTCTCGTTTCGATTGGCAGAAATTCCGGGAATGTTTCCCCGCGGCCAAACCAGAGGGGCATCCATGCCCATCCCTCATGTGGGAGGTGGTAGAGAAAGATTGATGGAGTTGGTGAGATCTTCAGTGGCCTCGTCTACATGGCGTTCTTACGGTAAGGCATGGAATGAGTGGCATAACCTATTTGGGGATAGATCAGCAGCAGCATCCGACGCTGCCCGTCTGGAGGTCACAATCGAATATTTACTTTACTTGCGTAGCATGGGTGTTTCAGGAGCCGTTGCACAGAACCGCCTATCTGATCTCGGTGTTTATTTTCGCCTCTTAGGTTGGAACGATGTTACTAAGGTTTTCATCATTCGGCAGGCTATTATGGGTTGGAGGAGGGAGCACACTCGTCAGGAGAACAGACGGCCCATTTCTTTCAGTTTACTTACCCGCCTAATCAACCCACTCCCGCTGTCCGCTCTTCTCCTTTCAAGTCTGCTCTACTCTCTGCCGCTTTTTAACTCGCGTTTTTTGGTTTGGTGCTTTGCGCATTAGTGAATTGGTGTCCCCATCCAAGCGCACTTCAGGAGGACTCCAGTATGATGGTATCACTCCCTGTGACCGAGGTCTCCGTATCCACTTTCGGAAATCGAAAATTGACCCGTCCGGTATTTGTTCATGGGTTCCCCTTCTTACCATCCCCGGTCCTATTTGTCCTTTAACCCTTGTTAATAATTACTTATCGTTCTGGCGATCTGGTGACTCCTTTTTCTCACATGAGGATGGTTCTCCTCTTACGGTTTTTCAATTTCAATCTGGTTTTTTTGGAAATGTTTAGCTTTCGTAGGCCTTCCTCTCAAGGTATTTGGTACGTACTCCTTTAGGATAGCAGCTGCTACCGAAGCAGCCCGTTCTGGTTTGCCTAACTCCGAGATCCAGCACATTGGTAGATGGCGTTCCTCCTGTTTTGCAAGATACATCAGACCGAATTTATTGCTTCACTAACTTTATTATCTCTTCATAGATGGTGTAAAACACACAGTGAGGATACTGGGCCACTCTTACATCTTCTGGGCATCCCAAAGAGCAGAACGTCGACCAGGTGGCAGAGGTCTTGGGTTCCACGGCATCAACGTTTTTTTGAGAGGAATAAGAGGCTTGACCTGGCCTCAGGTTCTTCCCGAGGTGGTGCGGATAGCTCAGACTGCTTCCTCTCCCTTAATTCTAGTCCTGCATGCGGGCGGGAATGATCTCTGCTCCTTTCACCTAGCGGAACTCCTCACAATCATGCGCTCCGACGTGGATAAATTCCACAGACTTTTTCCAGAGCTTATTCTGATTTGGTCAGAGGTCATGTCACGTGTTGCATGGCACGGCGCGAGAGATGCGGCGGCAGTTGAACGTTCTGTGCGCACGCTTAATGCCCGCTTGTCCCGCTTTATCTGTTTTAAGGCCGGAGTGGTCATGAGGCATCACCAACTTGAGGGAGACAATTCCAGTCTTATGCTACCCGATGGAGTCCATCTGACGGAAATAGGGCTGGATATTTTTCTCTCTGGTCTCCAGGATAGCATAGAACAAGCTTTTTACCAAATGGGTGGGGGGCGGAGCGCAGTATAAATACTCCGCTCCTCCTTAGCGGTCATTTGCTCCATCTTGATGTTTTTTTCCGGGACGAAGTCTGACTTGCGCTGGGAGTCCAGCTGTGGCATATGGATTTGCACCCGTTTCAGCTGGCCGATAGTGCCTTAACCGAGTTTTATACCGGTTAAATACTGAGCATGTCCTTTTTGGCTGTGACCGACTTCTACCCATTAAAAGGAGTTTTGGTTAAGATCTGTGTGTTGTCGTTATTCCATGGGACTTTTTGAGGAAATATTGTTGTTGGGTCTCAGCAGTCTGCAGGGCACGTCAATCTTTAATTGAATGCCCCTTGACTGCTGTGCCCTGCTGAAGGGGTTAAATTGTGTGTCCCATGTTCTTTTTCTCCTCTCCTCCTGGCTTTCACCCAATAATCCTCTTCTTCCTCCCTCTTCCCCTCTTTATAAGTCCAGACCCTGTGTGAAATCCAGCTGTGCTTGGTATCACAGATCCTAGAAGGGTGTATTGACGGATTCCTCCACAAGAGGCCCCCATAACCATTCACACATCTCCACCTTCCACCTCAGACCACCAGAGGGAGCTGTTAGGGATATATAAAGAAGGGAAGGTGGAGCCAGGCAGTCAGTTCCTGCAGAGTGAGACACAGAAACAGGTCAGTCTGCAGTGGAGCTCAGTGACTCCGCAATTCCTCTGCAGAGTTCAGTTAGTGCAAGCCTGAATACAGAGTTGAGCCCGGTTGAGTCGTAGCTCAGAATAGTGAGCTTAGGTGTGCCGGCGCCATAAGATCGGTGAAGCGCGGCAAGCTGCCGTTAGTGCGAGTAGCCTATTGAGGGCCCGAGTAGGCCGAAGGCGAGTAAAGAGAGTTAGTACATAGGGGGCAGAGGAGCTTAACTAGCTCACCCCGAAGAAGAATTTACCGGACACCGGGTCCGAAGCTTACCGGGAAATCCACGACCCAGTAAGATATAACCGGAATCCCTGGAGAACTACAAGTCCCAGGATCGCTAAAGGGCTGATACGTACCAGAGCCAGGAGACACATAGGCCCCGTAGGTCGGGAGAGTGCACTCCAAGAGAAGGCCCTACCACAAGGACAGCCAGCGCAGGACAGAGACAAAGTTAGGCCTAGCTCCAGGCAGGTCAGAAACTTACTAAGCAGAGGCAAGGAACAGGAGGCCCAAAACCCGCTCATTGGGGAGGATCCGGACATACACCCTTCACCCTACAGTGCTCCGGGGAGTGCCTGAATTTCCATCAGTAAAAGGTACTGAAGTGACTATTGTGTCTGTCCTTGTTCTTGCTCTGACGCGGCTGAGTCTCTCTGTCCTGCATACCCCGTTATACACTGCCCTGAGGCCTAGCTCCACCTGTGGGAGCTATACCATCCAGCTGCCTTATCATTGGCCTCAGTGGACTGCGCAGCGCTGGTGATCCTCACCAGAAGCCACAGGTGGCGTCACGAACTTTTATAAACTTAACATCTATCAACGCCTTTTTAAAGAGAGACCCCAGAGTACGGGCCCGGGAGCCGACCACCGCGACCTCCTTAAGGCTAAAGGCCCGGGTAACCGAGTCTTCCCCCATCCCCTGGGCTAGTCATCTCCAACTGGCGTCACGAACAGGATTACGTGCCCGCTGCAACGACAGAGTGTTGTGCCCGTTGCCACCGGGTACTGTGCGCCTTTATTCTGAACTGTGTACGTAAAGTTGTGGTGAAGGTTGTCGCCATTGTTGGGCCGTTGAGCAAGAAGAAGGGCGTAACCGCGGGAAAATAAGGGGCGTACCTTCAAAAGAGCGCTAAGCCCCGGACACGCCCCACGCCTTGACGTCAAAGCTAGAAGCGCCAGTTCCTGTAAGGAGCATCGCTGAACGCTCTGACGTAGGACGCAAGGTCCTGAAGACAACCGTCACCTGCGGAGCTGCGGCCTACCGGAAGAAAAAAAACAGAAGGTAGGCCACGGTTAACTAGGGGGGTGCCAAGATGTCCGACAAGCAGCAGAACGCCGACCTACCGGTCAACGTCCCTGAAGTTCAGCCCGATGATGAGCAGGCCGAAGCCGCCGCTCCACCAGCAGCGCCTGTAACACCCGTAATTCCTATGACTTTACCGTACATTCCTGGAGCAAAGTGGCTCCCCCAGTACAACGGCAAACCAAATACCCTGTCTGGATTCAAACGGAAGATATGTGGTATCTTGGACATGTACTCCATGACCGGCAAACAAAGAGCCGCCGTTGTATTAGGACAGCTGACCGATGCTGCGGAGCGGGAAGTGGAAACATGGTCGGCCGCAGACCAGGAGTCAGTGTCCGCAATATTTCAAAAACTACAGACTGTCTTTGAGGACCTTACTGAGGCGGACCTCCAGATGAGGTTTTACAGCTGTTCCCAACAACCAGAGGACAATGTTCGGGACTACGCCTGGCATCTACAGGGGGCCCTGCGGGCTCTAAACCAGGTTAGTCCAACCAGCGTTGAAAATGAGAACAAAATGCTGAAGGAACAGTTTGTCCGGGGACTGAGGTCTCCAGAGGAGAGCAGGACTGTGCGTTGGTGGTCCCTGGATCATCCAGAAGCTACCTTTGACAATCTTAAGGACATGGCTATAAAAGGACTGCAGCCCCTGGAAACAAATGCCATCCAACGTTACCAGGGTGGGGCGACCCCAGTACCTGCAACACCCACCTTTTCCCCGGTGGCTGCTGAAGCTAAAGTTCCAGCAACGTCCCCTAAAGAACTGGACAGTCTGCGCTCTGAGGTGCGTCAGTTGAGTAAAACCCTGACCACTGTGCTGAGTGCTCTGCAGTTGCGGACGGAGCCTGAGGAAGGAGGGAAGATCCTGTTAGCCGATAGCCCTGAGAATGTCCCCTGGATGCGAAGGAGGAGGAGACCAACACCACCCTCGCCGAGGATCAGTGACTAGCGCCGTCCACCAAAGGACCCAGCCTGCTACCGCTGCCGCAAGACCGGACACATCGCCCAGAATTGTCCTTTAAACGAGAAAACCCTGGGTCCGAGGGCCAACACCCAGGAGTAGACTCACCAGGCCCATCAGACTGGTACAACAGGTTCGTCGGAGGAAGACCTTTCCTGTCCATTGTACTGGACGGGATCCCGACGCATGCCCTGCTGGACACAGGATCTCAGGTAACCATCATGCCTGAAGTCCTCTACAAGAGGTTCTGGTCCATGGACGACCTACGTCCGCCAGCTCCAAATCTGTCTGTGTATGCCTCAAATGGACTCCTCCTTAACCTACTCGGGGTTAAGAATGTGACTGTAAAGGTGGGGAGAGTGGAGCTGAAGGACCAGGGACTAATTGTAGTGGAGAATAACCCTGATGACAGCAACCCGTATATGGTATTGGGCACTAACGTTGTTGGTAACTGTTTAGGAGAAGTTGTGTTCTTGCTCCAACAGATCGCCGACACTGCCAGACCGAGAGAGAGGAGGGCACTGCAGAGGGAGATCCGCGTCCTGATGTATCAACAGCAAGTAAAGTTAACAGATGGTGAAATCAGTAACGTGCGGGTAACAGACCCCATACCCATTGTCGTTTCCCCAATGAGTGAAATGCTCATCTGATGAAGAGCTGCCATAGGTCTTAGAGGACAGAGCTACCAGGCGGTAGTAGAACCCCTATGCTCTGAGCACAGACCCACGCTCTTAACTGCTAGGGGAGTGGTAGATGTACTTAATGGGAGGGTGCCCGTCCATCTTCTCAACTTAGGGGAAGATGAGGTCAAACTGCCACGTTATGCCACTGTTGCCAAATTACATGCTGTCAACAACAACTGCATCCATGAGGCGGAGTCCTTAACTTCACCAGAAGAAGTGGAGGATAATGACCCTGCAACCCAGGTGGAGGATTGGTGTCAACCGCTCCCTGTTGGATCGGACACCACTCCTACCCACCAAAAACAGGGTGTACACTGGGTGGTTCAAGAGTACTCGCAGGTGTTCAGTAAACATCCACTAGACTTCGGAAGGGTTAAGGGGGTTCAACATCATACCCCCACAGGCAACCATTCCCCAATCAAAGAACGTTATAGGCCTATACCCCCAGCTCACTACCAGAAGGCAAAAGAAATGCTGCATGACATGAGGAAGGCGGGAGTGATAAGGGATAGTTGTAGTCCCTGGGCAGCTCCCCTAGTGCTGGTTAGACACAAGGACGGGAGCATGAGAATGTGTGTAGATTACCGTCAAGTAAATCGCATTACACATAAAGATGCATACCCTTTACCACGCATAGAGGAGTCCCTAGCTGCCTTAAAGTCTGCAAATTACTTTTCCACCCTTGACTTCACTAGTGGGTACTGGCAAGTAGCTGTGGCTGAGGAGGATCGGGAGAAGACGGCCTTCACCACCCCGATGGGACTCTGCGAGTTCAACAGTATGCCGTTTGGACTCTGCAATGCCCCCGGAACGTTCCAGAGATTGATGGAGTGCTGCCTGGGACACCGCAACTTCGAGACTGTGTTACTTTACCTGGACGATGTAATTGTGTACTCCAGAACGTACGAGGACCACTTGAAACACCTGGCAGAGGTATTTGAGTCACTGTCCCGGTATGGGATGAAGTTGAAGCCCTCAAAGTGCCACCTGCTCTAGAGAAAGGTACAGTACTTGGGGCACATTGTCAGTCCGGAAGGGGAAGCACCAGACCCGGAGAAAGTCACAGCCATCCAGAAGTGGCCAGAGCCGAAGAACCTCAAGGAGGTGCGTCAGTTCTTGGGACTAGTAGGATACTACCGGAGGTTCGTAAAGGACTACACTAAGAGAGCAGCTCCTCTGCAAGACCTCCTGGTAGGACAGTCCCCCAAAGGCAAAAAACCCCCATTCCACTGGGGTAAGGAGCAAGCCGAGTCGTTTCAGGAGATGAAGGAGATCCTGACAGGTGATGAGATCCTAGTCTACCCTGACTACAGCCAACCGTTCCTGCTGTATACAGATGCCAGCAACGAAGGCCTGGGTGCTGTTCTAAGTCAGAAGCAGAATGGGCAGGAGAAGGTGATCGCATACGCAAGTAGGAAGCTCCACCCGACTGAGAGGAACCCAGAGAACTATAGCAGCTTCAAGTTGGAGTTCCTGGCCTTGGTCTGGGCCATCACTGAAAGATTCAAGCACTATCTGGCTTCCAGCAAGTTCACTGCCTTTACTGATAACAACCCCTTGACCCATCTTGAAACAGCTAAGTTGAGAGCTCCGGAACAACGATGGATGGCTCGGCTGTCAAACTACCAATTTACAATCAAATACCGGGCGGGCCGCAAGAACGCCAAAGCCGATGCCCTGTCTAGGATGCCTCACCAGTCAGACACAGAAGAAGAAGTGGATGACCTGGAAGAGATTGAGCTACCTGCCCTTCATCGAAGTGGGATGATCCATGAGCAACGAGCCTCCAGGAATCAGCGTGGAAAAACGTTAAACCCCCTGCCTCAGCACAGCTGGAAAGAGACCCAGGATAGCGACCCGGTTGTCAGCCGCATCAAACAGCTGATAACTCAAGAAGGTGCCTCCCTGGAGAAAGATGCGTCTCTGCAAGCAAAGCAGCTGTGGAATGAGCGAAGTCGGCTGTTTATCTACCGTGAGAAGCTGTGCCGGAGATGCGTCAATCCAAAGACTCATGAGATGGTATGGCAGATAGTAGTCCCTAAGACAGACATCCAGATGGTATTAGAGGCTTACCACGATCAGGCGGGGCACTTTGGTTGGAAAAAGCTAGAGACCCTGCTGAAATGTCGATTCTACTGGGTAGAAATGCGCAGCTCCATTGAGAGGTGGTGCTGGGACTGTGGACCCTGCGGCCTAAGAAGGAAAGACTTCAGCAGCCAGAAGGCACCCCTGCAACCCATCAAGACGACTCGACCCCTGGAGATCGTGGCCCTGGACCATGTTGAGCTCTCCCCCAGCAGGTCAGGGTACTCCTATGCTCTGACTATGGTGGATCACTACTCACGTTTCTTGGTGGTCGCCCCCGTCAAAGACCTGACGGCAGAGACAGCAGCAAAGACGTTCCAAGCGTATTTCTGCAGACCCCATGGTTACCCTGAGCAGGTGCTGACGGACCAGGGCCCGGCCTTTGAGGCTGAGCTGTTTAAGGAATTCTGCCATCTCTACGGGTGTAAAAAGATAAGAACTACACCGTATCACCCGCAAACAAACGGTCTCTGCGAAAAGATGAACAACATTATCATCGACCTGCTAAAGACCATACCACTTGAGGAGAGAAACCAGTGGCCAGACCTACTACCTGACCTAGTGGATCTGTAGAATCATATACCAGTGAGTTCCACCAACTGCACTCCGGCATATCTCATGCGGGCAAGGCCAGGAAAGCAGCCCATGGATCTGGAGCTTGGTGTTGTTGAACCTGAAGCTGATATGACCACTGAGGACTGGGACAAAACCAGACAAGAGCAGTACAGAAGGGTACAAGCTTGTGTCAAGGACAGTCTTACTCGGGTGAGAGAAAAGCAGGAAGTTTAATACAACAAAAACGCACCCGCAGAACCTTTCACACCAGGTGAAACAGTGTTAAAAAGAAAAAGAAGTAACCACAAACTTGATGACCAGTGGGAAAAAGACCCCTACACTGTGTTACCGTCACGGTTTAACAACAAAAAGACATGCATAATTAGTCGTGATGGAGGAAGAACATCTGCTACAGTGTCCAGGGACCACCTAAAGTTGTGTCCAGAAATACAGAAACACCAAGAAAAAGTGCCTCTCACAACCCAGGAAGAACCTAAAGAAGCAGTGATCCACACTGACCTAGGAGACTTCCCAGCGGATTGGCCTCAAATAGGAGGTGCAGTAATTATTCCAGTACTCCAATTCTATGAACAGCCAGCAAACCCTCCACAGCAAGTTAAACCTGTAAGTGCTGTAGAAGAGTCAGCTCAAGAAGTATCCCCGGATGAAGGATCCCCGGCAGGAGCAGAGCAACAGGGCCCAGCCAATGGTAGACTTGCCAGTCCAAGAGAGAGGTTAAGGCAGTTTTACAACATGGTTACATGTAGAACTGGTAGAGTAACTGAGGATACAGACACTGACACTCCACCAACCACAGCACTACGCAGGTCAATATGTAGTACAAGAGGTAAACCTCCTGTTAGGTACACTCAGTAGATAGTTAAAAATCTCTGAAAATATATATAGTTACCCCTGGGGTATTGTATATTAAATTGTAATGTACTGCATGACTGTTTATTTTTATGCATGCTTATCCATTTGTGCTTTTTTCTCATTAATTCTTTATTTGCCTAAGAACTTCGTGGCTGAGGACTGTGTGCAGCCCAAAAACTCTTACTATATATAATAGCGCTCCCTGGAGTGCCCTTTAGGTGACCTCAGAAGGAAAACCTGTATGGAGTGGCTCTTTTGGAGGTCCAACTCGGGATCTTCATGCCCTGCAGCTACCCCAGGGCCAACGTAGAAGGTTTAGGACAGGTCCCTCAAAACTACCAAAGTACTCTACCTTGTGAGATGGACATCCTTGCTGGGAACCTCACCAGAGGAGACTTGGATTCTGAGGACACTCTGTAATTGTTTTGTAATGCAACGTTTAAGATTCGTGCCTCCCATAAAGGGAATATTGTTCATGTATAGATTAAGTTTACTATTGTTATTGTTTTATAAAATGTACTTCAGCTCGGGAGTGCTGAGATTAACTAGGGGGGAATGTGAAGCCCAGCTGTGCTTGGTATGACAGATCCTAGAAGGGTGTATTGACGGATTCCTCCACAAGAGGCCCCCATAACCATTCACACATCTCCACCTTCCATCTCAGACCACCAGAGGGAGCCCGTTAGGGATATATAAAGAAGGGAAGGTGGAGCCAGGCAGTCAGTTCCTGCAGAGTGAGACACAGAAACAGGTCAGTCTGCAGTGGAGCTCAGTGACTCAGCAATTCCTCTGGAGAGTTCAGTTAGTGCAAGCCTGAATACAGAGTTGAGCCCGGTTGAGTCGTAGCTCAGAATAGTGAGCTTAGGTGTGCCGGCGCCATAAGATCGGTGAAGCGCGGCAAGCTGCCGTTAGTGTGAGTAGCCTATTGAGGGCCCGAGTAGGCCGAAGGCGAGAGGAGAGAGTTAGTACATAGGGGGCAGAGGAGCTTAACTAGCTCACCCCGAAGAAGAAATTACCGGACACCGGGTCCGAAGCTTACCGGGATATCCCCGACCCAGTAAGATATAACCGGAATCCCTGGAGAACTACAAGTCCCAGGATCGCTAAAGTGCTGATACGTACCAGAGCCAGGAGACACATAGGCCCCGTAGGTCGGGAGCGTGCACTCCAAGAGAAGGCCCTACCACAAGGTCAGCCAGCGCAGGACAGAGACAAAGTTAGGCCTAGCTCCAGGCAGGTCAGAAACTTACTACGCAGAGGCAAGGAACAGGAGGCCCAAAACCCGCTCATTGGGGAGGATCCGGACATACACCCTTCACCCTACAGTGCTCCGGGACGTGCCTGAATTTCCATCAGTAAAAGGTACTGAAGTGACTATCGTGTCTGTCCCTGTTCTTGCTCTGACGCGGCTGAGTCTCCTTGTCCTGCATACCCCGTCATACACTGCCCTGAGGCCTAGCTCCACCTGTGGGGAGCTATACCATCCAGCTGCCTTATCATTGGCCTCAGTGGACTGCGCAGCGCTGGTGATCCTCACCAGAAGCCACAGGTTGCGTCACGAACTTTTATAAACTTAACATCTATCAACGCCTTTTTAAAGAGAGACCCCAGAGTACGGGCCCGGGAGCCGACCACCGCGACCTCCTTAAGGCTAAAGGCCCGGGTAACCGAGTCTTCCCCCATCCCCTGGGCTAGTCACCTGCCTCTTCCTGCCTCTCTCCACACAAGCATGGGACCCGCAGTCTGCGTTTCCCACCACCCCTCCCCTTTTTTCCCATGTACAGTGTGTTTTGTTGGTATTATTTGGTTGTTCTGTATTTAAGTCACAGCAGCAGTCATTTGCTCTATCTTGATGTTTTTCTCCAGTACGAAGTATGATATGCGCCGGGAGTCTGGCAGTGGAATATGGATTTGTACCCGTTTCAGCTGGCCAACAGTGCCTTAACCGGGTTTTATACCAGTTACGCGCTGAGCACATCCTTTTTGGCTGTGACCGACCTCTAACCATTAAAAGGAGTTTTGGTTAAATTCTGTATGTTGTCGTTATTACATGGGACTTTTTGGGGAAATTTTGTTGTTGGGTCTCAGAAGTCATCTTACTACTGTTACTGGTAAAAATGATCATAGACATGTGCAATGTTGGTTAAAAAAAAATCTGGCCTCCTCCTCCCCTTAATAGCCGGCCATCGCACACCATGTTATTTCTTCTTAGCCCAAGACAGCACCGAAAGATGGAGCTGTCATGAGCAAGAGGAAATCCAATTACCGGTTAGTGTAAAATGTTCTGCACATGTCTATGAGTATAGTGAAGCGCAGATGTTGTGGCGCTTATACTTACTGCCAGAATAGGAGTAGATCTGCTGGCATCTCTATCTTCTATGTCTCCACTGGGATCTGCTGTCATCTTTATGCTCACCTGTAATTAAAAAAAAAAAAAAAAAATCCGGCCTCCTTCCTCCCCTTAATAGCCGGCCATCACACACCTCTTCCCGACACCCATGACAGCACTTTCATGAGTGTGAGGAAATCTTACAACCGGTAATGATAAAAATGATCATAGACATGTGCAATGATGTTTGTTTTAAAAAAAAAAATCCGGCCTCCTTCCTCCCCTTAATAGCCGGCCATCGCACACCATGTTATTTCTTCTTAGCCCAAGACAGCACCGAAAGATGGAGCTGTCATGAGCAAGAGGAAATCCAATTACCGGTTAGTGTAAAATGTTCTGCACATGTCTATGATTATAGTGAAGCGCAGATGTTGTGGCGCTTATACTTACTGCCAGCGCATGATTACATTGTCTGGCTTCTTCATCTTTGGGGTCTGTGTTTTGGGTCCCTCAGTGTCGTATCCATGGTCATCTTCATTCCAGCAGTGCTTTCAGATGATCATCAAAGTGATGTCCAATCTTCAGTTCTTCAAGGTCTTCTGGAGGCTGAGGAAGACAGCTGGCTCTGATGACTATGGAGCTGGTGTCTTGTCAAGGGTTTCCAAGTTGACAAAAGAAAATCCCTTGAACATGGCCTGGTCCTTTGCTGATAGAGGTGACTTTTTGGCCTCTGCTGCTTCTAATTTCTCCAGATGGTGTGGTCGAGAACTGTGATGAGCTTTAGATGGCTATAAAACAAACAAAAAAATAATTATTACCAAAATCTCAAACGTTCTGGAGAAGGATGATATGAAATGATCTGGACCATCAGACCAGGACCAGCAGCTCTGGATGATGTTGATTTTCCAATGTTAGGCTGTGTGCCCACGATGCGTTTTTAATGCGTTTCTGCAGCGTTTTTGCAGCGCGGAAACGCATTAAAAACGCATGGTAGAAGGGCAGCAATGATAATCCGCATGTGCTGTGCACATGCTGCGGAAATATCCGCTGAGGATTATCATTACGGAAAAAAACGCAGCACTACCAATTATTTTGTGGAAATGCTGCGTTTATCGCCGCCATTGACTTGCATTAGAATGCGCCAATTCCGCAAGACTGCATCTGTACTTGCGTAATTGGTGCGTTCTAATGTGTGGATGGTACCCAGGACTAGAGGAGAGGAGACTCTCCTCCACACCCAGGCACCATTAAAAAATCTGTAAAAAAAGAATAAAATAAAAAATAAATGTATATTTACCTTCTGGCGGCCCGCGCTGCGCTCCTACTTGCTTCCCGGCACTTTGCAGTGGATTGAAGGACCTGCGCTGACGTCAGAGACATGTGACGGGTCATGCGACGCTGACATCGGCAGGTCTTTCAATCCACTGCAAAGTGCCAGCACCGAGCGAAGCAAGCCAGCGCGGGCCATCGGAGGGTAAGTATACATTTGTTTTTTTTATTTTTAACCACTCTCTCGGGTCACACTATATAAATCCATGCAGTTTGCATGGATTTATATAGTGTGACCTAGTTGTCACAAGCACTTTCCAAGTGATGCTAAAATCGCTTGGAAAGCGCTTGTCAATCCGCATGCGGAAATGCATGTGAAGAACGCTTCACATCCGCATGTCCCTGGCAGGAAAAACACATGTACAATCCGCATGTACAATCCGCATGTACAATCCACATGTACAATCCACATGTACGATCCGCATGTACGATCCACATGTACGATCCACATGTACAATCCGCATGTACAATCCGCATGTACAATCCGCATGTACAATCCGCATGTACAATCCGCATGTACAATCCGCATGTACAATCCGCATGTACGATCCGCATGTACAATCCGCATGCGGAAATGTCAGTGAATAACGCTCCATTTCCGCATGTCCCCAGCAGGAAAAACGCATGTACAATCCGCATGTACAATCCGCATGTACGATCCGCATGTACGATCCGCATGTACGATCCGCATGTACGATCCGCATGTACGATCCGCATGTACGATCCGCATGTACGGTCCGCAAGTACGATCCGCATGTACGATCCGCATGTACGATCCGCATGCATGATCCGCATGTACGATCCGCATGTACGATCCGCATGTACGATCCGCATGTACGATCCGCAAGTACGATCCGCATGTACAATCCGCATGCGTTTTTTTCTGCCAGGGAGATGCAGAAACGCTCAGGAAAAAATCCTGGGCATTTCTGCATCGTGGGCACATAGCCTAAGTGTCAGCGCTAACTAATACTTAACAGAGGTGCAATGTGATCTGCTCATATACTTACTACAGGGATGTGTGGTGGAGGCACTTTCAGGGCTTCCACAGAGACCCAATCAATACACTGGAAAAACACGTGCTCTCGGATGTTACCATGGACTCCTAAGCGTCTGGCTGGATCTTTCTGTAGGAGCTAAAAACAATAAAGTAAAACCCATGAAGGTAAACGGTAGAGGCAATAAAACATTCTCACAACTTCACCATTTAAATGAATATTGTACAACCCCTAGTACTAATAACCTGGAATTATACTGACCTGTTTAATGATGTCATCAATGCCGGAGGATGCCTCATCGAGTGTCAGATGGAACGTACACTCACTGGTAACCATATCTTTTAAGATGACACCAAGAGAATACCAGTCTACTCCGGCGTTATACTCCTCACCAGCAAAAATCTATCATGGAAGTAAGAACAAAAAGGTCAAAATGTTAACATTCCCATGGACTGTAATTTTAGTGAAAATGAAATAGGAAAGCACTATTATCCCACCTCAGGAGCCATGTAACCTGCAGTCCCAGCGTATTCGGTGGCTGTTCGGTCTCCATGCATGTTGTCAATTGCGAGACCGAAATCTGTGATCTTAATATGGCCCGTTTCAGCCACCAAGATGTTCTCGGGCTTGAGGTCTCTGTGGATGACGCCCTTGGAGTGGAGGTACTGGATTCCACAGACCAGTTCAGCGGAATAGAATCTGACAGAAAGACATGAATGAGTGTAGCTTCCCGAGGAGAAGACAAGAAACACAAAGATATTGCTTCCAGCCAATATTATCTACATTGACTAGACGATTAGAACAAGATGACCATATGCAGAACATACAACAAATCCTGCCAGATCCCACTGAAGAATAATGAGGCCACTCAGATTTCTGTCAATGTTCTGGTTAATTTCGCTGCAATCTACAATATTTTTTATATTAAAAACACCAGAACCCAAAGGCAGATAATACAGCAGGGAAGTGAACGGATCAATGCTAGACATTTCTATACAGTTATGATCAGGTTTGTAGGTAACATAAAATGTACCTTGCGCTGGGGATGTCAAGCCGCCCCTTCTCCAGAAGGAAGGTGTTAAAGTCCCCGCAGCTCACGTATTCCAGACCAAGCAGCACACAGAGCTGGAGCACAGAAATACAGAAGTAGATTTGTATGCAGGTAAAGTGGCCAAAAGATCACAATATCTACACACCTACTACAGAATAGCTCCGTATAACTATAGGCCACAGGATAAATGGAAGGTGGTCTACATGTCCCATGTAAGAAGGATTACATTTCACATGTCCCATCATTTGTTTCAATGTTCTAGCTGATGACCATGAGACCCCTGTAATGACACCTTAGGGCTCATAATGATGCTCCTGTGGAGGGTCACTTAAATATGCGGATATGTAGAATGATTTTCTTCAGGGGCATACAGAGATAGAAAGAATTGCTGTACATTTTCTTCAGTTAATGTTCAATGTCCTTTTATGTCAGATATTTATAGGGGTGTCCTGTGATTACTGATGCACAGGGCAGGCATGGTGCCAGTATCTCTTCCCCCGCAGCATCTGGCAGATTTATTATAAAATGATTCTGGTTTATGGTAAAAACACGAGGTCAGACCTTGTACAACACTTTAATAAGTAAAAAATGGAGGCATGTTTTCATGAAACTAGTTTCACGTGGCGAGACTCCTTAGATATGGTGCTCGGATTGAATCATGTTTTTCAAAGCATTTAACTCAGACAAAAGAATGAAATCTTTGTGCCCGGAGGTCTCACTAGTTGTATCAGCAGAATAATATATCATACAGAAAATACTTACACATATCTTACTGACCAACAGTCAGGGAGGCCCGACTGGACTGGACGAGTGTAGACTGCAGTGCACAAAGCATGGTTGTTGTATACCCTAATCCAAGCTACAATAATACCAGGCCATAAAAGTGGTGGTCTGAAGGACATGATGCTCCATCTGTTAACCGGTTCAGGACCGCCCACTGTACATAAACGTCGGCGCTGCCTGGGCTCTGTGCAGCGCTGTTTAAAAACGGTGGGTGGTCCCGCAGCGCTCAGGACCCGCAGGGTCCTGCAAGCGCTACGGTTCCGGTGCAGAGAGATAGCTCTGATATGTGACATCATGGGGACCTGATTGGATCAGGTCCCCATGATGTTAACCTGTTCCTATCTTCTAGATGCCGCGATCCATAGCGATCGAGGCATTTAAAAGATAGTGACAGTCGGTGATCGGGACCCCCACATACCTTAGCAGCGAGGGGATCCCGGTGCTGTGACCTCTGACCTCATCGAGACTTGATTGGCTCAGGTCTCGATGATGTCAGCGTCACACCAGCCAATCAGAGAGATCACTAGGGAAGTTTGTTTTAGCAACAAACTTTCCCGGGCGATCTGCCTGATAAATACACTGCTTCCCCTCCAATCTCAGTGAGAGAGCAGAGGAGAAACAGTGTGACAAGAGCTGTGTCAGCCTTGCCACTGTGAAAGTAAAAAAAAAAAAAGAAAGTAAGAGTTAGGTTAGGGTTAGTCAGTCCTGTCAGTCAGTCCTGTCAGGTCAGTCAGTCAGTCCTGTCGGGTCAGTCAGTCCTGGCAGGTCAGTCCCGTCAGTCCAGTCCAGTCAGTCCAGTCCGGTCAGTCCAGTCCAGTCAGTCCAGTCCGGTCAGTCCAGTCCGGTCAGTCCAGTCCGGTCAGTCCAGTCCAGTCAAAAAATATAAAAACAAATAAAATGGCCCGTCAGACTTATACCGCAGAGGAGGTGTATGCCCTGCTATGTTCTGACACTGATGACAGTGCAATCTCAGATGGAGATGTGGATTTTGAGGGCTTTAGTAGCGGCGACACTGAGAGCTCAGAAATGAGCAGTGATTCTGGTCCATCCTCAAGCCCAAGGACCAGTACAACAATAGGGGCAAATAGCGCTACTGGAGAAACGTCTCCAAATCAGGGAACACTGCCCAGTACAAGCGCTGTCCCTGCTACTAGTGAATTGGCGCATGCCAGTGTACAAGGGGCTTTGCCACATGATATAGCATTTCCGAGATGGGAGGCTTCGGATTCGGCTGCTCCATTCAGCCCTGATTTCAACGCCATTCCTGGTATAAATGTGGAGGTGGAAGATTTTGGACCAATTCATTTTTTTAATTTGTTTTTTACAGACAGCTTGCTAGAGCATATTGTCGTGCAAACAAATTTATACGCATCCCAATTCCTAAGCCAGAATCCCCGATCTTACTATGCTAGGGCAAATTTATGGACACCAACTAATGTCCCGGAAATAAAAAAATTTTTAGGACTTACATTTGCCATGGGGCTTGTTAAAAAACCGAGCATTCGATCCTACTGATCCAACCACCCTGTTCAAGTCACCCCTATGTTTTCAGTCGTTCTTCCTAGGACCCGTTATGAAATGCTCATGCGGTTTTGTCATTTTAACGACAATAGTCAATGCCTGCCCAGAAATGCCCCAGAACATGACAGGTTATATAAAATTAGACCCATCATTGAAAATTTGTCAGAAAAATTCTGAAGGCTCTACACCCCAACACAAAATATTTCTATAGATGAGTCCCTTGTAAAAATTCAAAGGAAGACTGCACCTCAAGCAATTTATCCCATCTAAAAGGGCAAGGTTTGGAATAAAGATCTATAAAATGTGAGAAAGTTCAACCGGATACACATCTGCTTTTCGCATATATGAGGGGAAAGACAGCCAACTAAACCCACCAGGATGCCCTACTTATCTGGGGACATCTGGAAAAATTGTTTGGGAGCTGATAAGTCCATTTTTTCAAAAAGGCTACAATCTATATGTGGACAATTATTACACCAGCAAGTCTGGTTGAACACAACATCGGGGCTTGTGGGACCATCCGTAAAAACCGTCAGGGGTTTCCACAACCATTGGTCAACCAAAAGTTCCAAAAGGGGCAGTCAGGGGCTGTACGCAACGGAGAGCAGCTTGCCCTGAAGTATAGGGATAAGAGGGATATTTTTGTCCTCAGCTCGATCCACACAGATGCCACAAGGGCCACTGTAGAACTAGGATCCACCACTCCGAAGCAAAAACCTGTGTCAGTCATTGACTACAACAAACACATGGGGGGTGTGGACCTTGCAGACCAGGTTCTACAGCCATGCCAGGTATCAAGAAAGTCCTATACCTGTTATAAAAAGTTGGTTATTTATTTGTTTCAGGTGGCCACATACAATCCTTTTGTGTTGTACAAGAAAGCAGGAAATTCCGATCCTTTTCTTGATTATCAAGAAAAGGTAATTGAAAATCTTGTTTTTGAAAGTGTTAGCCCCGCTCATCCATTAGAATCTGAGGACGTGAAAAGACTCACTGAGCGACATTTTATTGCACTTATTCCAGCAACGGAAACGAGAAGGAACCCCCAGAAAAGATGTCGTGTACGTACTAAGAGAGGAATGAGGCGTGATACCCGCTACTATTGCCCACAATGCCCATCATTGCCAGCCTTATGCGTCACTGACTGCTTTAAAATCTTCCACACAGAACCACGTTTTTAAACTGTAAAAATGTATCCCAATTTGTCATTCAAACATTTGGTTCATTTAGTGAATGACACATTCGAGTAGAGCTCACTTAATTTCCAGGGGTGGGGGGGTTCTCCAGAATCTAAACCTTCCATTACGTGCTTGTTTCTGGAAATCATCCATTGAGTTAAAATGGTCACTAAACCCATAGATGAATTCCCAGAGGGGTGTCATTTCCAAAATGGGGTCACTTCAGGGGGGATTCTTTAGTTCTGGTACCTAGCGCCTCTGAAAAGTGCCAGAACAGCAGAATCCCCCCTGAAGTGACCCCATTTTGGAAATGACACCTCTCTGGGAATTCATCTATGGGATTAGTGACCATTTACCTATCTACATATTTTCCCACCACTAGATTAATTTATACAGAGGAGTAGATTGTAAAATTCGGTCACTTGTTGGGGGTTTCCTCTGTTTAGGCACCTCAGGGGCTCTCCAAATGCAACATGGCGTCCGCTATCGATTCCAGCCAAATTTCCATTCCAAAAGTCAAATGGCGCTCCTTACCTTCCAAGCCATGCCGTGCGCCCAAACAGTGGTTTTGCACCACATATGGGATATCAGCGTGCTCAGGAGAAAGTGCACAACACATTTTGGAGTCCATTTTTCTGGCTGCCCTTGTGAAAATTAAAAATTTGAGGCTAAAGTAGCAGTTTTGTGTTAAAAATGTGTTTTTTCATTTTCACACTTCAACATTATAAAATTCTGTGAAGTCCCTGGGGGTTCAAGGTGCTCACCACACATCTAGATAAGTTCCTTGAGGGGTCTAGTTTCCAAAATGGGGTCACTTGTTGGGGGTTTCCTCTGTTTAGGCACCTCAGGGGCTCTCCAAATGCAACATGGGGTATCAGCGTACTCAGGAGAAATTCCACAACACATTTTGGAGTCCATTTTTTCCTGTTACCCTTGCGAAAATTAAAAAATATTGGGTCTAAGGTAATTTTTTGTGAAAAAAAGTTAAATGTTCATTGTTTTCTTCCACATTCCAAAAATTCCCGTGAAGCACCTGAAGGGTTAATAAACTTCTTGAATGTGGTTTTGAGCACCTTGAGGGGTGCAGTTTTTAGAATGGTATCACTTTTGGGTATTTTCTGTCATAAAGGCCCCTCAAAGTCACATCAAATAAGATGTGGTCCCTAAAAAAATGTTTTTGTAAATTTTGTTGTAAAAATGAGAAATCGCTGGTCAACTTTTAACCCTTATAGCTTCCTAACAAAAAAAAAATTTGGTTCCAAAATTGTGCTGATGTGAAGTAGACATGTGGGAAATGTTATTTATTAACTATTTTGTGTGACATATCTCTCTGATTTAAGGGCATGAAAATTCAAAGTTTGAAAATTGCAAAATTTTCAAAATTTTGCCAAACTTCCGATTTTTTCACAAATAAACGCAAGTGATATCGAAGAAATTTTACCACTATCAAGAAGTACAATATGTCACGAAAAAACAATCTCAGAATCAGGGGAATCCGTTGAAGCGCTCCAGAGTAATGGCCCGGTCACGAAGGCAAAAACAGGCTCTGGCGCGAAGTGGTTAACGTAGCATCTCAGGTTCTCATACAAGAAGTATTAGAAAAGCAGCTTTTCAAGAGGTTTCAGTAGACTTTGGCTGTGCCCGGGACATTTGCTTACTTGTCTGGGAGATCTCTTTTCTTCTGGAAGCCGACTATCATTTTTAACACGATTGTCTAGAATTATATATGTGTGTATATGTTGCGCCCCAGTGGGTTCAGTCGCCACAGAGGTACTGCATCTCACCCAGAGGTGTGGTATCTCACTCTCAGGTAAGGATAGAGTGCTGCCCGGGACCCTAACACCAGCATCCAACACTACACTACTCCAGACCAGCAGGAGGGGCAAGATGCGTCGCTTCCCTGCTGAGCCCTGTCCCGGGCTGGAGTGGGGGGAACCAAAATAGGGGGAACCATGTAGTGGGTGTGGGTGGAGGAAGTAAATCAGGGGAGCTCAGTAACAAGTGATATAAAAAGAGGGTGGAACAATCTAGAAGGGTTCTTCAGTGAGAGGAAGAGTTGGGAGCAGGAGCTCTGTAGGAGCTCTGCTCAGGAGGAGGGCCTAGCCAGAGAGGCCCAAGACTGAAGAGAGAGAGAGAGAGGAGCAGGAGAAAGGCTCCAGGAGCGTGGAAGGGATCCCAGGGGTACGGGCACTGCTGGAGGCCACCCGTATGCCCGAATCTGCCAGGCGGTGGAGGGATCAAGCCGCAGAGAGGACCGGCCCTTAACTAGTGAGAATTACAAAGTTCAACTAGGAACCAGAGGCTTCTGTACTTTCAGGGTGCAGTTGCCACATCCGCACTCAAGTCGCCAAAAAGATAACCACATAGGATCCAGGGAACTCCAGGTTGCCCAGAAAGATCCGAGGATACCGGCATGGGACATTGTTTGGCGAGGCGCAGGGCAAGAAGGGTGAGGGCCAGCGCAGAAAGACGGCTGAGAAGGTCATATAGAACGGGGTCCTGTCAGGCACTCTTGAAACACCTGGGAATTTGCTGCACCCCTGCCTGGTGAAAGCAGCGCGACGTGGGAGGTCATAGTCCGGAAAGTGTAACCTGAGAAACTTAACAACTGTGAGTAAACCCTGACGACTGCTCCCCACTGTCTCTGTGAATTATTCCGGCCGTGCCATCACCCCCTGCACTACAACTGCAAAAGCAACATCTATAACATCTCAGCACAGCCCTGGAGCTATGCTCTACCTGTGGAGGGGTAAACCAACGCTGCTGCATTAACACCAGCTCCAGAGGACCTGCTCCGCAGCAGTGGCTCCATATAGCCGCATACCACAGGTGGCGTCACGAACTGTATATAAAAACTATAAATCCCCTGTAAATATCTCCTTTTATTGACCGCCCTGGGTCACGGACCGGGTCACCGCCACTGTGACATCTCCACTGCACCGACCGGCCTGGCACCGAGTACCCCACGGCCCAGGGGGCGCGTCCATTTAGCGTCACGAACAGGATATGAAACCACCCGTTATCACCGGGTATTGTGCGCCTAGAGACTGTGTTGGATACTGAATGTGGCGCCCGCCCCAGAAGAACGGGCGCCATTATGTGCGTGATCAAAGACAACAAGAACTCACCTCCCATCGTGGGCCGGGTTCCAGAATGGCACCAAAAGCGGGGCTCGCCCCAAGCAGCAGTGGCCATGTATGTAGATGTGTCCATCAAGGTGGGGGGGCCGTCCCTAGGTGTGGCCGACAGCAAGCAGCCATGGAACCGCCCCAAAAAGGGGAGAGGAAAGAAGAAACCTTGGAGACAGGGCGGAGTCTCCAGCAATGCCAATAGACCGCACCCGGCAGGCAAGATGGAGGGAGGTGAGCCTGGAACTCCAGCCTGTGGCCTGCAGCAGCGCGAGACACCTCTCACCCTGGAGGAGGTGGTTTACAAATTGTCCTTGGAGGATGCGGAGTTCCTCCAAGCCAAGATGCAAGAACTAGGTCGGCAGGTGGAGAAGGCCCAACAGGCTGCCGTCGCCGGCTGGAAGGAGGAGATGCTGGGGAAGATGATGACCAGGCAGCAGCCAGTGCTGCATTCCACCGGCAGAGCCTCAGCCCCGGCGGAGCTGGATACGAACCAGGAGGCAGCGTGCAGCACAGGAGCAGCCGCGGGAGCAGATAACAGGAGTCTCCCTGTCCCGCACGCTGACGGCGCTGACCTGCTCCTGGGCCCCCTTGCGGAACCTCCGTACCCGGGCGCGTACACCCAGATCTGCTCCTCGGCCCAGAGTCTTCTACCCCGGGCGCTGGTGACTGTGGCGCCCTGCTGCGCATGGTGCCACATAACCCAGAAGGGTGCATCGATGGATTTCTCCACAAGAGGCCCTCACTACATACAAACACCTCCACCTTCCACCTCATACCAGCAGAGGGAGCCCTGATAGGGATATATAAAGGGAAGGTGGAGCCAGGCAGTTGAGTTTTCAGTTAGTTTTGAGTCTAGTTCTGTCAGTGTGAAGTTTGCGCTCAGTCAGAGCGAGAGCAGCACGCGGGCTGCTGTGTGAGGTAAGCTAGGCCTCCAGCAGCACTGAAGCCTAGTGAGGGCCTCGAACGTGGCCGAAGGCGAGAGGAAGGAAGGAGCGATAAAGGGGGCAGAGGAGCATAGTAAGCTCACCCCGATATATATACCGGACACCGGGTCCGAGCCTACAGGGACCCTTTACACCCAGTAGGGATAACCGGAATCCCAGGAGGACTACAAGTCCCTGCCAAACCTGAAGCTAGACACATACAGGACCAGGAACCACGAAGGCCCCGACGTCCAGGGAAAGTGGTTACCAACCGGAGGTCCTACTTCAGAGCAACAGGTGGAGTAAAAGCAGGACACATAAGCTAGGCCCAGTTGCAGGCTGGCCAGGAGCTTACACCGAGGCAGACACGGATCAGGAGGTCTTATACCCGCTCCCTGGGGAGAAGTCCAAAAGTGCGCCCTTCACCTGGAGTACCCTGGACTGTACCTAACAGCTGTACCAGTAAAGGTAACGAAGCAAAACCCCCTGTCTCTGTCCGTTACTCCTGCTGCGCCATCGTTCTCTCCCTGCACCACAACGCCCAGCACACCATCCATCTATCTACACTGCCCTGAGGCCTGCTCCGCCTGTGGGGAGCTGTACCATCTTTTGCTGCCTTGACACCTTCCTCAGAGGACTGTTGCAGCGCTGGTGACCTTCACCAGACACCACAGGTGGCGTCATGAACTCTCTGAACTTTTAGAAATAATTGATACCCCTTTGTGCACTGACCGCCCTGGGCCAGCCACCGTGATATACCCCCCCCAAACAGTACACCGCGGCCCTCGGGGGCGAGTCATGACGAAGCCCTGCTCCTGGGCCCCCAGGCGGAAGTCCCTGACCCGGGCGCTGCTGATGAAACCCTGCTCCTGGGCCCCCAGCAAAAGCCACCTGCTCCCACACCCGAACGGGTGTACGGGCGCGCGGCCTGGGACTGGTCCGCGGAAGTGGAAGACCAGAGCCTCCCACTGCTACCCGCTCCTAAGCCCTCAGCCCTCTACGGGAGTGAAGAGGACCAGTTCCTGTGGGATAACCCGGGGGAGGACCTCATGGGTTTTCCCCGGGAGACACGAAGGGAAGCTGCCCGACGAGAAGAGCACTGTCGGAGGGAGCTCTGGCAGCTGGACAAAGAGCGGCACATCCGGCGGGTGCGCTGGGAGAAGATGGAGGCCTGTAATCTAGAGGAGAAGACCCGGGCCCGCAAAGCAAAGACGGCCACCACTAGTCCCCGTGCAGAAGGGACTGTCGTGAAGTTCGACCTGGACGCCGGGTGGGGCTTCATCAGAGAGCCACAGGATGCGACGGATCTATTTGTTAATCGGAGGGACGTGGAGTCCCACCTGCAGCAAGGACATCCCGACCAAGACCTGTAACGTGGTAACCAAGTCACCTACACCAGGGCACAGAGGTGAGCGGGGCTGGTATGCTTCCCTGCTGAGCCCTGTCCCTGGCTGGAGTGGGGGGAACCAAAATAGGGGGAACCATGTAGTGGGTGTGGGTGGAGGAAGTAAATCAGGGGAGCTCAGTAACAAGTGATATAAAAAGAGGGTGGAACAATCTAGAAGGGTTCTTCAGTGAGAGGAAGAGTTGGGAGCAGGAGCTCTGTAGGAGCTCTGCTCAGGAGGAGGGCCTAGCCAGAGAGGCCCAAGACTGAAGAGAGAGAGAGAGAGGAGCAGGAAAAAGGCTCCAGGAGCGTGGAAGGGATCCCAGGGGTACGGGCAGTGCTGGAGGCCACCCATACGCCCGAATCTGCCAGGCAGTGGAGGGATCAAGCCGCAGAGGGGATCGGCCCCTAACTAGTGAGAATTACAAAGTTCAACTAGGAACCGGAGGCTTCTGTACTTTCAGGGTGCAGTTGCCACATCCGCACTCAAGTCGCCAAAAAGGTAACCACATAGGATCCAGGGAACTCCAGGTTGCCCAGAAAGATCCGAGGATACCGACTAGGGACATTGTTTGGCGAGGTCGTAGTCCAGAAAGTGTAACCTGAGGAACTTAACAACTGTGAGTAAACCCTGAAGACTGCACCCCACTGTCTCTGTGAATTATTCCGGCCGCGCCATCACCCCCTGCACTACAACTGCAACAGCAACATCCATAACATCTCAGCACAGCCCTGGAGCTAAGCTCTACCTGTGGAGGGGTAAACTAACTGTGCTGCATTTACACCAGCTCCAGAGGACCTGCTCCGCAGCGGCCGCTCCATATAGCCGCATACCACAGGTGGCGTCACGAACTGTATATAAAAACTATATATCCCCTGTAAATATCTCCTTTTATTGACCGCCCTGGGTCACGGACCGGGTCACCGCCACTGTGATATCTCCCCTGCACCGACCGGCCCTGCACCGAGTACCCCACGGCCCAGGGGGCGCGTCATATATTATAGCTATATAGATAGATATTTGATCACACCGAAATTGCTCAATGGCATCGGTAGGGATTAATTAATATTTAAAGGGAATCTGTCACTAAGTTTTGTTACCTCATCTGAGAGTAGCATGATGCAGGAAAAGGGACCATGATTTCAGGGAAATATCAATTAGTTTACTGGGTGCAGCAGCTGTGACACAGAGTTTATAGATGTAGCAGAGCTCAGAAAGCTAACCCCACCCACACCACAGCTTTCTGTGTACATTGTATATTGACAGTGAGCTGCTTATCACAGTAGGGGGCGCGATTGGACCAGGGCCGTGATAATCTCCTGATGATAAAACATTCATTGTATTGAAACAACAGCACACAGCCTAATATGTGACACATCACTGAAAGCGGTCACATTGCTGGGCTAGTGGAGTCAGTCACTCAATTGCAATTTACATAGGGATAGATCTACCTATCTGTAGCTACATAGGGGCGCAGCTCCAATAGCCTCACATAGTATAACTAACATAAAGCAAAATGCCTGCTATCCATTATCTAACCATCAGGGATTGTATCCTATTCTGTGATGTCTAATGATCAGAGGAACAAGGCGCTGTTAAATTAGAGAAAACGCCTCCCCAACATGTCTCACCATTACGGGCGTCATCAGGGTAATGATGGGTCGTTTGTGAACAAACTGAGACAAAGAGCCAGCTCCCAGCTCTGAACAACGGGAGCTGCCACCCCAGTGATGGTCCCAACCCCATTTATAAGGCAAGAAATCCCACTTATTAAACCTGACAGGGCACACCTGTGAAGTGAAAGACATTTCCGGTGACTACCTCTTGAAGCTCATCAAGAGAATGCCAAGAGTGTGCAAAGCAGTCATCAAAGCCAAAGGTGGCTACTTTGAAGAACCTAGAATATAAGACATATTTTCAGTTGTTTCACACTTTTTTGTTAAGTATATAATTCCACATGTGTTAATTCATAGTTTTGATGCCTTCAGTGTAAATGTACAATTTTCATAGTCATGAAAATACAGAAAAATCTTTAAATGAGAAGGTGTGTCCAAACTTTTGGTCTGTACTGTATGTGCTCATTTCTACAGTGGGGAAATAAGTATTTGATACTTTGCCGATTTTGCAAATTTTCCCACCTACAAAGAATGGAGAGGTCTGTAATTTTTATCGTAGTTCACTTCACTTGTGAGAGACAGAATCTAAAAGTAATCCAGAAAATTACTTTGTATGATTTTTACATAATTTATTTGTATATTATTGCATGAAATAAGAATTTTTATACAATAGAAAAACAGAACTTAATATTTGGTACAGAAACCTTTGTTACAATTACAGAGGTCAGACGATTCCTGTAGTTCTTGACCAGGTTTGCACGCACTGCAGCAGGGATTTTGGCCCCTTCCCCCATACAGATCTTCTCCAGATCTTTCAGGTTTCGGGGCTGTCACTGGGCAACATTGAGTTTCAGCTCCCTCCAAAGATTTTCTATTGGGTTCAGGTCTGGAGACTGGCTAGGCCACTCCAGGACCTTGAAATGCTTCTTACGGAGCCACACCTTAGTTGCCTGGCTGTATATTTCGGGTCATTGTCCTGCTGAAAGACCCATTCTTGACCTTTCTCAGAATTATCTCATGAGGCGAGATCTTGCATGGAGCCCCAGACTAAGGAAGATTGACAGTCATCTTGTGTTTCTTCCATTTTCTAATAATTGTACCAACTTCTCTCCAAGCTGTTTGCCAATTGTCCTGTAGCCCATCCCAGCCTTGTGCAGGTCTACAATTTTGTCCATGGCGTCCTTAGACAGCTCTTTGGTCTTGGCCATGGTGGAGAGGTTGGAGTGTGATTGAGTGTGTGGACAGGTGTATTTTATACAGGTAACGAGTTCAAACAGGTGCAATTAATATGGTTAATGAGTGCAGAGTAGGGGGGTTTCTTAAAGAAAAACTAACAGGTCTGTGAGAGACATTTTTGCTGGTTGGTAGGTGATGAAATACTGATATACATATGTATCTACATGTAGGTGCTCTGGGTATGCATGTATCTCTATGTATTTTCTCTCTCTCTCTAATATATATATATATAATCTGTATATGCTGTGTATACATATATGTGTATGTGCTATGTTTATATACATGAGTGTATCACATATGGAGTGTATGTAGCATTCACAGTTATAAATCCCGGCAGCACAGACAAGAGTTCATAAGTGTAGACATTGGCAATTGCCCAATGAATGAGGGAAATGCTGCTCATTCATCTAGGGATTGGATTGTAAAGAGATTGGTATCAAGCGCAGAACGACTTGTCAATCGCACTCATTTAATGGCCTGAACTCTGCGCATGTAAATGCAACCGAAATGTTTCTGTGTGATGGTGCAATATATGAGCATCGGGGCCCCACTTTAAACTTTTGCCCAGGTTCCTACTTTGTCTAAAACCGGCCCTGAGTGTAATTATTGGAAGGGCCAGCCCTGGGAGTTGATTAGGAACCGGACCTGCCCTAGAGCAAGGTTAATGCTGGGGGGACGAATTATTATACAACTATATGAGGTGATAGGCTGTGATTATTGCAAAGGGGCATGTAATTGAAGTTATGCAAAGTAGTTATACTATAAGGACTCATTCAGCCGTCAGTGAAGAACGGTCTGCGCTCGGCCTGCAGTGCATGGACTGGGGGCCAATCTCCTGACTTCCATCCTCATACATGCTGTGAGGCTGCTGAGTTCCGGTCAGGAGACCCGTGGCCAGTCCATGCACTGCAGGCCAAGCACAGACTGTTTATCCCTGATGGCTGAATGAGCCTTAAAGGGGTTGTCCAGTCTAAATCCACAAGTCTGCAGTCCCTCTATGTGACTGCAGACTTGTGAATCACTTCATCATCGTGACCACCATTCTCAGCTCTGACACTGGGAATCCTCACAGTGCGTGCGGTGTGAGGATTCAGAAGTCAGCACTTACATAGATTTGACGCATAGAGGTCTGCACTTGGACTGCAGGGTATGAACTGGCAACGGGTCTCCTGACCTGAACTCAGCGCCATTATCCCACACCCTGAGTGTCAGCGCCATTATCCCACACCCCGAGTGTCAGCGCCATAATCCCACACCCCGAGTGTCAGCGCCATAATCCCACACCCCGAGTGTCAGCGCCATTATCCCACACCCCGAGTGTCAGCGCCATAATCCCACACCCCGAGTGTCAGCGCCATAATCCCACACCCCGAGTGTCAGCGCCATTATCCCACACCCCGAGTGTCAGCGCCATTATCCCACACCCTGAGTGTCAGCGCCATTATCCCGCACCCCGAGTGTCAGCGCCATTATCCCACACCCCGAGTGTCAGCGCCATTATCCCGCACCCCGAGTGTCAGCGCCATTATCCCGCACCCCGAGTGTCAGCGCCATTATCCCGCACCCCGAGTGTCAGCGCCATTATCCCGCACCCTGAGTGTCAGCGCCATTATCCCGCACCCCGAGTGCCAGCGCCATTATCCCGCACCCCGAGTGTCAGCGCCACTATCCCGCACCCCGAGTGTCAGCGCCATTATCCCGCACCCCGAGTGTCAGCGCCATTATCCCGCACCCCGAGTGTCAGCGCCATTATCCCGCACCCCGAGTGTCAGCGCCATTATCCCGCACCCCGAGTGTGAGCGCCATTATCCCGCACCCCGAGTGTGAGCGCCATTATCCCGCACCCCGAGTGTCAGCGCCATTATCCCGCACCCAGAGTGTCAGCGCCATTATCCCGCACCCCGAGTGTCAGCGCCATTATCCCACACCCCGAGTGTCAGCGCCATTATCCCACACCCAGAGTGTCAGCGCCATTATCCCGCACCCCGAGTGTCAGCGCCATTATCCCACACCCTGAGTGTCAGCGCCATTATCCCACACCCCGAGTGTCAGCGCCATTATCCCGCACCCCGAGTGTCAGCGCCATTATCCCGCACCCCGAGTGTCAGCGCCATTATCCCGCACCCCGAGTGTCAGCGCCATTATCCCGCACCCCGAGTGTCAGCGCCATTATCCTAGGCTATATGTGATTACATTACGGGAGGACTCAATATAAATATACGTAAAAAAAAAAGTGTGATGATCCCATAGAGCAGTAGTGTTAGCGTCAGAATAAGCAGGACAAATAAAGGGTTTATCCAACATGTAAAACTCATTTGGAAGCTATAGTTAGGCTTTTAATAGGACTCTTTCAGCATGACTGTGCAAGCCAAGTACAGGAGCTCACTGCCAATCATTTAACTACTGTTTTTCCACTATATGATTAGATATTAAGTGCAAATTGCTTGTTTCTTGGTAATGGCCGCCAGGTGCTACATGAAACTCAAGCCTAAAGATGGCAGCGACACTCATGGGCCGCTGCATTGTGCTTGCCCCCCAGGCTAAAATTTGCCAGCCAATAATATGTGACTGGTATATCAAATACTGTGATACAGACATCAGATGTTTTACAGTAGATACACTGTCATATATATGACTACCAACATAAGGAGCATGAGTAATCCAAGACTTTATCACTACAGGCAACACCAAAACTATAGATACCACCAAAATGAAACAACAGGCGCTTATTGCCGCTAAAATAAATCTTTATTAAATATTGCAAAAATTAAGACAATCGTACAGAGTATAGCAATGGAGGATCACGGCTCTTTGTCAGAGCCGTGAGACTCTGGAACTCTCTGGGAGAGGAAGTGGTGATGTCCAACTCACTTAATGAGTTCAAGAGAGGCCTGAACACCTTTCTTGAGAACAATAAAATTACATCTTATGCTTAGTGATAGTTAATTAATCCAGGGATTTAATCTGACTGCCAGATTGGTGTCGGGAAGTGAATTTTTCCTCAATGATGCAAATTGGCCTATACCGCATGGTTTTTTTTGCCTTCCCCTGGACCAACGCTGCGGAATAGCTGCAGTGCACAAGAAATAGGCTGAACTGGATGGACGCTTGTCTTTTTTCGGCCTTATAAACTATGTAAACTATGTAACTATGTAAAACACATGAGTATCACATTTATAGAGACATAGTAGTCACACATATATATATATATACAGTACAGACTACAAGTTTGGACACACCTTCTCATTTAAAGATTTTTCTGTATTTTCATGACTCTGAAAATTGTACATTCACACTGAAGGCATCAAAACTATGAATTAACACATGTGGAATTATATACTTAGCAAAAAAGTGTGAAACAACTGAAAATATGTCTTATATTCTAGGTTCTCCAAAGTAGCCACCTTTTGCTTTGATGACTGCTTTGCACACTCTTGGCATTCTCTTGATGAGCTTCAAGAGGTAGTCACCAGAAATGGTTTTCACTTCACAGGTGTGCCCTGTCAGGTTTAATAAGTGGGATTTCTTGCCTTATAAATGGGGTTGGGACCATCAGTTGTGTTGTACAGAAGTGTGGTGGATACACAGCAGATAGTCCTATTGAATAGACTGTTAGAATTTGTATTATGGCAAGAAAAAAGCAGCTAAGTAAAGAAAAACGAGTGGCCATCATTACTTTAAGAAATGAAGGTCAGTCAGTCCGAAAAATTGGGCAAACTTTGAATGTATCCCCAAGTGCAGTTGGAAAACCTATCAAGCGCTACAAAGAAACTGGCTCACATGAGGACCGCCCCATGAAATGAAGACCAAGAGTCACCTCTGCTTCTGAGGATAAGTTTATCCGAGTCACCAGCCTCAGAAATCGCAGGTTAACAGCAGCTCAGATTAGAGACCAGGTCAATGCCACACAAAGTTCTAGCAGCAGACACATCTCTACAACAACTGTTAAGAGGAGATTGTGCAGCAGGCCTTCATGGTAAAATAGCTGCTAGGAAACCACTGCTAAGGACAGGCAACAAGCAGAAGAGACTTGTTTGGGCTAAGGAACACAAGGAATGGACATTAGACCAGTGGAAATCTGTGCTTTGGTCTGATAAGTCCAAATTTGAGATCTTTGGTTCCAACCACTGTGTCTTTGTGCGACACAGAAAAGGTGAACGGATGGACTCTACATGCCTGGTTCCCACCGTGAAGCATGGAGGAGGAGGTGTGATGATGTGGGGGTGCTTTGCTGGTGACACTGTTGGGGATTTATTCTAAATTTAAGGCATACTGAACCAGCATGGCTACCACAGCAACTTGCAGCGGCATGCTATTCCATCCGGTTTGCGTTTAGTTGGACCATCATTTATTTTTCAACAGGACAATGACCCCAAACACACCTCCAGGCTGTGTAAGAGCTATTAGACCAAGAAGGAGAGTGATGGGGTGCTACGTCAGATGACCTGGCCTCCACAGTCACCAGACATGAACCGAATCGAGATGATTTGGGGTGACCTGGACCGCAGAGTGAAGGCAAAAGGGCCAACAAGTGCTAAGCATCTCTGGGAACTCCTTCAAGATTGTTAGAAGACCATTTCCCGAGACTACCTATTGAAGCTCATCAAGAGAATGCCAAGAGTGTGCAAAGCAGTCATCAAAGCAAAAGGTGGCTACTTTGAAGAACCTAGAATATAAGACATTTTTTCAGTTGTTTCACACTTCTTTTATTAAGTATATAATTCCACATGTGTTAATTCATAGTTTTGATGCCTTCAATGTCAATGTACAATTTTCATAGTCATGAAAATACAGAAAAATCTTTAAATAAACTTTTGGTCTGTACTGTATATATAATATAACGCTACAAGCCTCCCTCTGTCTGAAGCCTTTAAAGACTTGGCAAGCGCTACATGCCTGCGCAGTCTGGCTCTAGACAGAAGAACCCATTACGTTATAGGTAAGAGGAGTGTGTATGGCGCCATAGATTGCGGTATGCGTAGACACTGAACGCATATTGCGATCTCCGGCGCCATACTTACCTGACCGGGAGGAGCGTTGCAGCGGCGCTTCTCTTCTCGCCGGAGACCAGGGCAGGAGTGAAGGCGTTGGAATCGGCACATGTGCATACCACTATCCGGCGCCATTTTACTGAAGACATATTTGCAGTGTGTCTTCAGCAAAATGGCGTTGAACAACACGGTATGGGCACGTGCATACTCTGGCGCCGCACTGCTCCCCCGGCAGAACAGGATACAGTAGCGCTGGAGCACAGGAAAGAAAGGTGAGTATGTGTTTATTTTTTTGTATGTGTGCACCGTGAAAGGGATGAGGGGTGCCATACATACCAGGAATGGGGTGTGAAGGGTACCATACATACCAGGAAAGGGGTGTGAGGGGTACCATACATACCAGGAAAGGGGGGTGAGGGGACCATGCATACCAGGATTGGGGGATGAGGGGTACAATGCATACCAGGATTTGGGGGGGTGACTGAACCATGCATACCAGGATTGGGGGGTGAGGGGTGCCATACATACCAGGATTGGGGGGTGAGGGGTGCCATACATACCAGGATTGGGGGGGGTGAGGGGTGCCATACATACCAGGATAGGAAAGTGGGGTTCCATGCATACCAGAATAGGGATGAGGGGTACCATGCACACCAGAATAGGGATGAGGGGTACCATGCATACCAGGATTGGGGGATGAGGGGACCATGCATACCAGGATTGGGGATGAGGGGACCATGCATACCAAGATTGGGGATGAGGAGGCCATACATACCAGGATTGGGGGATGAGGGGAGCCATACATACCCGGATTGGGATGAGGGGTGCCATGTATACCAAGATGAGGGGTACCATACATACCAGAATAGGAATGAGGGGTACCATGCATACCAGGATGAGGGATGGGTAGCCATGCATACCAGGATGAGGGGTACCATACATACCAGGATAGGGATGAGGTGTGCCATACATACCAAGATGAGGGATGGGGTGCCATACATACCAGGATTGGCGAATGAGGGGTGCCATACATAACAGGATGAGAGATGGGGTGCCATGCATACCCAGATTGGGATGAGGGTGCCATGGATACCCGGATTGGGATGAGGGGTGCCATGCATACCCGGATTGGGGATGAGGGGTGCCATGCATACCTGGATTGGGGATGAGGGGTGCCATACATACCAGGATTGGGGGGTGAGGGGTGCCATACATACCAGGATTGGGGGGTGAGGGGTGCCCTACATACCAGGATAGGAAAGTGGGGTTTCATGCATACCAGGATGGGGATGGGGACCACGTATAAAAGGAAGGGGGGGGCATATATACCAGGATGGGGGATATTGTCAGAATTGTGGGACATTACCCCTATACCAGTGTCAGCAGAAGACCTCCTCCCCCTTAAAAGTGCATCGTGAGCACATTTTTGGCTTAAATTTTTTTATTTTTATTTTCCTCCTCTAAAACCTAGGTGCGTCTTATGGTCTGGTGCATCTTATAGTCCGAAAAATACGGTACTTCTTACATTACATGAGTGATATCTATTGTAAATTCTATAATAGCTCAGAAACCGGCGAATCCTCACAGTGCATGGGACGTGTCATGGGGGGATTCAAAAGTTTTCATTTTAGACCGTACATTATAGTCCTCCATACAGTATTATGGGCACCACATAGTCCTCCATACAGTATTATGGGCACTACGTAGTACTCCATACAGTATTATGGGCACTACATAGCACTCCATACAGTATTATGGGCACCACATAGTCCTCTATACAGAATGGGCTCCATACTGAATAATGGACCCCATATAATGTTCCATACAGAATATTGGGCCCCATATAATGCTCCATAGAGAATGGGCCCCATATAATGCTCCATAGAGAATGGGCCCCATATAATGCTCCATAGAGAATGGGCCCCATATAATGCACCATAGAGAATGGGCCCCATATAATGCTCCATAGAGAATGGGCCCCATATAATGCTCCATAGAGAATGGGCCCCATATAATGCTCCATAGAGAATGGGCCCCATATAATGCTCCATAGAGAATGGGCTCCATACATAAAAAATAAATAAAATACTCACCTCTCCTCATACCCTGCTGGCTACAGGTCCTGTCTCTTCAACACTGAGACGTCACAGAGTCAGAAGACGCAGAGGAGACTGGACCTGCGGCCAGCAGGGTATGACGAGAGGTGAGTATTTCAGACATCGTAAAGCACATGGTAACACCGGGCCCCCCCAACTCACAGGCCCAATATCGTTCCAGTGTCCCCAACTGTGAGTGGGCCCCCCCCTCTTGCCCAGGGCCCTGGCACTTGCCCTGGTGCAATGGGTGGTTATGCCGGCTCTGGCCCTGTAGCTGGTGCAGGATCAGTCTGGGGCAGGGGTCTGTATAGTAAGGTCTGAAGTGTCTCGATCTCAGGTCCGATGTGATTTGAACATTCATACAGATCGAGAGCCGATGATCTCACACTGACAGCACGACCCCAACCTGCTTGAAGGGTCCATCTGCTACAATAAATCTTTCTGATCCTCAGCAGAGCGACCATAGATAACATTCAGGATCTGGCCCTGGACTTGTCAGGAGGTGAGCAGCGTCCTGCCACTTCCACACTCTACAAAAAGTATAAATCTCCTGTCCTGACCACTATCCGGAGCTCAGGCTAAGGCCACGGCCCCACTATCAGTATTTGGTCAGTATATTTTCTCAGGAGTGGGAACCAAAACCAGGTCAGTAACAATCAGAGAAAAGGTATAATAGAAACAAGTCACCAATTCTGCATTTATCACCAACTCCTGTGAAAAAATACTGACCGAATACTGACCAAATACTGATAGTGGGGCCGTGGCCTTACAAGAATCAAAGATGTCTGCCCTCTCGTACTGCTCAGCGGCTGAAGCTTCTCTCCGGCAGGCATAAGAACGTGGCCTGTGCCGGCTGTTCTGGGCTGCAGATGCCCAGCTGGCACATGTACACAATGAAAGAGACAGGGCCGCCCTTCAGTCTGTAAAGAAGCAGCTGCTTGGCCACCGGCTTGGAGGGCATGTGACCCTCTGGCCCACCTCGCCCCTGGTCAATATGATACCATCTTTTTCATTAGTTGGTGAGGTTAGAAGAAATTTCACTCCAAGACAGTGGATTTTGTACTTTATTCCAGTATATTTATACATAGAAAACATGGCAATGAAAAACAAGTAGATGCACGTGCATAAAAATGTCCCAACATTAATAAAAAAAAACCTTTAAGATACAGATAATACTTGTATACAAAAATATTAACACAATTTCAAATTGTATATAAAGTGCACAAAAGTCAATAGCCCTGACATATAGTGTACACAGGGTCCCGTCCCCCCACATGGTATACACAAAATACAATGTCATCCAGGAAATAACAAAAAATAACAAATACATTTAATCTATTCTGAAATCCCATGTCTATACAAGATAATAATATGTAAAATTCTACAGTGTCAAAGAAATGAGCTAGAGACTACTACATGGCGATGATGCCTCCAAACAAGATAATGCCTAGCTAATGCTGTAAATTATACAGATATTACCAGTCACCCAATTAGACACATGAGGTCCGGGCAAGTGATTTTCTACAGTTCATTGACCTCTATGATGACATCTAATATTTTCAATCATTTATAGAGCGGGGTACATTGGGCCTCATTAATAAATCTGCTCACTAGAAAACTAGTTGCCCATACTAACCAATTAGAGCTCAGCTAAGGTTGTTTTAACTGACCTGGAAAAGTAAAAGCTGTTCTGTGATTGGCTGGGATAAGTAAAAAGGCTGTTTTAATAAATGATTCCCAATGTACCAAGCCCCGCCATAAATGTTATTGATTACAGTAGGGGCCACAATATCCCATGTGTATAGTCATCACATTCATCTTATTGTCTGCGGTTACCTTGGGACATGCTATATTGAAATGTAAGATGATATCAGTGGGGTCCATGAGGCAGAGCAGTGTGTGGTACGTGTGACATTTCCTAATATCGAGCAATCAATACTGTACCTTGGTCTGGAATGCAAAGTCTGCGTGGACAAGGAAGGGGCTCCCAGATGCCAGCTGTAAAACCCGTCGCTCCACCATCACATGCTCATCACCGTCAGCAAGCAGGGCTCTTTTGCCGATGATCTTAACAGCAAAATGTTTGCGGGTAGATGAATCTTCCACCAGCAGGACCGTTCCATAGCATCCCCGGCCAAGCACTTGATGGAATAATAATCTCCTCTTGATGGTATCAGAGACTGTGCTTTTGGAGCCGGTTGGCCGAACACCGCTGCTTCCTTCAGCTTCTTCAGCCTTCTGCTTTAGATCCATGGGTTTCTGTCCTAATGTAATCCTTCTTCTTTTCTTCTCCTTTTTGTCCCCTGATGAGATGAAGATGGCTCCTCTCTTCTTGGCTCCCATCTTCTGACTTTCTACCTTCTCCTTTTCTTCCACTTCTTCTTTCTTCTGGACTGGTTGTTTTGTCCTGTTGACTGAAGACTTCCTCTCATCATCAGATGTGTCATGGGAAGGTCTTAGTCTCTTCGCTCCTTCTCTCCTCACCACGTTCTCCTCTACTTCTTTCTTCTGGACTGGTGGTTTTGTCCTGTTGACTGAAGACTTCCTCTCATCATCAGATGTGTCATGGGAAGGTCTTCGTGTCTTCACTCTTTCTCTGCTCACCACAATCTCCTCCTCTTTTATATCCATATTATTGCTTTGCTTAGAGTTAGCCGACATCTCCTCCACTGTTGTTGGTCAATTCCAACTGTCACTTCCAAATGTCACTCAGTGCACTTCATATGGAATCATCATGCATGCACCACCACTGGTCATGTGATCAGCATCTGACCAATGATATTTAAGAGATAAATGAACATTAGCTGAGATTAAATATTCAGGTAATATTCAGATATTCTGTGGAACACAAGGTGCCACATTTACTAATAGTAATAGAACTGCACTAAGTCGCCAATTTAATTTACATTGTTACTACAGAGCATCAGATGAATGTAATATAATAAATATTAGCAAGATGTATGATTTCCATCCACTCTACGTATCATAGAAATACAGATGTACTATCTTTTTATATAGAGATGTAGCAGAAGCCATCCTGATTGTTTGCAGCATGCTATGGTGATAGAGAAGCATGCATGACTGTGCCATGCAAATGGTGAGGAGCACCAAAATGGGACATATGATTCACGTAGCCAGGGGCGTAATGTCCGCGGTCGCAGTGGCAGTCACTGCGACTGGGCCCAGGGGGGTTGGGGCTTGTAAACGCCAGCAGAAATTTCAACAGGATGTGTGTATCGCAGTGCACAGTCGCTTCGGGTCCGTGCGTGACAAATCAGGGGCGGGCGGGGGCAGAGCCGGACTGGGGTGTCTGGGGCCCACCAGGGACATTGACTCCAGGGGCCCACCCACCCTTCAGCTATTTGCAAATACCTGTTAGCCGTTATACCCATTATATTGGCGGCTCCTGCCCATCACTGTGCGCTCACCAGAACTGCGATGTACAATTACTGTAGTTTGCATTAAAGGGTTTTTATTGGTGAAAACAAGTTATCAGCGATGCACAGGTTGGGAAGGTGATCACTTATTTATTGGTGGAATCCGCACTGTCAGAAGATTGTGGCACTTGAGTATTTGGTGAGATTTTTACCTCTGTATTTATAAGACAAAACCAGGAGTGGAGCAATCCGAGGTCATGTTTTATGCATTTCTCACCCATTCCTGGTTTTGTCTTATAAATACAGAGGTGAAAATCTCACCAAATGCCAACTTGCTTTCTCTGGTGAACCTCCGTAACTGCATCTCTGCTGCTGTGTAATAGTCACAGGGCAGGGAGGGGTTAAACATCTAAGTATTTAATATCTATTGGAAATAAAGAGGTTTCCCCTTATTGATATCAGATAAAACAAATGACCAACCACAATCCACTCTACCAAGACCAATATTACCAGATAGAAGGCAGAAATACCACCACACCATGACCAGATCACATATTACCACCACATAGTGCCCAAATAATGCCACATACAAGGCACAAATACCGCCACACCATGACCAAAGCACATAATACCACCACATAGTGATCAAATGCTACCAGATACAAGGTATAAATACTGACACACCATGAGACCACATATTACCACCACATAGTGACTGAATAATACCACATAGAAGGGACAAATATCGTCATGTCATGACCAAAGCACATAATGCCAACACATAGTGACAAATAATGCTAAAATAATAAAAATGTAAAAAAGCTCAGTATATTGGGTCAGTGTACAGGTTATACAGTGATCACCAGTGACATTATGCACAGGAGCTCTGTATATAGTGTACAGGTTATACAATCATCACCAGTGACATTATACACAGAAGCTCTGTATATAGTGTTAGTGTACAGGTAATGCAATGATCACCATTGATATTATACACAGGAGCTCTGTATCTAGTGTACAGGTAATACAGTGATCACCAGTGACATTATGCACAGGAGCTCTGTATATAGTGTCAGTGTGTGTGTGTATAGGTAATACACATACTCACCAGTGATGTCTCTAGGTGAAGTTCTTTATCTGCAGACCAATATATCACATCTTCTATGCAGGACTTATCTCTGCAGAAAATAACATAGTTAGCTATAACTGATCACTTCCAGAGTACAATCCACACTTTTCTCAAGATTTCTACACTGCATGAAATGACATAATGCAACATAGTGCCGCACTACACAGTAAAAATAAAACACAAAATACATTTAGGGACTCCATCTTTAATAAAAAAAAATAAATCATGAGAGATCAGAGATTATGGGGCCCAGTCAGGGATCGTACATAGAAATCATGTGGCCCAGTCAGGGGCGTATATAGAAATCATGGGGCCAATCAGGTTAGGGGTGTACATAGAGATCATGGGGCCCAGTCAGCGGCGTACATAGAGATCATTGGGCCCAGTCAGCGGCGTACATAGAGATCATGGGGCCAATCAGGTTAGGGGTGTACATAGAGATCATGGGGCCCCCTCAGCGGCGTACATAGAGATCATGGGGCCCAGTCAGCGGCGTACATAGAGATCATGGGGCCCAGTCAGCGGCATACATAGAGATCATGGGGCCCAGTCAGCGGTGTACATAGAGATCATGGGGCCCAGTCAGGGATCGTACATAGAGATCATGGGGCCCCGTCAGCGGCATACATAGAGATCATGGGGCCCAGTCAGCGGTGTACATAGAGATCATGGGGCCCAGTCAGCGGCGTACATAGAGATCATGGGGCCCAGTCAGCGGAGTACATAGAGATCATGGGGCCCAGTCAGCGGCGTACATAGAGATCATGGGGCCCAGTCAGCGGCGTACATAGAGATCATGGGGCCCCGTCAGGGATCGTACATAGAGATCATGGGGCCCCGTCAGGGATCGTACATAGAGATCATGGGGCCCCGTCAGGGATCGTACATAGAGATCATGGGGCCCCATGAGGTGAGGCTCTCACCTCCCCAGTATGGTGCCCTCAGGGAGCTCTCACAGGGCATCACAGGCCTTAGTATGAAGCAATACTAGAAGACTTGTGGTATTGCTTCATACTAAGGCCTGTGATGCCCTGTGGGAGCTCCTGAGGTCACCATACTGGGGAGGTGAGATCCTCACTTGGCAGTAGTAGGAGCAGCATCTCCATAGTGTGGCATTCACATCACACTACATGCTGCACTGTACAGGACTCCCAGCCGGCAGTAGGACAGATGAGGAGGTAACTGTCTGGGACCAGTGCCGGACTGGAGTACCTGGGGCCCACCAGGAAAAAATCAATCTTGGGGCCCACCAGCACCATGCAGTTACCGTATATAGGAATAACATAAGTCCACAAACTCTTTCAAAATGAATCAACTTTATTAACCAATAAATCTCTGCTGCTGTGTAGTAGTCACAACACAGGGAGAGGTTAAACATCCAAGTATTTAATATGTATTGCAAATAAAGAATGTTCCCATTCTTAATATCCGAAAAAACAAATGACTGACAACAATCCACTATACCTAGACTAATAATACCATATAGAAGAGAGAAATACCGCCACACCATGACCAGAACACATACCACCACATAGAGATCAAATACTACCAAGTACAAGGTATATATACTGCGACACCATGAGAAGACCACATATTACCACAAAATAGTGACTGTCTGAATAATAACACATACAAGGGACAAATACCGCCACTCCATGACCATGGCACATAATGGCACCAGATAGTGACTGATAATGAAAATGTAAAAAAGCTCTGTATATAGAGTCAGTGTACAGATAATGTAGAGATTATCAGTGACATTATACACAGGAGCTCTGTATATAGTGTAAGTGCACAGGTAATATAGTGATCACCAGTGACATTATACACAGGAGCTCTGTATATAGAGTCAGTGTACAGATAATGTAGAGATTATCAGTGACATTATACACAGGAGCTCTGTGTATAGTGTCAGTGTAGAGGTAATACAGTGATCATCAGTGACATTATACACAGGAGCTCTGTATATAGTGTCAGTGTACAGGTAATATAGTGATCACCAGTGACATTATACACAGGAGCTCTGTATATAGAGTCAGTGTACAGATAATGTAGAGATTATCAGTGACATTATACACAGGAGCTCTGTGTATAGTGTCAGTGTAGAGGTAATACAGTGATCACCAGTGACATTATACACAGAAGCTCTGTATATAGTGTCAGTGTACAGGTAATACAGGGATCATCAGTGACATTATACACAGGAGCTCTGTGTTTGGTGTCAGTGTACAGGAAATACAGGGATTACCAGTGACATTATACACAGGAGCTCTGTGTTTGGTGTCAGTGTACAGGTAATACAGTGTTCAATAGTGACATTATACACAGGAGCTCTGTATATAGTGTCAGTGTACAGGTAATATAGTGATCACCAGTGACATTATACACAGGAGCTCTGTATAAAGTGTCAGTGTACAGGTAATATAGTGATCACCAGTGACATTATACACAGGAGCTCTGTGTATGGTGTCAGTGTACAGGTAATACAGGGATCACCAGTGACATTATGCACAGGAGCTCTGTATATAGTGTCAGTGTGTGTGTGTATAGGTAATACACATACTCACCAGTGATGTCTCTAGGTGAAGTTCTTTAACTGCAGACCGATATATCACATCTTCTATACAGGACTTAACTCTGCAGAAAATAACATAGTTAGCTATAACTGATCACTTCCAGAGCACAATCCACACTTTTCCCAAGATTTCTACACTGCATGAAATGACAAAAAAAGAAACATAGCACTGCACTACACAGTAACAGTGCTCCAGTGTCATTCTGTGCCTGCTCATCTGTCAGCAGACATATTTGTCTGATGGCAAAGATCTAAGAGAGATGAAGACAGAAGACCTATGGATTAAGTTGGGAGTGAGGATTTTTCTTTATTAAAGATGGAGTCCCTAAATGTGTTTTATTTTTAATAAAAATAATTTATTTTTTTGTCTTTTTTTTTTTCTGTTTACTAGAAATTGATGGTGGCTATGTCTAATTTGGTGTGAAACCATGAATTTCGGGCTTAGTACCAGCTGATAAGGCAAAGCTGGCCTGGTACTAACCCTATTATTACCCAGGGTGCCACTCACCACCAGGGCCGCTGGAATAGCCGGGTAAAGCACCTGGAAATGGTGCCATGATGAATGCGCCATTTTCAGGGATGGCTGTGGGCTGCGATTTTCAGCGTGGAGGGCCAAGAACGCTTGGGCCTTACCATGCTGCGAATCCCAGCCCCCAGCTGCCTTGTTTTATCTGGCTGGCGATCAACATATGGCGGGAAAAAAAAAGGTTAAGTAAGTTTAAAACAAATATTAGGCTTGTGTGTTTTGATCGCCAGCCAAGGTAAAGCCAGGCAGATGGGGGTGGCAGTACGTAGCCGTCTGCTTTATCTGTGAGAATCAAAAATTCGTTTTTAAAAATTTATTTTCACACTTCTATATGTGACAGACCCAACAGCCAATTGCAGATGCTGTCAAAGAGGACGGGCTTCTGTGATTGGCTGTTTGAGTAATGTACAATCAGCCCATACATTCTAGTATGGTACTATGTATGGGCTGCTTTCAGGTTACTCAAGCAGCCAATCACAGACGCCCATTTTCTGTGTCAGCGTCTGTGATTGGCTGTTGGGACTGTCACACATATAAAAGTGTGAAAATAAATAAATAATAAAACAAAAATGACATAGCGCTCTGCAGAAATTTTGATTCTCAGCGCAGATAGAGGTGGCAGCCCGTAGCTGTCTGCTTTATCTGCCTGGTTTTACCTTGACTGGCGATCAAAAGTCAGGAAAGCCCAATTTTTTTTTAATTTTTAAAAAAAATAATAAAAAAAAAATGCGTGGCCTCCCGCAATATTTTGATCATCAGCCTGGTAAAACCAGGCAGCTGGGGGCTGGGATTCTCAGCATGGTAAGGCCCAAGCATTCTGGGCCCCCCACGCTGAAAACGGCAGCCCGCAGCCACCCTTGGAATTGGCGCATTCATCGTAGCGCCATTTCCAGGCACTTTATCCGGCTCTTCCAACGGCCCTGGTGGAGGGTGGCACGCTGGGTAATAATGGGGTTAGTACCAGCTTTGTATTATCAGCTGGCACTAAGCCTGAAATTCAAACCAAACCAAACTAGACATGGCCACCATGAATTTCTAGTCAACAGAAAAAAAAAAACACAACTCAGAATTTTTTTTTAATAAAAATAAAACACATGTAGGGACTCCATCTTTAATAAAAAAAAAAAAAATCCTGGCTCTGACGTAATCCACGGATCTTCTGTCTCCAGCTCTGCTACATCTTTGCCATCAGACAAATATCAGAGATGAGCAGGCACAGAATAACACTAGAACCCAGTTGTCAGAGAAGTGCTCAGCTGGCCGCCAGCCGCCGACCATGTTTTGCTGTGCGTTGCAAATAATGCATACTTTCAAACACATGCCTATTTTTGCAATGCAAGTCTACGGTACATTGCGTCTGCACTGATTTACAACCGATGCGTTGTAAAGCACAGCATAAACGCAATGTTAACCCAGCCTAACAGCAGCGAGAAGGGGAGACGGAGCCCTGGAGACCGCGTAGTCAGTCTACTGGTGGTACTATCATGCCCATTGCCCAGTATGTACTGCCAGCCTCTGTGGTATTAGCATTCAAGCTCACATGGCATGTCCTGCCAGCCAGCCACTGGTGTTAGTACTAGCATGATAGTACCACACCACCAGTGGCTGGGCAATGGGCATGCATGATGGTACCACCAGTGGCTGGGCAATGGGCATGCATGATGGTACCACCAGTGGCTGGGCAATGGGCATGCATGATGGTACCAACAGTGGCTGGCAGGACATGCTGGGCATGATTCATGCCTAGTATGTCCTGCCAGCCTCCTTGGTACTATCATGCCCACCCACTATGTCCTGCCAGCCCCTGGTGATAGTACATGCTGCTGGGCATAGTACCAGTAACCAGAGGCTGGCAGCAGGACATGCTGGGCAATGGGCATGATGAGAACCATGCCCATTGTCCAGTAGTATTTACTGCCAGCCCCGGCCAGGGGTCCTCCCAGTCACCCCTCCCCCCTATCCCTTCCCCCCACCCCTCCCCGTTTCATACTGACGCGTCGAGATGAGCTGCAGCCGCTGCCTGGAGCGACGCAGGGTCCGTACTCCACCGCGCGCACAGGAAGCAGTCCCAGGGCAATGACGTCATCACCCTGAGACTGACCTCCTGCGCACGCGCCGGCAGTGTCGCGCTGCGCAGAGGAGGCAGAGGGCCCATCACTAATCATATCAGCAGTGCTGCGAACCGGGGGGGCCCTCTGTTCTCTGTACAGGGCCCAGGGGTGTAGGGGGTTTTCCCGATCCTCCGGTGGGCCAGTCCCCCCTGCAGAGGGGCATATGTATACATGCAGGTCGGCCACATCCCAGTGGTGCAGACACATCCACACTGCACCCTGTATACTTGTGCACTGCCGTCTGCTGCAGTGGTAGGAGCCGCCTGAATGCATCTTCTTCCTGCCGGAGAGGAGCTTGTGGGCCTGTGCGGTGAGGAGGTGGACGCTGCGCACCTCCTGAGAAGTATATGGCACTCCATGTATCTGTGCACATAGTATACCACTCTAGTGTATAGCAGAAAGGAGACATCGACCAGAAGAGTCCAGGCATGTGGGTGATGCACATAATTATTATATTGATAACCAGGTGGAAGAGGAGGAAATGCAAAAAAAGGGGGAATTAAAAACTATACGCAAAGGGGACGTCGAGACAGGAATTACAATTAAAACCAGTGGGAATGGATCATGATTAGAACAGCAAAGGGATAATACAGAGAATCAAGCCACAAATTAATCCAGTATATAAAAATATATATACATATCATTAGCTAGATATATCTGTACATATGATTGTTTAATTATCATAAACTTTACATAAAGTGCAAGTGCCTCCAAATAATAAATCTACATAAATTATATATCTCATATGTGAACAAATACAGGTATTTCTCACTAAATTAGAATATAATCAAACAGTTATTGTTTATTTCTGTTAATGCTGATGATTATGGCTATACGAGTTTCACTTTTTTGTATTGAAGAACTGAAATAAATTAACTTTTTGATGATCTTCTAATTTAGTGAGATGCACCTGTAGATGTATATATACAAGGGCTGGTCCCTTATTATTTGGATGTCGGTGTGAATCCTGTAGAGAGTAGTGCACTGACTTGGGCATATGTGCTGTTGACAGATATGTATTTGTATCCACTTTAAGCGTTTTTAAAAAAGGTGACCACATGTGCATTGTACTCACGCTATAGCAGATGCAGATCCCACTCCTGAATGGCGTCCACCCGACGTATGTTTCGGCTTCTTGTCTTCGTCAGGGGTTGGCATCATTCGGAAAGAGCTAAGAGTTAAACGGCCAACTATAGCCAATCAGGATGGAGGTATGTCTCCACCAACCAATGGGTGCTGAGGAGGCGTGGCGCGATACACAACGCGCACCAACGCTACGAGGCAACTACGGCGACATGTGACCTGTGACGCTGCGAGCACGTGATGGAGACACATGATCGGGGGTCACGGGGCACATATAGATACATTCGGGGAGGATGACGTGGAGACGTTCATGCGTATCGCCTCTTCAGCAGACATCTAATCTACTGATTGAGTGTGGATATATCGGAAAATCTTCTTAATTTATAATGATGGATAACGAGTATAGGTTATATATTACAGCAATACACAGGAATAGGGGGTAGTGAGTGTTACATGTATATAAGCATAGGCGGATTATAATGAGGACGATCTGGGCTACCGCCCGGGGCCCCGAACCTCCAGGGGGCCCGGGGCTCCGGGGTGTCTATGGCCAGATTGTCCTCATTATATGTGCGGCGCCACGGCACATACCGGCAGACAGTGGCGGGGGGGGGGGGGGGGGCAGGATCGCTCCCCCAGCAGCGGCACACAGCCGCTGCTTCTTCTTCGGCCGGGCCAGCACTGCAGCAGTTAACTTCCCTGTGCTGGCCCGGCTGCGTCACTGCTAGGAGACACGGCCCTGTGCTCGGCCGTGTCTCCTAGCTGTGACGTCACGCAGTGCGCACCCGGCCTGCAGTGCTGCACCAGAAAAGAGCTGGAGCCGAGTCGGGGGATGGTGAGTGTGTGTGTGTGTATGTATATGTATGTGTGTGTGTGTGCAGGCAGATGTCATTGTGTGATGTCTGTTTATATGTATTTTTGTGTTTCAAATGTGTTTATGCGTGTATGTATATGTCTGTATATGTTTGTGTGTGCGTGACTGCGTGCGGCCTCCTGCTGAGTATAGATGGCGCCGTGCGGCCTCCTGCTGTCTCTGGGGGGGCGCCGTGCGGCCTCCCGCTGTGTATAGATGGCGCCGTGCGGCCTCCTGCTGTGTCGGGGGGGGCGCCGTGCGGCCTCCCGCTGTGTATAGATGGCGCCGTGCAGCCTCCCGCTGTGTATAGATGGCGCCGTGCGGCCTCCCGCTGTGTATAGATGGCATTGTGCGGCCCCCTGTGTATAGATGGCATCGTGCGGCCTTCCGCTGTTTATAGGTGGCGCCGTGGGGCCTCCCGCTGTGTATAGGTGGCGCCGTGCGGCCTCCCGCTGTGTATAGGTGGCGCCGTGCGGCTTCCCGCTGTGTATAGGTGACGCCGTGCGGCCTCCTGCTGAGTATAGTTGGCGCTGTGCGGCCTCCTGCTGTCTGGGGTCGGGGGCGCCGTGCGGCCTTCTGCTGAATATAGATGGCGCCGTGCGGCCTCCTGCTGTCTCTGTGGGGGGGCGCTGTGCGGCCTCCCACTGTGTATAGATTGCGCCGTGTGGCCTCCCGCTGTGTATAGATGGCGCCGTGCGGCCTCCCGCTGTGTATAGATGGCTACGTGCGACCTCCCGCTGTGTATAGATGGCTACGTGCGGCCTCCCGCTGTGTATAGATGGCTACGTGCGGCCTCCCGCTGTGTATAGATGGCTACGTGCGGCCTCCCGCTGTGTATAGATGGCTACGTGCGGCCTCCCGCTGTGTATAGATGGCTACGTGCGGCCTCCCGCTGTGTATAGATGGCTACGTGCGGCCTCCAGCTGTGTATAGATGGTTACGTGTGCTCAATATTGAGTCATACAATTAATGTAAGGCCTTTTGCCCACGATGCAGAAATGCTCCGGATTTTTTTTGAGCGTTTCCGCATCTCCCTGGCAGAAAAAACGCATGTGGATTGTACATGCGGATTGTACATGCTTTTTTCCTGCCAGGGACTTGCTGATGTGAAGCGTTCTTCACTTGCATTTCCGCATGCGGGTTGACAAGCGCTTTCCAAGCGATTTTAGCATCACTTGGAAAGTGCTTGACAACTTGGTCACACTATATAAATACATGCAACCGGCATGGATTTATATAGTGTGACCATAAAAGAATGGTAAAAAATAAATATATAATTACCTTCTGATGGCCTGCCGACGTCAGCGGTCGCGTGACCCGTCACATGACTAAATGACGTCACGGCAGGTCCTTTTCAGACCATCGCGAGCTGCTGGCAAGCCAGGACGCATCGGATAAAGACACCGGGGGCCATCAGAAGGTAAGTATAATATTTATTTTTTATTTTATTCTTTTTTTTACAGGTTCTATGGTACCCGGGTCCGGAGGACAGTCTCCTCTTCTCCAAACCCGGGTACCATCCGCACATTGAAGCGCATGGATTCTGCATGTACAGATGCAGTGATGCGGATTCCATGTGTTCTAATGCAAGTCAATGGCGGCGAAAGCGCCGCGGTTCCGCAAAATAATTGGTAGTGCAGCGGATTTTTCCGCAATGATATTCCGCAGCGGAAATTTACACAGCATGTGCACAGCACATGCGGATTATCATTGGGGAACATGGCAGACCTTCTACCAAGCGTTTTTAAGCGTTTCTGCAGCGGAATTGCCACCGCGGAAACGTTTAAAAAACGCATAGTGGGCACACAGCCTAAAAAAAATTATTATAATTAATATTGTGTTCTCCCCGCCTCAGTCCTCACAGCACAACGCAGAACACGAGCTCCTCATCACCAGTCCTCCTGTCCCAGCACAATGTGCGCACTGCTGCAGCAGCAGGTGGAATAGTATCCACTGGACTGAGAAGGCCCCGCCCCTTCCGGTGACATCATGATTCCATGAAATCACTCCTCCCCCTCAAGAAATCAACTCCAATCTAGACGCTCCCCTGTTGCTGAGGCGTGGTGACGCTGTAGCTGGGTGATTGCAGGCAGAGTAGTGGTGTTTGGCGTCTGTACTACAGGTAAGAAGATGGGAATGTGCCAAGGTGATTACTACATTCAGGACAATAAGTAGCTAGCTGTAGGTGTGCAGAATCCCACTCCCAATATTGTCAGGGTCTCGCACCCCCTCGTGTCGTGGGCTGCCAGGCTCCCGCACCCCCTCTTGTCGTGGGCTGCCAGGCTCCCGCACCCCCTCGTGTCGTGGGCTGTCAGGCTCCCGCACCCCCTCTTGTCGTGGGCTGCCAGGCTCCCGCACCCCCTCTTGTCTTGGGCTGCCAGGCTCCCGCACCCCCTCGTGTCGTGGGCTGCCAGGCTCCCGCACCCCCTCTTGTCGTGGGCTGCCAGGCTCCCGCACCCCCTCGTGTCGTGGGCTGCCAGGCTCCCACACCCCCTGGTGTCGTGGGCTGCCAGGCTCCCGCACCCCCTCGTGTCGTGGGCTGCCAGGCTCCCGCACCCCCTCTTGTCGTGGGCTGCCAGGCTCCCACACCCCCTCGTGTCGAGGGCTGTCAGGCTCCCGCACCCCCTCGTGTCGTGGGCTGCCAGGCTCCCGCACCCCCTCGTGTCATGGGCTGTCAGGCTCCCGCACCCCCTCGTGTCGTGGGCTGTCAGGCTCCCGCACCCCCTCGTGTCGTGGGCTGTCAGGCTCCCGCACCCCCTCATGTCGTGGGCTGTCAGGCTCCCGCACCCCCTCGTGTCGTGGGCTGCCAGGCTCCCGCACCCCCTCGTGTCGAGGGCTGTCAGGCTCCCGCACCCCCTCGTGTCGTGGGCTGCCAGGCTCCCGCACCCCCTCGTGTCGTGGGCTGTCAGGCTCCCGCATCCCCTCGTGTCGTGGGCTGCCAGGCTCCCGCACCCCCTCGTGTCGTGGGCTGTCAGGCTCCCGCACCCCCTCGTGTCGTGGGCTGCCAGGCTCCCGCACCCCCTCGTGTCGTGGGCTGCCAGGCTCCCACACCCCCTCGTGTCGTGGGCTGCCAGGCTCCCGCACCCCCTCGTGTCGTGGGCTGTCAGGCTCCCGCACCCCCTCGTGTCGTGGGCTGTCAGACTCCCGCACCCCCTCGTGTCGTGGGCTGTCAGGCTCCCGCACCCCCTCTTGTCGTGGGCTGCCAGGCTCCCACACCCCCTCTTGTCGTGGGCTGCCAGGCTCCCGCACCCCCTCGTGTCGTGGGCTGTCAGGCTCCCGCACCCCCTCTTGTCGTGGGCTGCCAGGCTCCCACACCCCCTCTTGTCGTGGGCTGCCAGGCTCCCGCACCCCCTCGTGTCGTGGGCTGCCAGGCTCCCACACCCCCTCGTGTCGAGGGCTGTCAGGCTCCCGCGCCCCCCCCTCGTGTCGTGGGCTGTCGGGCTCCCGCACCCCCTCGTGTCGTGGGCTGTCAGGCTCCCGCACCCCCTCGTGCCGTGGGCTGTCGGGCTCCCGCGCCCCCTCCCTCATGTCGTGGGCTGTCAGGCTCCCGCACCCCCTCATGTCGTCGGCTGTCAGGCTCTCGCACTATCCCCCTGTCGTTGTCTGTGGAGAAGATTAATACATATTTTCATTTTTCAGGTTTTCTCTTATAAAACAAGGTCCCTGAGCTTCTGTCTTTGACCGAAAAAATGGCGTCTGACAAGTCGCTGCTGTCTGCAGAAATGAACACAAACATGGAGGAAGCGCTGTATGAACAGATGCTGATGAAGGTACGAAAGATGAATTGGAGAGGCCAGCAATCACCGGGTGAATGTCTCCTCCGTCAGCCGCCGGGGGCGCGTCAGTCTCCAACATTTACCTAATGTGTATTGTTGGCTTTAGACCCCTCACAGTTGTACTATTTTGGTGCAGGAAAAATCAGTTTGCAGAACCATCCTGTTCATGTTACTCACTGATTCTCACTTGTTGCCTCATTTCAGGCCAAACAGGAGATACAGAGCAGAATACCGAACTTACCAGAAAGCAGACAGATCAGACCCCAGCCGGGTGAGATGGGCGTCCTCTGATTATTATCCAGATTACTTTGTGCATATTATGTGACAGATACCACAGTGGGGCAGTGGGGTCTTATTGACTGCAACGGTCACATGATGCAACCAACGTGGGGGGTCACATAATTTCTTATGCAGTTGATTACATGTAAATGCTGCTTGGCTTTTGCCGATTTTATTGTGTTTTTGTTCACTTTTTGTTTTTATTTCTGTGTTAGGTTTCTGCATTAAAACTCGCACATCCAAAAATACCAAAATCTTTATTAACATCTGCAAGTCGAACCAGATCCCAGCGGCCCCGGACCTGATGGAGCAGGAGTTAGTCAGCATCCTGGAATCTGATGATCCCTCCGGCTATCGAGTCCCCATGAGCCTTGGAGAGCCCCACGTTGAAGTTGATAATAGTACGTTTTTTTTTAATACAGCGCTTTTCTTTTTAAAGGGATAGTCCAGAAATATCCTTAAAGGGGTTAAAATAGCAAGTATTACAACTTACTAATCCTCAATGATCAAAGGTGCCGTCTCCACAGGTTCTGGTAGGTCCACTTCCAGTCTGCGGAATAAAGTTTGACATCTTGTTGTTGACTTTTGAACTTTTTTGGTTTAGATTTGGGACTTAGAGGGATTGTCCACTACTTGGATTCCCCTTTAAGAACTTATACCACTTATTCATAGCAGCCCTACTAAGGTCAATGGATTGAGTCGGCACCGCAAAGTATCTAAGTCCTGGTGCACTTTGTCCTACAGGTAGAGGCGGCTGCTCAGCGTACGACATAGTGATTAATGGCACCTTCTTTGAGAAAATTACGGTAACTGCAATTGCTTATTCCGACATACGAGCTGTCTGCTCTCCTTTGTGTCAGCTCCTTACTTTGTATTTTTTTTATTAGAATAATGAGCTTTTCAGGGAATTTTTTATCACCGTGGCCATGGAGGGACTAGAGAACAAGTACGAAATGGAGCTGTCAAGAGGTAACGACCGCATCACTGATATTTTCCTTGATTTTTCCATCGACCACACAAGGACTTGTTCTTTCGTGGAGCAAGTTTACCATATAATATATTGAACATTTTTATGTACCAACCTGTTGTATGGCACCGTATCAAATGCCTTTGAAAAGTCCAGATAGACAACATCCACTAAGTTTCCCTGGTCCAACCTGAACTTACCTCCCCATAGAATCTTTTCAGATTAGTTTGCAGGACAGATCCCTCATAATCATATGTTTAGGTTATTCTTATTGAGGTGTTCCAGGTTAGTATCTCTTAGAAAACCCTCAAAGTTGTTGCCCACAGTACAAGTTAAACTTACCGACCTATAAATTCCAGGCTCAGATGTTATCCCCTTCTTGAATATTGGTACCACATTTGCTATGTGGGTGTAACCCTGGTGGATATGGACCCACTGCCCCACGGGAGGGTTGTGACTAGGTGTCTACTGGGTCTCCACTAGAACCTCTGGTGGTGAGGATAGACTGGGCCGCCGGTAGACACCAGGTACCACTTCAGTGCAGTTCCCGGGACTGCAGCAGCATTCCGGAGGTACCAGGGTACCAGACTCAGGAGAGCGAAGACAAGGACTAGGTCAGACAGTCTGAGATCAGGGCAGGAAGCACAGGTTCAGGATAGAGAAAAATGGCAAGGGGGACAGGGGTTTTTGATACCAGAAAACTCCTTTAACGCTTGCAACCTCTGTTGCTTGACTGCTACTCAAACAGTCAAATCATTCAGTAAGAATTTAGGGAACTTCCATGGCGATATTTTGCATCAGTATTTGTTAGCAGACGCCAGGAGTGGATCCAAAACAGAAGAGGTGAAAGTGTTTCAGTTACTATTTTTCACTGTGTTTGTTCCCCTCTGGTTTTCAGCTTACAAATACTGATGTAAATTAGTGCCCAAAATACTCACTGTGTGAATGAGGCGAGGAAGCTGCTTGTAGTACTGTAATTGAAGTCCTTATTCTGAGGATGAGTTCTGTAATTCTTGTCTTCTCTGCTCCATCAAACTCCCCAGAGCAGGGGCAACCCCTGGAGCAAAACTGCTGGCGGCAGATGTCCAGACGTATGACTCAGTGATGTGTGATGGACCCCGACTCCCAAACAAAATTAATCAGACACATACAAAATAAATACACAAATCATTGCAATTAGGTGTCAAACGTTCTAAACTTTATTTAAATTTACATGACACCGAAAATGGCACAACCCTCGACTCACGAAGAGTCACCCTCCAGCGCTCAAGAGAGGAAAACCTCCTGTGGAGGAAACCTCTAGGGAAACATGGCTGGAGGGCTGCCCTTCCCTTGGGCTTAGAGAGTTGGTGCCGATATATGACGGAGTTTTAGAATTTCTACATATTTACAGAGAACGACATAACAAATATAGACTATTAATGTGATAAACTGGATGTGGGAGAGATCTGGCTGTGATATCTGTCACCACATTTATTGCTGGAACGAATTTAGTTGATCTGATTTCCCAGGTGGATCTACCACTTCTCCCTTACAGATCCAGCTCCGTCTCTCAAGATGTTGGGTACTTGGTTACAGGGGTTGCTCATTATGGATAACCCCTAATAGACTGAGTATCCCCTCCCCCTCCCAATTTATCACCCATTAAAGTCAAGGATCCATCCATGAACTCCCAAAGAAGAGCAGCTGTTTGTACATAGTAACAGAAGGGGATCCTGTTTTGGGGACCCCCCGTTCTGTTACCTTCCCTTCCCCCCGGGGTGTCTAAGAAGACAACCCCTTTCCCTGCTAGAACCTCCAAATTACACCAACGTTGGCACATTACGTGGGGTGGTCAAGCTCAAGGTCCTCAGGCGCATCATCAGTAATGGCGCTGATCGTGGCAGCGCGGCATTCTTTTATGGAATCTTCTTTATGACACTTGTTTATGCCCTCACAATAGTTGTCATGATTACTACAAGGGCTATTACTGATGCAGGGTCCAAGTATTAACCCTTTCATCATTGGTAATTCACTTTCATTATGGAGGCAAATAACTGCACTTGTTACCAAGCAGGAGTCTTATAATTACGGCTTCCCTTAGGCACCATAAGAAACATAGATTATAGAACATACGTACAAGTGTTTCAGGAGTGTTTTGCACTTTTTAGATCCATAGATTGGGCTTATAACTAGCACTTTACAAAGCAGAAAATTAAGAGGAAATTACTTGTAAAATAATATTATAGGGAATTGCATTTCAAGCATTTTCCTAATGTGCATTCTGCATACTTGCATAGTTACATAGGTTGAAAAAGTTTTAACTTTAATGTCCTTGGTCTATCTCCAAAGTTATACATTTTCTATTACTAGATTATTTATAACCCACAATGTCATGTTTTGTTAAAAAAGTATCCAGCCCTTCTATAAATGCTGTTATGCTATCTGCCATTACTATATCTTGTGGTTGGCATTCCACAGCCTGACTGCTCTAACTGTAAAGAATCCTTTCCTATTAAGTTGCCAGAATCGCTTCACCTCCGCTTGTTACGAATGTTCCTGGTGCTTTGTAAGGTCCTGGAAAGTGATAAGTCATGTGCCAGTACTATGCATTGACCTCATATGTATTTATACATATAAATGTATATTTATGAAGGAGATGATAATTACCCTTCATAGAGGTGTTACGATCATTCATAAATTGCTTTCATAGGTTTGATCTCCAGGATTAGGAGAGATTTGGGGTGTAAACGTAATAAACAATGAGTAAAACATCAAAGCAAACGAAAAAGGGTTTGTGACCCAAACTGGTAGGTGAGACCGGCTAGCCCCATATTATACAAGGTCACAACCAGGTTTCGCCTGAGGAGGGCAGCACTAATGAGTCCTCAGGAGCGCATAACCCTGAAATATGCAGCGATTCTACACTACCCATTATAAAAGGGTTTAATATGCTACTTACTACCATGTTTTAGCTAAGATACAAGGCATACTTGTAAGGAGAGATGAAAAAGGTGATGGGGGACAACATATAAATATACTGAGGAACTCTATACACTAGTGGCCAAAATTGAGGCAACACCCCCAAGATTTATGAATTTTTAGCATTTTGCCAATACAAATACAAATTTCATGAATGTTTTTGATTTCACAGTAAAGTTTTTAAGTAGAAATAAAATCTCATATAGAAACACAATATTAGCTGGAAATTTGTTCATTTGTCAACAAATTGGAGACTATTGTCACTCAGATGACTGTGGGAGAAAAGCCATTGATTTGTCCTATTTTCATATCTAACACTAAATGTTAATACTCGGCCTTGATGACTGCCTGGCATCTACTTGGCATGCTATCTACCAGTTTGTGTAAATCAGATGGTGTGATGATATGAAGCCATGATGTGATGATGGCTGCAATGAGTTCCTGCTTGTGTGAAGCCCGCTGTTTTGACACCGCTCTTTTGAGCCGAGCCCAGAGATTCTCAATAGGATTGAGATCTGGGCTGTTTCCTGGCCAATTCAATAGCTGGACATTAGTGTACTTGAACCAAGAGAGACATTTTTTAGCTGTATGGCATGGGGCTCCATCTTAAAATAAACGGTGTCCCTTCACCAAATACATCACGTGCCGAAGGAATGAGTTTAGGCTGAAGGACGTCCTTGATGTACTTTTCAGCATTAACTGTTTCTTCAATTACCTGCAGCCGACCACCTGCATCTCTGGACACGCAGCCCCCTACCATAACACTCAGAGGAGGCTTCATGGTGGGTACTGTACCCTCTGTCAACCAGTCCTCTCCAGGTCGTCGTCGAACGTAGCGGACACCGTCGCTGCCAAAGATGGATATGCGTGTCTCATCGCTCCATATAACATTTCTCCATTGTTCAATGGTCCATTTACAATGTTCTTTGGCCCCTGCAGACGTTTCTGACGCTGTGAGGCATTCAGAAATGGCTTTTTACCTGGTATTCTGGCTCTTAACCCTGCATTTACCAGTCGTCGTCGAACCGTCCGATCAGACACTGTCACTCCGGTGTTGACAAGCTCCTTGTTGATGTTAACAGCCGTTTATTCCCTGTTATTTAGGGTGATTCTAACAATTCTTCTATCAGTCTGAGGAGTTGTAGCCTTCTTCCTTTCTCTACCTGGTTTATTCTTTATCGAACCAGTCTCTTGAAACCGCTTACACACTTTGAGAACGGAAACATGTAATTGCTTACCTTCTGATGACAAACTGGCTTTAAAATATAAAAACCGCATTTTAATCGCACAATATCTGTCTTACAACCCACACCCAGGTCACTATAAACCAACATAGAATACATATGGCAGAAGAGGGCGTGTGTACAAGTAAGTAGGTCAGTGAAATCCTCCATTAAATATTGGTGATGGTGAAAAACTGAAAGTGTTGCCTCAATTTTGGCCACTAGTGTATAACACAAAATATAAACAAAAAAGAAAGGGAAGAACATTTCTGCACAAAAAACGTGTCGCTCGGCAGGAAAATCCCGTTGATGTTGCGTTTTTTGAGATTTTTTTTTCCCTTTCTTTAGAAACGCTGCAAAAATACTGAAAGAATAGACATGAAACTGCTTCAAATCTGCAAGGATTCACTTTTCCTGCTTTTCCTGGTACTATCAAGCATAGCGTTTTTGGGAACTTGGAGCTCTATATTACAAATATGTCCGTCCCTCCAGTTGAAAGAAATTAACATTTTCCTGGAGGGAAGTTTATATTTTACATTATGTCAGTTTTTGTCTATTGATGATAAAGTGCAGTTTGCAGCAATTTTTATTGTGACATATACCCAAATCATTCATGAAAATATTTCACATTCAACGCCCGTCGGGCGGGCCTGCGTCCTCTCACATGCCAGGGCTGAGTTTCAGTTCCAGTCCGACCCTGTTAATCATCTATGGTTTCCCTTCAGAGTGGAAAATGCTGAAAAATCGGAAGTTCCTGGGATCCATTTTTGAACAGAATATCAGAACCAAATCAAAACCGATGATTCATAATAGGGGTAAGTCCCAACTCTAAGGTACAAGTCTATGGCATACAGTCTGTAAAAGACGACAGAGTAGGGTGCTGTTGAGCATCGACGGCTTCTTCTCTGATGTTCCTCGCTCATCCATGCAGTACATAGTCGGCCATTCAATTGATTGGATATCTTATAATACCACATTTCCCCTAGGGACACAAAGTTTGACGAGCGCCACTCCTCCTGGTGATAGGTTATACCCAACAGATGGGGCAGCGCCACTCCTCGTGGTGATGGGTTACACCCAACAGATGGGGGAGCGCCACTCCTCGTGGTGATGGGTTACACCCAACAGATGGGGGAGCTCCACTCCTCTTGGTGATGGGTTATACCCAACAGATGGGGGAGCGCCACTCCTTGAGGTGATAGGTTATACCCAACAGATGGGGGAGCGCCACTCCTCGTGGTGATGGGTTATACCCAACAGATGGGGGAGCGCCACTTCTCGTGGTGATGGGCTGCACCCAACAGATGGGGGAGCTCCACTCCTTGTGGTGATGGGTTACACCCAACAGATGGGGGAGCTTCACTCCTTGAGGTGATGGGTTATACCCAACAGATGGGGGAGCGCCACTCCTCGTGGTGATGGGTTATACCCAACAGATGGGGGAGTGCCACTCCTCGTGGTGATGGGTTATACCCAACAGATGGGGGAGCCCCACTCCTCGTGGTGATGGGTTAAACCCAACAGATGGGGGAAGTTGCAGAATGGCTTGTTATGGTGCAAGAACAATGTGGACATTGTTTTTTTTTTGTTTTTGTTTTAACTATTATGCCTTTATGTTCTTTATTTTTTTCCTACAGACCCTCCCAGCTAACTCCAAGCAAGTCCCTAATCTCAGAAGTTGAAAGGTTTGGGTTACTTTGAGGTTTAATGCATGCATTTACTTTTTTTAGAATCCCATCTTACAAAAGATATAGGATATCCAACTTCTTGGACTCCAAGAATAAGGGGGCTGCAGCCTGGAAGTAACCCCGCTGCCCTTTTTAAAGAATATGCTGGTGTGGGGCAGCTACCCGGATATTCACTGTGCAGGAGAACTGCAGCTAAGCCCATTCACTTTGCTGGATCCATGCTGTCGTTCCGCTGCACAGTGGAGGCCATGATGCCAATGTGCAGGGAATGACTGAAAGGGGCTGTTCCTCATTACCAGCATCAGTGCCCCTTTATTATATTAGAGATCGACCCCAACAGATCATAAATTGATGGTGTACCCTTGCAATATACTGCTGCCTTCCTTTTTTTTATCAGTTCACCCGTGAAACCAGATTACATGATTGTGGCGGAACCTCCTGTAGGACACCCAAGTTTTCTGGTGGCTGAAATCTCTTTACCTAAAATGGTGAGACCCTTAGATGTGGTTTAGGATTGTGACCTTTTTGTATTTCATGTGATTTCCAATAGTCTTCCCTTATTAAAAGTCTGTGCCAACCTCGTGCTACCGGTCCTCCTCTGCCAACTTTTATCATCACAGCTTTGATGTGTCCACAGTAGCCAATTGCTGGCAGCTGTGACACATTTGCTGGATGATGATGATCTAATTTTTTTTTCACACCATGGTGGGTTGTTTGCAAGCTGTTGGACTGGGAAAGAAGATCTCTGTAAACGACTCTGTCAGCAGAGAACGACTGTTCAAACCAAGCACAGACGCCCAGTGCTTCACGGCGGGACCAGTCATTTATATAAGCCTCCCCCCCTGCTTGTTTCCCCTCCATCTCCACCATCACCTCTTCTTTGACAGTTCTGGCTTCATAGATCCAGAGAGGAGATAGAGGGAAAACAAGCTGGTGGAAAGATGTATATATTATTATTATTATTTAATTATATAGTGCCATTGATTCCATGGTGCTGGTGCATATAAATGATGTTATAATGATGATAGAAATGATGAAAGAGGCTTGTTGCAATAGTGTAGAACACGCCGCTCTTTATTTTTTCTATATTAATGCGACATTTGGAGGAATCGCACAGAAAATGCTTTAAATGTATTTATTTTTTAATTTGATTTTTCTCATGTCCATGATTCACATTGCGTTAAATGAGGCATAATGAAGATTAAGAATGTTTCAGCTAATGTAGCCTTCATCAGACAGGATAATGTAGCTTGAGGGGACCCACTTGGTTAAATATAGGGGTCAGTTCTGGTCTTCCCAAAAAGCAGATTAAGTAGTCACCACACAGGAATCTGGTGATTACTGGGTTTGCTTTTGGGGACCCCAGATTTCTTCATATAACCGAGTGGGCCTTCTGCCTAATGAAGGCTACATTATGTGAAATTCTGGTACCATTCATTATGCCTCACTTAAAGGGGTTGCCTGGCACTTTAATATTGATGACCTATCCTAAGGATATTCCATTAGTATTAAAGTGGTGGACAACCCCTTTTAATGCAGTGTGAATCCTAAAAAATATTTTTCAGCCTTTTCTGTGAGCAGTTCCTCCACGTGTCAGATTTAATGTATGAGACGTCTGGAGCTACACAGTAACTTCTAGTTGGCCACGTATCAAGATAAAAGTTTAGATTTTTGTGCACTTGTTGGTTACAACTTTCTTTCCCGTACAGAAGCATTCAGCGACATAAGCGTTGTTACCACGCTGGTCTTCTCTTTACAGTCTTCTGCTAGATCTCTTGTGTTGGACTTGGGTGAAGACAGAATAGTCGGACTTCCCGATTTGTATCATCTAGACGTCTTCATTCCTTACAATATCATCCAAGAACAAAGTGGAGCTCAGTTCAACAAGGACAGTAAGGTGAGACAATTAAGCAAAGCTGGACATGTCTTATAGCCCATTCTGAAATCATCTTCTTAAAGAGGTTCTCTGAGAAAATGTATAAAATAAAATTTTAAAAAATGTATACATTTATTTAGCAAAAATAAATTGTTTTAATTAGTGAATAATTCTATGTGAATACTTTTATGCCCAAAAATGGCAAAAGTATTCTCGGAGTGATACCTTTATTGGCTAACCAGAAAAAAAAAATATATATGCAAACTTACAGAGCACAGAGGCTCCTTCTTCAGGCAATATTACAAATGAATTCATAACATTTGTAATCCTGCCTGAAGAAGGAGCCTCTGTGCTCTGTAAGTTTGCATATATATATATTTTTTTCTGGTTAGCCAATAAAGGTATCACTCCGAGAATACTTTTGCCATTTTTGGGCATAAAATTATTTCCATCAAATTTTCTGGATAACACGGTACCACAATATAAATTTGTATTGTACATCACAATTAGGGGATAATAATTGTGTATGGACATAATGGCCAACGATGTCAGCAGCCATCCATCCTAGATGGGTGAAAGTAAACTGTTTGAGACGGACTTCTCTGACCTACCTGTCGGAATCAAGAACGTGCATCTATGTCATCGATTGACTGACTGATCACGTCCATGAGTCAACATGTTGTAAACCTGTCATGATAAGTGAGCAGATAGGATGCTGCCCCTCACCCTGACAGGAACTTATCTATCACAACATATAGTTGCCCAGAGACATCTGAATGCATCGGCTTTCCTTTATGCCATTCATCAAACATGTCGTATATTTTGTGTATAGCGAGTCACAAGCCTCGCACTGCTCTGCGTCTTATCATTTGGTTCTATGAGCTGCAGTAAAACGTGACGTATATTCCAGGTGCTGACGATCACAATGCCGGTGCAGCCAGCATAGCGGTGGGCTCCGAAGATCAGCTTTGGAAAACGTTCCTCTTATATCGATCCAGTGGATCCTACTTACATTTGCTGGTGTTTACATTGTATGGTTACAATTCTATTTAGACTTCAATATGACTCCAGATTAAATTTTTGTCTTTCTTATACTTGCCGTATATTTTTCCCAAGGAGGGGGTTTAGGTATTGTGCTTTTTTTTTTTATTTCTACTGTAATATTTCATAATATCTGTGAATAAGTCTTGAAAATAATTTGCATTGAAAAGGTTGAGATCCTCTGAATCTACAGGGATTTTTAGGAATTAAAAATCTACAGCAGTAAATCTGCAGCAGAATTGAAATTTTGCACCATGTCTGGATTTAGTAGCAGCTGCCCCTTTAAATGGAATATGTCAGCAGGTTTTTGCTATCCCATTTGAGAGCAGCATAATCCGAGGCCCTGATTCCAACGATGTATCACTTACTGGGCTGCTTGGTGTTATTTTGATAAAATTGCAGTTTTTTTTTTCTCATGCAGATCTCTGAATGCTGAGCTCTGTATAATAACCCCACCCACACCTCTGATTGGCAGCTTTCTGTGTGCACTGTATTTAAACTGCCAATCAGTGGTGGGGGGCGTGGTTGGACTACCTGGCTGCAGGTTTACTAGTCCTCTAGTGATAATCTTCTGCTAATAAAAGTGTGATTTTTATCAAAACTACAACCAGCAGCCCTGTAAGTGAGACGTCCCTAGAATCAGGGTCTTTGTCTCTACATCATGCTGCTCTCAACAACAACCAATATATAGTACATCCGACAAGGGGTCAATGTGTTAAAAAAGACCTTTATTATAATAATTTGGGTACATGGCGGGAAAGAAAAGAGCACACACACATATATATAGTAATACCATATAATAGTGAGGAGGTATAATGTAAATATTTGAATTGCAGATACCAGGGCTAAATAGTAGTAGCTCCAATTGTGCTAATGCATACTGATAGTATATCCTAGGTCACATAGTAAAAGGATATAATCCCAAATAATAAAAGCCAATATAGGCATTCCCAAGATAATGACCTTTTGGTATATACATATCAAGGGATGTATTATATCCAAGTAGGTTAATTCCCAAGTAACAATAATGTTGTATTGGATTCATTCATACCTGGTATATATTGTCTGCACGTCTTGCTATAGCTCTGGGCTCGGTGGTCCTACTCCTAGTGTGGCGCTCACCCCATCATGCTGCTCTCAGAATAGCCAAGAAAAACCTGCTGACAGATTCCCTTTACAAATAGCTGAAATGGCTCCTAGATACCAGAGAAGGAAAACGTTATTAAAACGGTTTTGTTTCCTCAATAGGAAAGCAAATTAAACACCACTGGATAATGTGGTGTGTGAAACCGTCCATTGGATTGCTGTTTCGGGTGGGCTCAGGAGCAGAGCCCCCATCCTACACAGCTGACATCTTGCTGTAACAGCAGCGGCCAGAGCGGAGCGTCAATCACTGCTGTTTAACCATTTATATGCTGTCAATCACTGATGGCAAGTTAAATAGCGCAATCGCCGGTACGCTATGCAATGTTACTAGAATTTTTTTTTTACTTTTCCATTTCCTTGAATTACTTGTTGTGATTTGCGGATCCATTGACTGGCCACGTGGAAGGGCTGCAGCCGATCATTCATGTCCGTAGCAGATACACATTTACATGTGTAAATAGGCCCTTATAGAAATCAATCAATAGAACGTATACCTGGATATCCAGGTTTATCCTTTGCATACATTTAAAGAGGTATAAGTCATGGCATATTACTAGGATGTCATTCTTGGGGGTCTGACAGCCTAATTTAGAAAGAAGTGGATGCATTATTTTTTTCACGCTCCCAATTTAACAATTTGAGTACAGTTGGATCTATTGTTTTTTTTATTTTTTGCACTATGGGTGGGTTGTTGGGAGCACAGCTGTGCAGGAAAAAAAAAGCTTACAGGTTCTCAATTCCTTCAATCTTGGGATCGGTGGCGGAACCACAGGTCGGACCATCGCCAATCAAGATATTATATCCCTTCACACTCATCATTGCTCCCAATTAACAATTTGAGTACGTGCATTTTTTTAGGGTATTTTTTTTAGGGTATTTTTGCGCAATGGGTGGGAACACAACTGTGCAGGAAAAAAAGCTGATAGGTTCCCCATTCCTTCATTCTCAGAATCAGTGGATGGAACATCGCCAATCACAATATTATATCCTTCACACTAATCGTTGCTCCCAATTATCAATTTGAGTACGGTTATACCAATTGTTTTTTTAGGTTGTTTTTTTTGCACTGTGGGTGGTTGGGAGCACAGCTGTGCAGGAAAAAAAAAAGCTGATAGGTTCCCCATTCCTTCATTCTCAGGATCAGTGGTGGAACCAGAGGGTGGATCATCTCCAATCAAAATATTATATTATTCACACTAATCATTGCTCCTAGTTAACAATTTGAGTACGGTTGAACCCATTGTGTTTTTTTAGGTTTTTGGGTTTTTTTGCACTATGGGTGCAAGTTATAGTAATATGTGTCACCTTAAAAAAAAACTAATAGTGTCTCCTGATTGTTCAGACACAAATATATCTGTTGAAAATAGTCTGGTATACACCAGTAAATTATAACTGTGATTTTGCTGTTCCACGGTAAAAAATCTCTATTATCCTGCTTTTGGCATTTTTTGCCGCAAATAAAAACAGTAGTAGTGTCTCCTGATTGTTCAGACACAAATATATCTGTTGAAAATAGTCTAGTATACACCAGTAAATTATAACTGTGGTTTTGCTGTTCCACGGTAAAAATCTCTATTATCCTGATTTTGGCATTTTTTGCCGTAAAAAAAAAACTAATAGTGTCTCCCTGATTTTTCAGACACAAATATATCTGTTGAAAATAGTCTGGTGTGGGCCCGAGAAATACAAGTGTGGTTTTGCAGTTCCACGGGTCAAATCTCTGTATTATCCTGCTTTTTTTGCATTTTTTGCTGTAAAGAAAAACAGTAGTGTCTCCGGATTGTTCAGACACAAATATATCTGTTGAAAATAGTCTGGTGTGGGACCGAGAAATACAAGTGTGGTTTTGCAGTTCCACGGGTCAAATCTTTGTATTATCCACTTTTGGGCCATTTTTACCTAAAAATAAACAGTTTGAGTGTGTCGCTCATTGTTCAGCCGCAAATATATCTATTTAAAATTTTCTGGTATACCCCAGTAAACAATAACGGTGGTTTTGCCATTCCACGGTAAAAAATCTCTATTATTCACCTTTTGGTATTTTTTCCGTAAAGAAAAACAGTAATAGTTTCTCCCTGATTGTTCAGATTGTTTAAAAGAGTCGGGTGTAGGCCAGAGAAATAGAACTGTGGTTTTCCTCTTCCACGGTTCTAATCTACTTTATTACCCTTTTTCCATTGATGGTGCGAGTGTAAGCTATTTTACTTGCTTTACAATGGGCAAGGCGCGTGGCAAGGGACATGGAAGTGGACGTTCTGGTGATGGTGCATGCAGAGGACGGGGCCGTTGCCAAGGTGAAAATGTGCCACAACCAACAGCCATATCTGCTCACTCCCACTTCTTGACCGAATTACTAGGGAAGCACAGAACAACACCAGTATTGCGAACTGATCAGTGTGAACAGGTTATTAATTGCATAGCAGATAATACTTCCAGTTACCTGGGCACCACCACTTCCGGTCTGTCTTCCACACGGTCAACTCTTAGTAGCCGTGAGTCTCGACCTCATACTCCTCCTCACCCTGATGCTCCTTCCTCCCACCATGCCGAGTGTCGTCAGACAGCAACTGATCCCACACTTGGACACTCTGAAGAGCTGTTCTCTGGTCCATTTCCAGATTTGTGCCCCTCGCCTGCTCCGCTTGAAGTGGTGGAAGAGGAGATCCCATGTAGAGATGCCCAAATATTTGAACAGCCACGGCCACAGGAAGTCAACGCTGGCAATTTGTCACAAGAGGTTGACGATGACGAGACACAATTGTCAGGAAGTGAGGAGGAGGATCGTGGTGCGCAAGTGGAAGAGGAGGAGGTGGTGGATGATCTAGTAACTGACCCAAAGTGGCAGGAGGACATGCAGAGCGAGGCCAGCAGCAGACAGGGTGAGGGAGGCAGAGTACCCCAACAGGCAGGAAGAAGCAGTGTGGTGGCCGCACACAGAAGGCCGGCAACAGTTCCCCGTAACACCAACACGAGGGACGTTGCCAGTACAACCTGTAGGTCTTCCAGAGTCTGGAATTTTTTTAAAGACTCTGTTGATATCCCCAAAAAGGCCATTTGTACCACCTGCCATGCCAGCATCAGCAGGGGTGACAAAACTACCAGCCTGACCACCACCAGCATGATCAGGCACATGGCAGCAAAGCACCCGACTTTGTGGGGCGAACCCCAGGGTCCACGACCAGTGTCAGCGGGTGTCACCTGTTGTGTGTGCATGGCAATCCCCTGTCCATACTGCATGCAAAGATGCCCCCTCCTCTCAGTCTTTATGGCAGTCTCTCAAGAGTGTGCAAAGCAGTCATCAAAGCAAAAGGTGGCTACTTTGAAGAACCTAGAATATAAGACATATTTTTAGTTGTTTCACACTTTTTTGTTAAGTATGTAATTCCACATGTGTTAATTCATAGTTTTGATGCCTTCAGTGTGAATGTACAATTTTCATAGTCATGAAAATACAGAAAAATCTTTAAATGAGAAGGTGTGTCCAAACTTTTGGTCTGTACTGTATGTACCATCTTGACAAACTTTGAGGAGTCCACCAAGATGGTGAGTGGCGATGACGCCATCATTAGCGTCAGCATTCCACTTGTCTGTCTTTTGCAATGCTCTCTGCAGAGAATTAAAGAGGAGGCATTGCAGCTAGAGTATGATGAGATGGATCAAGAAGCCGTAGCGGTCGATTACACACAGCCCAGCCTCATCTCATCCCAACGTGCATTGGGGGACAATGAGGGAGAGGAGGATGAGGAAGAACAGGAGCTTGTATCATGCGCTGTAGACGGTAGTACCTGTACAACTGTCATACCGTTGGTTCAGCGTGGGTGGCCTGAGGACAGGGGGGAGGAGGAGGAGGAGAGCATCATCAGTCCTCATCTTGGTGAGGACACGGAAGTCTTGCCCGTTACCAGTCTGGCACGCATGGCTGACTTTATGTTACTCTGCCTTAACCGTGACCCTCGCGTTGTCAAAATGTTGGGTGACAGTCATTACTGGTTGGTGACACTTTTAGACCCCCGCTACAAGGAGACCTTTCACTCTCTTATTTCTGAGGTGGAGAGGTCTACAAAAATGGGGCAGTACCAGAAGGCCCTTGCTGCAGAACTGTTAAAAAAAAATTCCCATCTGAACACGCTAGCGGCAGAGGTCACAGTTCGTTGACCAACCAAGGCGTACAAGCGAGAGAGAGGCAACTCCAATCCAGCAGAGGCAGGGGAACACTGTCAACATTCTGGGACAGTTTTCTGAGACCTGCCCAGCTTACAGGCCCTGAGGCGCGGGGTACTCTCACAAGGACCTTCACGTCTCTTCCAAGGGGCATTCAAACTGTCTTGTTAAGCTACTGGGACCTCCACCACGTTTCTGAGGGGCATTAAAACCATCTTGTTAAGCTACTGGGACCTCCACCACTCTTCTGAGGAGCATTAAAACCATCTTGATAAGCTGCTGGGACCTCCACTTCTCTTCTGAGGGGCATTAATAGCGTCTTGTTAAGCTACTGCGACCTTCACGTCTCTTCCAAGGGGCATTCAAACCGTCTTGTTAAGCTACTGCGACCTCCACCACTTTTCCAAGGGGCATTAAAACCGTCTTGTTAAGCTACTGGGACCTCCACATCTCTTTTGAGGGGCATTAAAAGTGTCTTGTTAAACCACTCTGAACTCCACAGCTCTTCCAAGGGGCATTGATATGTTGTTTTTAATTAACTCTAACCTCCACGACTCTTCGAACGGGCATTGAATTTCCTCTTAATTTTTGGCAGCTTTTTCTTGGAAGGCATAAGCAAATACTATGGGAGACCCACTCCCCAATATTGGGAATAATGTTTGTAACATGCTGTACTGTATGGCTCTTGTAAGGGGCACTGCAAGTTCCTCCGTCCTAATTTTTGGCAGCTTTTGCTTGGAAGGCATAAGCAAAGACTATGGGAGACCCACTCCCCAATATTGGGAATAATGTTTGTAACATGCTGTACTGTATGGCTCTTGTAAGGGGCACTGCAAGTTCCTCCGTCCTAATTTTTGGCAGCTTTTGCTTGGAAGGCATAAGCAAAGACTATGGGAGACCCACTCCCCAATAATGGGAATAATGTTTGTAATATGCTGTACTGCATGGCTCTTGTAAGGGGCATTGCAAGCTCCTTCGTCCTAATTTTTGGCAGCTTTTGCTTGGAAGGCATAAGCAAAGACTATGGGAGACCCACTCCCCAATAATGGGAATAATGTTTGTAATATGCTGTACTGCATGGCTCTTGTAAGGGGCATTGCAAGCTCCTTCGTCCTAATTTTTGGCAGCTTTTGCTTGGAAAGCATAAGCAAAGACTATGGGAGACCCACTCCCCAATAATGGGAATAATGTTTGGAATATGCTGTACTGCATGGCTCTTGTAAGGGGCATTGCAAGTTCCTCCGTCCTAATTTTTGGCAGCTTTTGCTTGGAAGGCATAAGCAATGACTATGGGATACACACTCCCCAATAATGGGAATAATGTTTGTACTATGCTGTACTGTATGGCTCTTGGAAGGGGCATTAAAAGCCCCTTTTCCGAGGGGCATTCAAACCGTCTGGTTAAGCTACTGGGACCTCCACGTCTTTTCCGAGGGGCATTAAAACCATCTTGCTAAGCTACTGTGACCTCCACGTCTCTTCAAAGGGACATTAAAACAGTCTTCTTAAGCCACTCTGAACTCCACAGCTCTTCCTAGGGGCATTGAAATGTTGTTTTTAATTACCTCTAACCTCCACGACTCTTCCAACGGACATTGCATTTCCTCCTAATTTTAGTCAGCTTTTGCTTTTCAATGCAAAGGCGAAAACTAAGGGAGACCCACTCCCCAATAGTGGGTAGAAGGTTTTTAGTACGCTGTAATCCACGTCTGTTTCAAGGGGCATTGCAGTTCCTCATAATTTTTGGAAAGCCTTCCATTCACTGTTTAGGCCAACAGTGTACAGGAGACCCAGTTGCTATAAATGGAAAAAATGGTTTAGTTAAGGCCCTCTGACCTCCATGTCATTTCCAAGGTACATTGGAGTGCCTCAAAATTTTTGGTAGGCATTGCACTCACTGTATGCCCTATAACTGTGTAGCCGAACCGCTCCTTTTGTTACAGAAACATATCCTACAAGACATATGTGGTTGACTGGCCTGATATTGATGTGAATGGTCAAAACGCTGACCAACTCAGGCCTAGCCGCTACTACATACATGCGCTTGCATTCCAACAAAACAAAGCAGATGCTAACTTGTATCATCATCATCATGGTCCTCACCTTGGCACTCTCAACTCCCCTGATGGAGAAGCCAGGGCCCACCGGAGGAGTCTGGTTCTCTGGTGGGCTCGTCCAATGCTGCCCTAAAGCAGGCCAGGCTAAGAAAAGTGTGTGGGGGGATGTTCCAAGGAGAAATAGGGGCGGCTGGGGACCGTTTATGGACACCCGGCTGCCCCCAGGCGGCTGGGGACCGTGTGTGAACACCCGGCCGCGGGGCGGCTGGGGACCGAGTGTGGACACCTGGCAGCCGGGCGGCTGGGGACTGAGTATGGATTCCAGGCCGCCAATGCTGCCATGACGCGGTGGTCAGATTCCGCCTCCACGTGCCTAAAAAGGCCCAATTTCAAGTGCAAGCAAGCAAGCAGTATGGTATTGCAGCCTGGCGGTGGGTGGGTGGCAGGCTGCACACTTACGCTTGCATTCCAAGAAAACAAAGCAGATGCTAACTTGTATCATCATCATCATGGTCCTCACCTTGTCACTCTCAACTCCCCTGATGGAGAAGCCGGGGCCCACCGGAGGAGTCTGGTTCTCTGTTGGGCTCGTCCAATGCTGCAGGCCGGGCTAAGAAAAGTGTGTGGGGGGATGTTCCAAGGAGAAATAGGGGCGGCTGGGGACTGTTTATGGACACCCAGCTGCCCCCAGGTGGCTGGGGACCGAGTATGGACACCCGGCCGCCCCCTGGCGGTTGGGGACCGAGTGTGGACACCCCGCCGCTGGGTGGCTGGGGACTGAGTATGGATACCAGGCCGCCAACGCTGCCATGACATGGTGGCCAGATTCCGCCTCCACATGCCTAAAAGGCCCAATTTCAAGTGCAACCAAGCAGTATGGTATTGCAGCCTGGGGGTGGGTGGGTGGTTGGCTGCATATTTGCGCTTGCATTGCAAGAAATGGGGGAGGTACAATTGAACCCTGCCCTGGGACAAGAACTTGCATGGGGATAGTTGCAAGTCTGCATCTTCTGATGCGGCAAGGATGACTTCTGATGGGCACACTTTTAGGCAGTGACTGGGGAGTCAGAGATGCTTCCAGGGGTCTTCCCCATGCTGTCCCCATGTCTTTTCAGCACTGTATGCATGTGTCACACAGCACATGGCCAGATAAGGTTGTAAAATGTTAAAATGACATTTCCCGGTGAATGCATTTGTCACGGTTGAAGCAATACAAAAGTGCAAAAACGCATTAAAAATGCTACTTGTGAACATAGCCCAAGGTGTGGAGGAGTATTTTTTTTTTTTTTGTTATTTATTTTACCTTATACACAACTCTTTACCCTGGAAAGGAACTTCCTTAACATATTTCACAGGAAAGCAGTTTCAGTTTAGTTTTTGAACGTTTTATTGTGAGCCCTTAAAAGTGGCTTAATACCTCTGACCACGTTGTTGATAGCAGTGACCTGGGGGTCAGAAATGCTTCCTGGGGCGATCACCATGCTGTCCCCATGTCATTTGAGCACTGTCACTATCGTTTTGGGCACTTGTTAGGCTTTTAACAGACAGCCGGGGATGCCGCCGCGAAAATGCTCGGGTCTCCCATAGACTAACATTGGGCTCGTGGCTCAGGTCGAGCAACCGAGTATCATGGCGAGCTCGGCCCGAGCTTTGAGCACCCGAACATTTTAGTGCTCGCTCTTCGCTACTAAATACCCTTCATTATTTATTATTTTTGCACTTTGCGATTTACCTATTTACTTCCAGTTACTTGGGTATTTTGCTTGCCCTTGGTCTTTCTTTGTCTAGTGGCCTTGTGTGAACATGCATTTACATTTTGCATGCACATCAATTTATGTTTCAGTTCAGACTTCTAGGTTTTTTCTTTGTAGTTCAGTGTGCTTTAGTACATATTAGGGTGTGGCCGCCCTTTGTCTGAGCTGAAATGTTTATTCTGCCTCAGGTCTATGCTTCTACTAGGGGGTCAGTCTCTCTGCCCTTATCCATATGCACGTCACTTGACAAATGGTAAGGTTTTAATATTAGAGTTAGGATTGTCCCATAAGGGTTGCCGTGATGTGGCGGGATAGCGTTTACATTATTTTTATCAAAATTATGTTAACTAAATACCCTTCATTATTTATTATTTTTGCACTTTGCGATTTACCCATTTACTTCCAGTTACTTGGGTATTTTGCTTGTCTTTGGTTTTTCTTTGTCTAGTGGCCGTGTGTGAACATGCATTTACATTTTGCATGCACATCAATTTATGTTTCAGTTCAGACTTTTAGGTTTTTTCTTTATATGCTATATATGCTGTATGTGCGGGAAGGGAGCTTGTCTGTACACTGCTTGCTATGTGTGGGGGAGGGAAGCTGTTGGACAAAGAGGGGTCCTGAAAACATCCAACTAATGGCCCCCCATATATATTACAGGAAGGTAGGTCAAACCCAAGGATTTTTGCTGGAGCAGCCGACCATGTGCTGTGTATGGGGCCATCTCCCCCACACATATAACCACATTCATGTATATGGGGGAGTCGGGATGTGTTGTGTGGACAAGCGTCTGGTGTAAAGCTAACTAGTGTATGGGCATCTGAGACTAAGGCAAGTTATCATCCAGAAAGTCTTTCTCCAGCCTGCTGAAAAAATGCCGGATAGAGAAAGGCTTTTATCACCTAAGCCAGATCTCACTGGAGGGGAAGCAAGAAGAAAAAAGGAGAAATGTAAAATAAGACACAAGTCCAGACAGTTGTCATCCAAAACTTTATCTGGTATCGACCAAGAAAATTACAATCAGTAAAAGTATAATCCACATTTAGGAAAAACACAGATGAGCTGCGGGACCATCGCTTCTTCTTCTGGGACTTTTTGGCGGACAGGTTGCTCTGCTGTCGGAGGCCTTTCTTGTTCTTGGACTTCTCCTTCATGTGGATTCTGAAGACTAGGAGGCTCCTGAGGGTCCATCTCTCCTGCCGGCAGCTCAGAATGACTTGGAGATATGTTTCCTTCAGTCCAGGAAAGCAAGAGAGGAAAAAGATGAATGTGATGTAATAACAAGACAAAGCTAAAAAAAAAACATGTATAAAAAATCATGTAACTGCAAAATGCACAAAAATGACCCCAATAACGTAAGTGCTGTAGTATTAAAGAACCTGCAAAACGAGTGGTGTGAAAAGACCTGGGACTTGTCAGGAATATGTAATGTTTTGTCTAAAATGACAAAAAAAAAGAAAAGATTCAAGGGATCAGCAGCATTTTATAACAGGTAAAAAATATACAAATTTGTGACAAGTGACCGGTATTAAGTATTGTGGATGATAACCAGACGTTTATTTCAAATGAAGAGTTTAATGAACGTCTTGTATTCGGCCAATTGGAACCTTCCCGGAAATGTCTGCGCCGGTGATAAAATCTACTTACTAATAGAGCTCCCGACTGGACACAAAGAACTGCAGCTCATGGAGGAATGAAGCTTCTTTCCTTCTCAGCCAAGAACTTCTTATACCAGTCCCGTATGGCCTCTATCATGTGCTGATATCTAGCAGAAAGAGAAAAAATCAATTATAAACGAAATAAAATTTATTAAAGAAAAAAAAACCTCCTGCAAACATGAAGCATTTGTAGCAAAGCACAGCCATTATTTACAGAGCACAATTGTTTTACTTTATTCTATATTAGTGGCCGCTCTGTGCAAAAACTTGTGGGAAATTACTGCAGCACTAATATTGTCCGTCCAGAGAGCACCCAAGTATTCCCCAATTTCTGACTCCACCGCCCGATTGCCCCCACAAGCACAATGCTGCACCGCTGTCCCCTGCCTGGTACAGGCTCCTTTATAGGGTCCTTTCAGCTGTTGTTCACCGAGATGTGAAATAATCTGAGTACAGGGTTTCCCATGTCTGAGTGCAGGGGTGGAGAGCAGAGAGGATCAGACAGGGACAGGCCCATACACAGACTGCTGGTATATAGAGGACAAATCTCGCTGAACAGCAGCCACAAGAAGCTTCTGGATGGGGGCAGTGGGGGTGAGACAGCACTTCAGCAACGTGTTTGGGAGAGAAGGAAGAAAATAAGCAAATGAAGAATATTTATAAAGTTCACAAGTCTGCAATGTGAGGAGGATAATTACATGAAGAAAACCCTCTAGGTGCAGCGTCCGCAACCGGAAAACCGCCCCAAGGTCCACCTGTGTCATCAGCGCCCCCCTGCTGGACCCCTAATCAGTTGTACTGCAGACTCTGATGATTGATAGTGACACTAGGTCAGCTCTTTCCCTATGGCGGCACTAGCTGACCATCCTGTGGATAGTACAGGTGCCGGATCATTCAGTCCTATCCCTCTTCCCCAACGTGAAGCAAACATCCCTCTGACCAGACAAACATCCCTCTGACCAGACAAACATCCCCCTGACCAGACAAACATCCCCCTGACCAGGCAAACATCCCCCTGACCAGACAAACATCCCCCTGACCAGGCAAACATCCCCCTGACCAGGCAAACATCCCCCTGACCAGACAAACATCCCCCTGACCAGGCAAACATCCCCCTGACCAGGCAAACATCCCCCTGACCAGACAAACATCCCCCTGACCAGGCAAACATCCCCCTGACCAGACAAACATCCCCATGACCAGGCAAACATCCCTCTGACCAGGCAAACATACAACCCCTTTTTTTCTTTCCCATTTTACTTGCTTTATTAATTTCACCTCCAACATTACTGACAACTCCAAGTTCAATAGTTTGATAGTCTCATCTCCTGCCTTTGTATGTGGAGGAGGCAATAAACAGCCGTATACATCCTAAACCTGTCACAAGGACTTTCTCTGCAACTCCCTACTCTCAGCTGTCCCCCTGTAACAATCCACCTTTTTCTCTTTCTCGCTCATACATTTCAGACACTTTATTAACATGTTAATCATATTTCCAAACTTACTGCATTCCACTTCATCTGATCATACATCACCGTTTAAAAGAATCACAATCACTTACTTGTCTGCTGCGGTAATTCTTGGATTGTTTTCTTGCTGTTGCTTGGTCTTATTTTGCTGTTTGCTGTCCTTAAACCACCATCTGCCGCACAGTGTCCACATCTTGTTCCACCGGGTCGCTCTTTTGATCCCTGCAACAACAGACACTATGCGAGTATGACTTCACATGTGACATTTCCAAGCCCTTGACCATTGTGGTGCCAATGGAGTACCCCTTTTCTCGTTATCATGCCACCGAAGCACACCATTTCCCGCTAGCATGCCACCGTAGCACACCTTTTCCCGTTAGTATGCCACCGGGCACACCTATTCCCGTTAGCATGCCATCGGAGCACGCTATTCCCGTTAGCATGCCACCGGAGCACACCTTTACCATTAGCATGTGACCGCAGCACACCTTTACCGTTAGAATGCCACTGGAGCACATCTTTACCATTAGCATGCCACCGGAGCACACCTTTTCCCGTTGGCTTGCCACCGAAGCACGCCACTTTCCCGTTGGCTTGCCACCGGAGCACGCCACTTTCCCGTTGGCTTGCCACCGGAGCACGCCACTTTCCCGTTGGCTTGCCACCGGAGCACGCCACTTTCCCGTTGGCTTGCCACAGGAGCACGCCACTTTCCCGTTGGATTGCCACCGGAGCACGCCACTTTCCCGTTGGCTTGCCACCGTAGCACGCCACTTTCCCGTTGGCTTGCCACCGGAGCACGCCACTTTCCCGCTGGCTTGCCACCGAAGCACGCCACAGTCCCGTTGGCTTGCCACCGGAGCACGCCACAGTCCCGTTGGCTTGCCACCGGAGCACGTCACTTTCCCGTTGGCTTGCCACCGGAGCACGCCACTTTCCCGTTGGCTTGCCACCGGAGCACGCCACTTTCCCGTTGGCTTGCCACCGAAGCACGCCACTTTCCCGTTGGCTTGCCACCGGAGCACGCCACTTTCCCGTTGGCTTGCCACCGGAGCACGCCACTTTCCCGTTGGCTTGCCACCGGAGCACGCCACATTCCCGTTGGCTTGCCACCGGAGCACGCCACTTTCCCGTTGGCTTGCCACCGGAGCACGCCACTTTCCCGTTGGCTTGCCACCGGAGCACGCCACTTTCCCGTTGGCTTGCCACCGGAGCACGCCACTTTCCCGTTGGCTTGCCACCGAGCACGCCAATTTCCCGTTGGCTTGCCACCGGAGCACGCCACTTTCCCGCTGGCTTGCCACCGGAGCACGCCACAGTCCCGTTGGCTTGCCACCGGAGCACGCCACTTTCCCGTTGGCTTGCCACTGGAGCACGCCACTTTCCCGTTGGCTTGCCACCGGAGCACGCCACTTTCCCGTTGGCTTGCCACCGGAGCACGCCACTTTCCCGTTGGCTTGCCACCGGAGCACGCCACTTTCCCGTTGGCTTGCCAACGGAGCACGCCACTTTCCCGTTGGCTTGCCACCGGAGCACGCCACTTTCCCGTTGGCTTGCCACCGGAGCACGCCACTTTCCCGTTGGCTTGCCACCAGAGCACGCCACTTTCCCGTTGGCTTGCCACCGGAGCACGCCACTTTCCCGTTGGCTTGCCACCGGAGCAAGCCACAGTCCCGTTGGCTTGCCACCGGAGCACGCCACAGTCCCGTTGGCTTGCCACCGGAGCACGCCACTTTCCCGTTGGCTTGCCACCGGAGCACGCCACTTTCCCGTTGGCTTGCCACCGGAGCACGCCACTTTCCCGTTGGCTTGCCACCGGAGCACGCCACTTTCCCGTTGGCTTGCCACCGGAGCACGCCACTTTCCCGTTGGCTTGCCACCGGAGCACGCCACTGTCCCGTTGGCTTGCCACCGGAGCACGCCACTGTCCCGTTGGCTTGCCACCGGAGCACGCCACTGTCCCGTTGGCTTGCCACCGGAGCACGCCACTGTCCCGTTGGCTTGCCACCGGAGCACGCCACAGTCCCGTTGGCTTGCCACCGGAGCACGCCACAGTCCCGTTGGCTTGCCACCGGAGCACGCCACAGTCCCGTTGGCTTGCCACCGGAGCACGCCACTTTCCCGTTGGCTTGCCACCGGAGCACGCCACTTTCCCGTTGGCTTGCCACCGGAGCACGCCACTTTCCCGTTGGCTTGCCACCGGAGCACGCCACTTTCCCGTTGGCTTGCCACCGGAGCACGCCACTTTCCCGTTGGCTTGCCACCGGAGCACGCCACTGTCCCGTTGGCTTGCCACCGGAGCACGCCACTTTCCCGTTGGCTTGCCACCGGAGCACGCCACTTTCCCGTTGGCTTGCCACCGGAGCACGCCACTTTCCCGTTGGCTTGCCACCGGAGCACGCCACTTTCCCGTTGGATTGCCACCGGAGCACGCCACTTTCCCGTTGGCTTGCCACCGTAGCACGCCACTTTCCCGTTGGCTTGCCACCGGAGCACGCCACTTTCCCGCTGGCTTGCCACCGAAGCACGCCACAGTCCCGTTGGCTTGCCACCGGAGCACGCCACAGTCCCGTTGGCTTGCCACCGGAGCACGCCACTTTCCCGTTGGCTTGCCACCGGAGCACGCCACTTTCCCGTTGGCTTGCCACCGGAGCACGCCACTTTCCCGTTGGCTTGCCACCGAAGCACGCCACTTTCCCGTTGGCTTGCCACTGGAGCACGCCACTTTCCCGTTGGCTTGCCACCGGAGCACGCCACAGTCCCGTTGGCTTGCCACCGGAGCACGCCACTTTCCCGTTGGCTTGCCACTGGAGCACGCCACTTTCCCGTTGGCTTGCCACCGGAGCACGCCACTTTTCCGTTGGCTTGCCAACGGAGCACGCCACTTTCCCGTTGGCTTGCCACCGGAGCACGCCACTTTCCCGTTGGCTTGCCACCGAGCACGCCAATTTCCCGTTGGCTTGCCACCGGAGCACGCCACTTTCCCGCTGGCTTGCCACCGGAGCACGCCACAGTCCCGTTGGCTTGCCACCGGAGCACGCCACAGTCCCGTTGGCTTGCCACCGGAGCACGCCACTTTCCCGTTGGCTTGCCACCGGAGCACGCCACTTTCCCGTTGGCTTGCCACCGGAGCACGCCACTTTCCCGTTGGCTTGCCACCGGAGCACGCCACTTTCCCGTTGGCTTGCCAACGGAGCACGCCACTTTCCCGTTGGCTTGCCACCGGAGCACGCCACTTTCCCGTTGGCTTGCCACCGGAGCACGCCACTTTCCCGTTGGCTTGCCACCGGAGCACGCCACTTTCCCGTTGGCTTGCCACCGGAGCACGCCACTTTCCCGTTGGCTTGCCACCGGAGCACGCCACTTTCCCGTTGGCTTGCCACCGGAGCACGCCACTGTCCCGTTGGCTTGCCACCGGAGCACGCCACAGTCCCGTTGGCTTGCCACCGGAGCACGCCACAGTCCCGTTGGCTTGCCACCGGAGCACGCCACTTTCCCGTTGGCTTGCCACCGGAGCACGCCACTTTCCCGTTGGCTTGCCACCGGAGCACGCCACTGTCCCGTTGGCTTGCCACCGGAGCACGCCACAGTCCCGTTGGCTTGCCACCGGAGCACGCCACAGTCCCGTTGGCTTGCCACCGGAGCACGCCACAGTCCCGTTGGCTTGCCACCGGAGCACGCCACTTTCCCGTTGGCTTGCCACCGGAGCACGCCACTTTCCCGTTGGCTTGCCACCGGAGCACGCCACTTTCCCGTTGGCTTGCCACCGGAGCACGCCACTTTCCCGTTGGCTTGCCACCGGAGCACGCCACTTTCCCGTTGGCTTGCCACCGGAGCACGCCACTGTCCCGTTGGCTTGCCACCGGAGCACGCCACTTTCCCGTTGGCTTGCCACCGGAGCACGCCACTTTCCCGTTGGCTTGCCACCGGAGCACGCCACTTTCCCGTTGGCTTCCCACCGGAGCACGCCACTTTCCCGTTGGATTGCCACCGGAGCACGCCACTTTCCCGTTGGCTTGCCACCGTAGCACGCCACTTTCCCGTTGGCTTGCCACCGGAGCACGCCACTTTCCCGCTGGCTTGCCACCGGAGCACGCCACAGTCCCGTTGGCTTGCCACCGGAGCACGCCACAGTCCCGTTGGCTTGCCACCGGAGCACGCCACTTTCCCGTTGGCTTGCCACCGGAGCACGCCACTTTCCCGTTGGCTTGCCACCGGAGCACGCCACTTTCCCGTTGGCTTGCCACCGAAGCACGCCACTTTCCCGTTGGCTTGCCACTGGAGCACGCCACTTTCCCGTTGGCTTGCCACCGGAGCACGCCACAGTCCCGTTGGCTTGCCACCGGAGCACGCCACTTTCCCGTTGGCTTGCCACCGGAGCACGCCACTTTCCCGTTGGCTTGCCACCGGAGCACGCCACTTTTCCGTTGGCTTGCCAACGGAGCACGCCACTTTCCCGTTGGCTTGCCACCGGAGCACGCCACTTTCCCGTTGGCTTGCCACCGAGCACGCCAATTTCCCGTTGGCTTGCCACCGGAGCACGCCACTTTCCCGCTGGCTTGCCACCGGAGCACGCCACAGTCCCGTTGGCTTGCCACCGGAGCACGCCACAGTCCCGTTGGCTTGCCACCGGAGCACGCCACTTTCCCGTTGGCTTGCCACCGGAGCACGCCACTTTCCCGTTGGCTTGCCACCGGAGCACGCCACTTTCCCGTTGGCTTGCCACCGGAGCACGCCACTTTCCCGTTGGCTTGCCAACGGAGCACGCCACTTTCCCGTTGGCTTGCCACCGGAGCACGCCACTTTCCCGTTGGCTTGCCACCGGAGCACGCCACTTTCCCGTTGGCTTGCCACCGGAGCACGCCACTTTCCCGTTGGCTTGCCACCGGAGCACGCCACTTTCCCGTTGGCTTGCCACCGGAGCACGCCACTGTCCCGTTGGCTTGCCACCGGAGCACGCCACAGTCCCGTTGGCTTGCCACCGGAGCACGCCACAGTCCCGTTGGCTTGCCACCGGAGCACGCCACTTTCCCGTTGGCTTGCCACCGGAGCACGCCACTTTCCCGTTGGCTTGCCACCGGAGCACGCCACTTTCCCGTTGGCTTGCCACCGGAGCACGCCACTTTCCCGTTGGCTTGCCACCGGAGCACGCCACTTTCCCGTTGGCTTGCCACCGGAGCACGCCACTGTCCCGTTGGCTTGCCACCGGAGCACGCCACTGTCCCGTTGGCTTGCCACCGGAGCACGCCACTGTCCCGTTGGCTTGCCACCGGAGCACGCCACTGTCCCTTTGGCTTGCCACCGGAGCACGCCACTTTCCCGTTGGCTTGCCACCGGAGCACGCCACTTTCCCGTTGGCTTGCCACCGGAGCACGCCACTTTCCCGTTGGCTTGCCACCGGAGCACGCCACTTTCCCGTTGGCTTGCCACCGGAGCACGCCACTTTCCCGTTGGCTTGCCACCGGAGCACGCCACAGTCCCGTTGGCTTGCCACCGGAGCACGCCACAGTCCCGTTGGCTTGCCACCGGAGCACGCCACAGTCCCGTTGGCTTGCCACCGGAGCACGCCACAGTCCCGTTAGCTTGCCACCGGAGCACGCCACTTTCCCTTTGGCTTGCCACCGGAGCACGCCACTTTCCCGTTGGCTTGCCACCGGAGCACGCCACTTTCCCGTTGGCTTGCCACCGGAGCACGCCACTTTCCCGTTGGCTTGCCACCGGAGCACGCCACTTTCCCGTTGGCTTGCCACCGGAGCACGCCACTTTCCCGTTGGCTTGCCACCGGAGCACGCCACTTTCCCGTTGGCTTGCCACCGGAGCACGCCACAGTCCCGTTGGCTTGCCACCGGAGCACGCCACTTTCCCGTTGGCTTGCCACCGGAGCACGCCACTTTCCCGTTGGCTTGCCACCGGAGCACGCCACTTTCCCGTAGGCTTGCCACCGGAGCACGCCACTTTCCCGTTGGCTTGCCACCGGAGCACGCCACTTTCCCGTTGGCTTGCCACCGGACCACGCCACTTTCCCGTTGGCTTGCCACCGGAGCACGCCACTTTCCCGTTGGCTTGCCACCGGAGCACGCCACTTTCCCGTTGGCTTGCCACCGGAGCACGCCACTTTCCCGTTGGCTTGCCACCGGAGCACGCCACTTTCCCGTTGGCTTGCCACCGGAGCACGCCACTGTCCCGCTGGCTTGCCACCGGAGCACGCCACTTTCCTGCTGGCTTGCCACCGGAGCACGCCACTTTCCCGCTGGCTTGCCACCGGAGCACGCCACTTTCCCGCTGGCTTGCCACCGGAGCACGCCACTTTCCCGCTGGCTTGCCACCGCAGCACGCCACTTTCCCGCTGGCTTGCCACCGGAGCACGCCACTGTCCCGCTGGCTTGCCACCGGAAGCACGCCACTTTCCCGCTGGCTTGCCACCGGAGCACGCCACTGTCCCGCTGGCTTGCCACCGGAAGCACGCCACTTTCCCGCTGGCTTGCCAAGGGAGCACGCCATCATCCATTTAATAAAATGGGCCACACTTAGCTTTTTCTTTTATATAATGGGCCCATATAGTTTTTCATTGAATATATTGGGCCCTACATAACCTTACATTTAATATATATAATCGTCTTATCATGTCTGTCTGTCTGTCCTTCTGTCCAGGAAGTCCTGCGTCGCTGATTGGTCCGACCGTGGTCAATCAGCGACGTGGGATTTCAGAAAAAGATGGCGGCCATTAGCAGCTCATCTGCCGCACGGAGGTCAGCGGCGATGTAGCCGGGAGATGACCGGCGCTAGCCGGTCAACTCCCGGTTGCTCGCAGCAGAAGTACCCCGACCAGCGGCGCCACTGACCTCCATGCGGCTACCGTCGGGAGATCAGCGGTTAGGGCCGCTGATCTTCCGACGGAAAGTGTGAAGGGAGGACCGGGGAGCGGCGCCACCGGTCGGGATACTTCTGCTGCGAGCAGCCGGTCATTTCCCGGCTGCTCGCAGTGGAAGTACCCGCACAGGCAGCGCCCTTCCCCTGTCCTCACTAATACGATTCGGCGGCCACGACCAATCAGCGATATTGGCTCCAAATTTAAACACCGCTCTGCACAGAGGTCAGTGGCGATGCAGCCGGTCATCTCCCGGCTGCTTGCAGCAGAAGTACCCCGACCTGCGGCGCCGCTGACCTCCATGCGGCTACCGTCGCTAGATCAGCGGCTAGGGCCGCTGATCTCCCGACGGCAAGTGTGAAGGGAGGACCGGGGAGCTGCGCCGCCGGTTGGGATACTTCTGCTGCGAGCAGCTGGTCATCTCCCGGCTGCTCACAGTGGAAGTACCCGCTCCCCGGTTCTCACTAATACGATTCGCTGATTGGTCGCGGCCGCCAGCCGTGACCATCACCGGTTTTGGCGCCAAATTTAAACATGCTCTCCGGTCCTCACTAACACGGTTCGCTGATTGGTCGCGGCCGGCCGCATACATATTCTAGAATACCCGATGAGTTAGAATCGGGCCACCATCTAGTTTAATATAATGGGCCACAAATTGCCTTCTAGTTATTACAAGAGGTCCTGCATAGTCTTCCATTTATTTTAATAGGCCCCATATAACCTTTCAGCATCTGAAACAACGGATACTGAAAGCCTGTGCTAGCATTTTTTCTGCGGTGTTGCTATCAGTGTGTCAAGAGTGGGAGAAGAGGGTTGCATTGACAATCCAACACAATGGGCAGCACTTTAAACACATTTTATAAGTGGTCATAAACTTGTAAAAAATTCATGAAAGAATAAAGTTATGTTAAAACCAAGCACACCATTGTATTTTCTTATGAAATTCTCAATGAGTTTGATGTGTCACATCACCCTCTTCCCATTGAAAAAAATAAAGTTAGATCCAAAATGGCCGACTTCAAAATGGCCGCCATAGTCACCACCCATCTGGAAAAGTTTCCCCCTCCCATATACTAATGTGCCATAAACAGGAAGTTGACATCACCAACCATTCCCATTTAATTTAGGTGTATCCATATAAATAGCCCACCCTGTATTATTACCATTTTTATTATTGCTGTACATACTGTAGCTTTTCATTTAATTTATTGGGCCCCATATAGGCTTCCATTTAATATAATGGGCCCCACATAGCCTTCCATTTAATTTAATGGGGTCCACATAGCCTTCCATTTTATTTAATGGGACCCACATATGTTTTTATTTAATATAAAGAGCCCCACATAAGCCCCTAATTAATATAATGGGCCCCACCTTGCTTTCCATATAAAATAATGGGTTCCACATAGCCCTCCCTTTTGTTATGATGAGCCTTACATATCACACCATTTCCCGATGGTCTGCCACCGAAGTACACCATTGGCTGCTGGGGTGCCACTGGAACACACTCTTTACAGTTGGGGTGCCAACAGAGCACACCTTTCACCATTAGCATGCCACCGGAGTACACTTTTTGCCACTGGCATGCCACTGAAGCACACCCTTTACCATTGGAGTACCATCGGGCACACCCTTTACCGTTGGTGTGCCATCGGAGAACTCTATTTCCCGTAGGCCTACCAGAGGGGCCCAATATGTGACCTTTTTTGCTTACCACCGGGGCACCCATCTTGGGCTTTTTAGCTTCCACCGGGGTGCACTCTTTGGCCTTTTAGCTTACCACCGGGGCACCCAACTTGGGCTTTTTAACTGCGACCGGGGTACACTCTGACCATTTTGCTTACCACCGGGGCACTCATTTTAGGCTTTTTTAGCCTGCCACCGGAGTGCACTTTTTGGCCTTATTGCTTATCACTGGGGCGCACTCTAGGGCTTTTTAGCCTACCACCAGGGTACATTCTTTGGCCTTATTGCTTATCACTGGGGCGCACTCTAGGGCTGCTCAGTCTGCCCCCAGGGTCTACTCTTTGGCCTTTTTGCCATTGGTGTGCCACCAGAGCACACCCTATGACGTTGGAGTGCCACCGGAGCACACCCTTTACCTTTGGAGTGCCACCGGAACACACAATTTGCCATTGGCAAAAGTATAATGGACCCCCACATAGAATTCTATAAAGTATAATGGCCCCCACATAGCCCTCTATATAGTATAATGAGCCGCACATTGCCTTCCATGTACTATAATTTAATTTATTGGGCTCCACATAGCTTTTCATTTAATTTATTGAACCCCACATAACCGTCAATTTAATATAATAGGCCGCACTGGACTCCATTTAATATATTGGACCTGACATAGCCTTCCATTTAATAAAATGGGGCCAAAATATCCCTCTATTTAATATAATGGGCACCAAAAAGCCTTCCATGTTTTATATTTGGCACCACATAGCCCTCTATTTAATATAATTGGCCCCACTTAACCTTCCATTTAAAATATTGGGCCCCACATAGCTTTACATTTAATTTACTGGGCTCCATATAGGCTTCCATTTAATATAATGGGCCCCACATAACCCTCCATTTAATATAATGGTCCCCACATTGCCTTCCATTTATTATAATGGAGCCAAGATACATCTCTATTTAATATAATGGACAAAACACAGGCTTCCATTTAATATAATTGGCGCTACATAGCCCTTTATTTGATAAATGCGCCTCACATAGCCCTCCATATAATATTATGGGCCCCGCAACGCTTTCCATTTAATTTAATAGGCCTCACATAGCCCTCAATTTAATACAGAGGGCCCCACAAAACCTTCCAGATAACATAGTGGGCCCCAATATAGCTTTCTTTTTAATGTATTGGTCCCCACATAGTTCTCTATTTAATATAATGGGCCTCACATAGCCTTCCATTAAATATCATGGGCCCCATATAGAATTTATCATATACGTAGATGTCCCTTTAAGATAACGGGCCCCACATAGCTTTCCCTTTAATATAATGGGCCCCACATAGATTTTATTATTATATAATGGGCCCCACATAGCTTTCCCTTTAATATAATGGGCCCCACATAGCTTTCTCTTTAATATAATGGGCCCCACATAGCTTTCCCTTTAATATAATGGGCCCCACATAGCTTTCTCTTTAATATAATGGGCCCCACATAGCTTTCTCTTTAATATAATCGGCCCCACATAGCTCTCTCTTTAATATAATGGGCCCCACATAGCCATCCATTTAATATAATGGGCCCTACATAGATGTCCCTTTAAGATAACGGGCCCCACATAGCTTTCCCTTTAATATAATGGGCCCCACATAGCTTTCCCTTTAATATAATGGGTCCCACATAGCTTTCTCTTTAATATAATGGGCCCCACATAGCTTTCCCTTTAATATAATGGGCCCCACATAGCTTTCCCTTTAATATAATGGGCCCCACATAGCTTTCCCTTTAATATAATGGGCCCCACATAGCTTTTTCTTTAATATAATGGGCCCCACATAGCTTTTTCTTTAATATAATGGGCCCCACATAGCTTTCCCTTTAATATAATGGGCCCCACATAGCTTTCTCTTTAATATAATGGGCCCCACATAGCTTTCTCTTTAATAAAATGGGCCCCACATAGCTTTCTCTTTAATATAATGGGCCGCACATAGCTTTCCCTTTAATATAATGGGCCCCACATAGCTTTCCCTTTAATATAATGGGCCCCACATAGCTTTCCCTTTAATATAATGGGCCCCACATAGCTTTTTCTTTAATATAATGGGCCCCACATAGCTTTTTCTTTAATATAATGGGCCCCACATAGCTTTCTCTTTAATATAATGGGCCCCACATAGTTTTATCTTTAATATAATGGGCCGCACATAGCTTTCTCTTTAATATAATGGGCCCCACATAGCTTTCTCTTTAATATAATGGGCCGCACATAGCTTTCTCTTTAATATAATGGGCCGCACATAGCTTTCTCTTTAATATAATTGGCCCCACATAGCTTTCTCTTTAATATAATGGGCCCCACATAGCTTTCTCTTTAATATAATGGGCCCCACATAGCTTTCTCTTTAATATAATGGGCCCCACATAGCTTTCCCCTTAATATAATTGGCCCCACATAGCTTTCCCTTTAATATAATTGGCCCCACATAGCTTTCCCTTTAATATAATGGGCACCACATAGATTTTATTATAATATAATGGGCCCCACATATCCGTCCCTTTAATATTATGGACCCCACATAGATTTATTATAATATAATGGGCCCCACATAGATTTATTATAATATAATGGGCCCCACCTAACCCTCCAGTTTATACACTGCAGTCGCTCTCTTTCTTCTCTTCTTTACCTAGTCCAGTCTTTCGTGACGACTTCCCGCCATGATTCGTCTTTGCAGTTTGCTGTCCAGGTTTCGGCTGCTCCGCACTTTTCAGCAGATCACCGCACTCCTGAAAAACAAAAATGTTACAAATATAAGCGACTTAAATAAATAATGCCGCCCACTGTGCCACCAAATGCAAATATGTGCCACACTGTGCCCATGAGTATATCATTCACCGCAATGAAGTCTGCTCCACTGAGAATATAAATCAGTCACTAGCTTGTGCTCCCATTATAAATAGTGTTGAGCGAGCACTAAAATGCTCGGGTGCTCGAAGCTCGGCCCGAGCTCGCCGTGATACTCGGGTGCTCGACCTGAGCAACGAGCCCATGTTAGTCTATGGGAGACCCGAGCATTTTTGCGGAGTCACCCCCGGCAGTCTGTAGAAAGCCTAAAAAGTGCCCAAAATGATAGTGACAGTGCTCAGATGACATGGGGACAGCATGGGGATCGCCCCAGGAAGCATTTCTGACCCCCAGGTCACTGTTGTCAACAACGTGGTCAGAAGTATTAAGCCACTTTTACAGGCTCATAAGAAAACGTTCAAAAACGAAAGTGAAACTTTTTTCCTGTGAAATATGTTAAGGAATTTCTTTTCCAGGGTAAAGACTTGTGTATAAGGTAAAATAAATAACCAAAAACAAAAATACTCCTCCACACCTTGGGCTATGTTCACAAGTAGCATTTTTTATGCGTTTTTTCACTTTTGTATTGCTTTCAACTGTGACAAATGCATTCACCGGGAAATGTCATTTTAACATTTTACAACCTTATCTGGCCATGTGCTGTGTGACACATGCATACAGTGCTGAAAAGACATGGGAACAGCATGGGGAAGACCCCTGGAAGGATCTCTGACTCCCAGGTCACTGCCTAAAAGTGTGCCCATCAGAAGTGATCCTTGCCGCATCAGAAGATGCAGACTTGCAACTATCCCCGTGCAAGTCCTTGTCCCAGGGCAGTGTTCAATTGTACCTCCCCCATTCCTTGCAATGCAAGCGCAAATATGCAGCCAACCACCCACCCACCCCCAGGCTGCAATACCATACTGCTAGCTTGCACTTGAAATTGGGCCTTTTAGTTTTGAGGAGGCCGAAGCTGGCCACTACCTCATGGCTGCTTCGGCAGCGAGGTATCCATACTCAGTCCCCAGCCGCCCGGCGGCCGGGTGTCCACACCTGGTCCCCAGCCGCCTGGGGGCGGCGGGGTGTCCATAGACGGTCCCCAGCCACCCCGATTTCTCCGCGGAACATCCCCACACACTTTTCTTAGACTGGCCTGCTTTAGGGCAGCATTGGACGAGCCCACCAGAGAACCCGACTTCTCCGGTGGGCCCTGGCTTCTCTATCAGGGGAGTCGAGAGTGCCAAGGTGAGGAGCATGATGAGGATGATAGAAGTTAGCATCTGCTTTGTTTTCAAGGAATGCAAGCGCATGTATGTAGTAGCGGCTAGGCCTGAGGTGGTCAGCGTTTTGGCGCATATCCTACCTCCTCCGAGGATTGCTGGATCTTTTCCTGCTACTATCCAAGTTCTATGACTCTCGTTAAAACAAAGCTGCAAGTGATAAATGATGGATGAGGTAGTGGCAAAGCAGAAAGAGCAGGAGGAACAGGGACCATTCACATCAATATCAGGCCAGTCAACCACATATGTCTTGTAGGATATGTTTCTGTAACAAAAGGAGCGGTTCGGCTACACAGTTATAGGGCATACAGTGAGTGCAATGCCTACCAAAACTTTTGAGGCACTCCAATGCCCCTTGGAAATGACAAGGAGGTCAGAGGGCCTTAACTAAACCTTTTTTTCCATTTATGGCAACTGGGTCTCCTGTGCACTGTTGGCCTAAGCAGTGAATGGAAGGCTTTCCAAAAATTATAAGGAACTGCAATGGCCCTTGAAACAGACGTGGATTACAGCGTACTAAAAACCTTCTACCCATTATTGGGGAGTGTGTCTCCCTTAGTTTTCACCTTTGCATTGAAAAGCAAAAGCTGATTAAATTAGTAGGAAATGCAATGCCCGTTGGAAGAGTCGTGGAGATTAGAGGTAAGGTAATTAAAAACAACATTTCAATGCCCCTTGGAAGAGATGTGGAGTTCAGAGTGGCTTAAGAAGACGCTTTTAATGCCCCTTTGAAGAGACGTGGAGGTCACAGTAGCTTAACAAGACGGTTTTAATGCCCCTTACAAGAGCCATACAGTACAGCATCTTAAAAACATTATTCCCATTATTGGGGAGTGGGTCTCCCAAAGTATTTGCTTATGCCTTCCAAGCAAAAGCTTCCAAAAATTATGAAGAAATGCAATGCCCGTTCGAAGAGTCGTGGAGGTCCCAGTAGCTTAACAAGACGCTTTTAATGCCCCTCAGAAGAGACGTGGAGGTCAGAGTGGCATAACAAGACGGTTTTAATGCCCCTCAGAAGAGACGTGGAGGTCAGAGTGGTATAACAAGACGCTTTTAATGCCCCTCAGAAGAGACGTGGAGGTCAGAGTGGTATAACAAGACGGTTTTAATGCCCGTTACAAGAGACGTGGAGGTCAGAGTGGTATAACAAGATGGTTTTAATGCCCCTCAGAAGAGACGTGGAGGTCAGAGTGGTATAACAAGACGGTTTTAATGCCCCTCTGAAGAGACGTGGAGGTCAGAGTGGTATAACAAGACGGTTTTAATGCCCCTTACAAGACACGTGGAGGTCAGAGTGGTATAACAAGACGGTTTTAATGCCCCTTACAAGACACGTGGAGGTCAGAGTGGTATAACAAGACGCTTTTAATGCCCCTTACAAGAGACGCTCATTATTCTGGCATTTGGCAAATATTAAAAATGATGGTAATCCTAATTGACCTAAAATGGGAAAGGTTTATTCTGATTTCATGTCAGATATTGAGAAAAACCATGAATATGTGTCTATTTATACAGTGCATGGAAACTTCTGATTTCAACTGTGTATATATATATATATATATATATATATATATATATATGTGTGTATATTATATACACGGCGAAGCTCACACACTACAACACCCACAGCAGAGGAACTGGCTGCACACACACCTGCTCCTGTCAGTGCTGTGAGCGCTCCTCATATCGCTGCTGGCTCCGCCTCTCATATCACTGCTGGCTCCGCCCCTCATATCGCTGCTGGCTCCGTCCCTCATATCGCTGCTGGCTCCGCCTCTCATATCACTGCTGGCTCCGCCCCTCATATCGCTGCTGGCTCCGCCCCTCATGTCGCTGCTGGCTCCGCCCCTCATGTCGCTGCTGGCTCCGCCCCTCATATCGCTGCTGGCTCTGCCCCTCACATCGCTGCTGGCTCCGCCCATCAGCCGCTCACAGTCCTCAGCAATATGGAGACATCCGCACTGATCAGAATCCTCGGGGGCGTGGCCTGTCACTGTAGTCACACAAGGGTTGTCATGGAGATCTCAAGGGAAGGCAGGTGGGCGGGGCTTAGAGCAGGAAGTAGAAGCCGTGCACTGTGATTGGCTCCTTACCTTCTGCCAGTAATGGAGCAGATATATGGCTCCTACATAATGGAGGGGGCTCAGGAGGGGTTCCCCACCCAAAAGGTCAGGGGATAAATAATACTGGACATGAGCGAGGGCAGGAGGACATTATTCTATATTGTAAGAAATCTGATTTCTTCTTTCCTCACAGTTTTTCCTGTGCAAGGCCACATGTATTGTGCGATAATCTGTGAATATGGGGGGATCTGCTCCTCACATCCACATCAATCCCCCCACGTCTGAGCTCTCCCTTACAGGGGTCTTCTGCTCTGCACATTGATGCCGTATCCATGGAGATGACATCATGGCCGGTACATGCGGATCTCCCCGATGGGACCCTCATGTATCTGGAGGACGAGGCGCTGCTGCTCCTCGGGGAGAGGGGGCACAATTCCTGTACACATGATACAGGGGCTTCTGCCATCTCTGGGCTGAGAATAATGCTGGCAGCGCGCAGTCTACATGATGTGAGGATTACAAGTCTGCAGTCACAGAGAGTCACACAGATGACTGCAGCCTTCAGCTTCACACCGGACAATCCCTTTAAATACATGTATATTGCTCTAAAAATACTTTTTACTATTTCTCTTCATGTAACATTTGCTCTGTTCGGCCTTTACCAGCTTTTTGTTTCCCAGCAGCACATTGATGGCTGCAGAATGAGTTAACTTGAGATTCAGTCAGTGAGCTCCTTATGATGTGGAGTTTCCAGCGCTTTTATTTCTGCGATGATTTATGACTGCATCAGAGATCAGCCCAACTTTCATGCTGGTCTGTGAACATAATCAGCACAGAGAAGGTCAGAATGAGCTCACTGATAAATTCTCAGTGAGCTCATTCTGCAACTAGCAATGCAAAGGAAATAAAAAAGCCAAATTGTTTATGAAACGTTATTGAAAAAATATTTGTATGTATATATTTAGCCCAAAATGTCTGAGTGTCCATATCCTTAGTACCAGCACAGCTGAGGATTTGGTACAATCAGGGGCGTACATAGGAATCATGGGGCCCCATAGCAGAAGTTCTAATTGGGCCCCCCCCCCAGCAACAAAAATGTAAATAATTGTCGGGGTCGCAGAAGATCAGATCTCACAACCTTCCAGCCTTTACATAGTAATTTTCCTCCTGCTGAAGTCCTAGATCCCTTTTTCATTGCCCATAAAGTGTGGTGCCAACAAAAGTGTCCCCCAAACACGGTATGATACCCCCATGGTGAATTCCTCCATATGCGCAGTATAATGACCCTACTGTACCCGACCTCAACTCCCAGGGTAAAGTATGATCCCCCAACTGCCCCACACCTCTCCACACTCCATAGAGTATAATGCACTCAGTATAAGACTCTCGCCATGGTTCTCCACACAGTATAAGGCACTCGCCATGGTCCTCCACGCAGTATAATGCAGTCCCTCGTGGTCCTCCACGCAGTATAATGCACTCCCACGTGGTCCTCCACACAGTACAATGCACTCTCCGTGGTCCTCCACACAGTATAATGCACTCCCCCATGGTCCTCCACACAGTACAATGCACTCCCCCATGGTCCTTCACACAGTACAATGCACTCCCCCATGGTCCTCCACACAGTACAATGCACTCCCCCATGGTCCTCCACACAGTACAATGCACTCCCCCATGGTCCTCCACACAGTATAAGACACTCGCCATGGTTCTCCACTCAGTATAATGCATTCCTCCATGGTCCTGTACGCAGTATAATGCAGCCCCCCATAGGGTAAAATGCAGCCACCCCCCCCCCACCCGTAGGGTAAAATGCAGCCCCAGTCCTCCAGTATTATCAGTATACACTGATTTAAAAAATAAATCCATACTTACCGCTCCTCGTTCCCCGCTGCTTCAGTCTCTGCAGCTGATCACCTCAGCAGCTGCCAGCTCCACTGTCTGACACAGCGTGGCGCGTCATCATGCTGCTGCGTCAGACGCAGAGGAGGAATGATGGGAGAGGGAGTGTCACATGATGCTCCCTCCTCCACGTTTTCGTGGGCCCCGGGCGAAAGAGTCTCAGTGGCCCCTTTAACACATCCAACCATTCATGATGCACAGATACAGCAGAGACATTATAGATATAGATATAGTACAATGCCAAACATTTCACTGACTCCTTACATTTCATGAGTGATATCTACTGTAAATTCTACAATAGCTCAGAAACCGGTGAATCCTCACAGCGCACAGTGCAGACCGGACAGTATAGTCCTCCATACAGTGTTATGGCACCACATAGTCCTCCATACAATATTATGGGCACCACATAGTCCTCCATACAGTATTATGAGCCCTATATAATGCTCCATACAAAATACTGGATCCCATATAATTCACCATAGAGAACACTGCCTGGTCCCCATGTAATGCCATATGCAGGCTGGACCCCATACAGAGGCCCCACAAGCCCGCTGCATCCTCCCCGGGGCCCCCACAAGCCTGCTGCATCCCCCTGGAGCCCCCACAAGCCTGCAGCACCCCCCCCAGAGCCCCCACATGCCTGCAGCATCCCCCCCATAGACCCCACAAGCCCGCAGAATCCCCCCCAGGGCCCCACAAGCCCGCAGCATCCCCTTAGGGCCCCCACAAGCCCGCAGCATCCCCCCGGGGCCCCCACAAGCCCTGGACCGTACCTGCATCACCACCAGTAAAGGTATTGAAGTTTACCCTTGTGTGTGTGCCTGTACTTCCTCTGGGACCGTCCTGCCGTCTCCCTCCTGCTTCCACCATCTTTCTACACCTCTACACTGCCCTGAGGCCTGCTCTACCTGTGGGGAGCCGTCCCATCATAGCTGCCCCTAACATCAGCCTCAGTGGACTGTCGCAGCGCTGGTAACCTCTTACCAGAATCCACAGGTGGCGTCACGACAATTTCCCCTATAAGCATCCCCCCCCCCCCTTTGAGTGACCGCCCTGGGCCACGGACTGGGCCAGCCACCGTGATATCCCCCGGCAACCAGAGGCCCGGCTGCCGAGTGCCCCACGGCCCTGGGGGCGAGTCACTATGCACAGTGGTTCATGAATTAATATTCACAGTGACCCTCCATCCTGTGATTAAAAGGGTCCGTACATTTGACACCTCCGTCTGACTCCCACAGTCTCCTCCGCACAGATCGATATTAAGATGGCCACCGCAATGGCATGGGGAGTGCAGCGGTGAGTCCAGAGCGCAGCTCCTCGCTCTAAAATGCCCATCAGAAAGAAGAGGTCAGACATTTATTTTCTATGAGCGCTCTATTATCCTATTTATCAAACATCAGCACTACAAGAATCCGTCCTGAGCCGTGCTGGGATCTTTGAACGTGGGCCCCCGGGAGGATCGGGCCCCTCATGGTGGAGCAGATCACACTCATTATAATCCATCACTGATAGAAGATACATAAACAACAACACAGGATGATTGTAAAACAGTGAGGCAATATTTTATTGAGCCACCAAACACACAATAAACATATCGAACAGTCCCAGCAAATACCTAATATGGTGCAAATTACAGAGTCTCACCCTTCCGCTGACTCGCTGGGATTAAAGCAGCTGCCAATCCGAGGGGCTTCTGGGGCTGACTACCCCCACCAATGGCACCCCCACCAAAGAGCACCCACAAAGAGGAGGTAACAACAAGCTTAGAAAGCTGACAGTCCATTGAGGTACGTGGCCAGGAGACCAGAAAGTTTCAACCTGGCTTCTCCGAACATATCCATGGAACTAGGTGACCGGAAGGTCCCGACTTGGCTTTTTCCAAGCATATTCACGAGTTCCAGGTGGCCGGAGTGTCCCAACCTGGCTACTCCAAACATCTCCATGGGACCAGGTGACTGGTGGGTCCCAACCTGGTTTTCCCAGATGTATCCATGGGTTCTATAGTAGTCAATGGAGCACATCTGTATTCCTCCAGCCAGGGCTGTGGTCCCTTAAGCTGGCATCCTGTAGAAACCAAATCTGTGTCCCTCTTAATGGATTCATGGTGTTCTGTAGAGCTGTCCCATAGAGTGTTCCTGGCAGTGGTTTTGTAAAAAGACTCCTTTATGTAGTTCACAACTGTCCTTCTTCATGACTTCATTCACAGGTCAAGAGAAAGGGGTGGTGTTACTAATTCCCATTACTGGAGCATCCACAGTTCATCCCCCAATGTTGACTTGCAAACATTGCAAACATTGAAGGATAAACTATAAATTCCGAAACAATGCAAGTCAACAAATTGCATGGACTTATAAAATGGTAATCAACATATTTAGCAAACATCCATTGTTCAAAGAGCCTGCGTCCCTGTATTGCAAAGATAACAGTACAATAAACCAGAAGAGTTGATATAAGAGGTAAATAACCATTTATCAATGAACAAATATCACCTCAACCTACAAGATGAGTCAACATTCGGACTAATGACAAAAGATCATGTGCGTTGACCAACCGAAGAAAGAAACACATAAATTCAATAGTTAATAATTCAGGCAATAGTCTATCATTCTGGGCCTATGGAATTTACATCTGGATAATTACGATTAAATGCTGTGTCGTCACAGGCCCCTTTAGTTTTAGGGACTGGCAGGGGTCCTTTACAGTTGCTCTCCCACTAGTTCATCCTTCTTTCCTTTACTCCGTTTCAAGAAAATATTTGGAAATATACAAAGTAAAAACTCAAATATAATTTTTTTTCTTACATTAAAACTAGATTTTATTAAAATAAACCCCCAAAAAACAAGAACAAAAAAACTAAACCTGATTAACATCGCAGAGAACAACAACCCAAACTGTACAACGATCACATGATTTATCCGGCACGAAAAACAGCATCAAGAATAAAATAGTAAGAATTAATGGCAAAATTGTAGCTTTTGTTCATTTTGTCTCTATACTGCACGATAAACGCTGGAAAGAAAAAATATAAGAACCATTCCTGGGGTTTTGCCATTGAATGCTGGAAAAAATAAAAAAACATCAGCAGAATTGTTTTTTTATTAATCTCACGCTAAAGAAAAATGGAATAAAAATTATAAAAACGTTGTCTGTTCCCCAAAATGTTCCCAGTGAATCCTATAGCTGCTCCGCATGGACCCAAACTGGTAAACTAAAAACTCCTGCATGCCCCGTGTGTGTGTATGTATATATATATATATATATATACATACACATATATATATACTCCTCTGTACGATATACACGGCAGAGCTCACACACCACAACACGCTCCGCTGCGGCTCCACAAAAAGAGCGGACCTGGCTGCACACACACCTGCTCCTGTCACCTGTATACACGGTTGAAACCAGAAATTTACATACACTATATAAATGTTAGAACCCTCCTGTTTGTTTTTTCCATCTTGTGCTTTGCGGTCATGTGACCATCTGCCTTTATATTCCAGCTCCGCCCTTTTGGCTGTGTTGGACTTCAGTGTTGTTTGACTGCTTTGCTAGCCAGGTGCTTCTGTGCCTTTCTCTGTCAGTTCGCTTGGTCCTTCTGGGACCTCTAGTACCTTTTTGTTCGTTTATCTTTTTGTGTTCTGTAACAACTTCTCTGTTTAGGAGATGTCCCATTTTTGTACCAGTCCTTAGTTCTTTTAGGGACCCCTCTCCTTTATGCTATAGGTCTTCGTTCAGACTAGCCGAGGACTAAGGCGGGTCTGTTCGCTAGGAACAGGCAGCCGCTACATCGTAGGGATTTAGCTTAGTCTTACTGTAGGGATAGCTTTCTCCTTTCTTTCCTTAGTACTTGTTGCAGATCATAACAATAAAAAGACACATCTGCATGTTTTTCTCAATATCTGACATGAAATCAGAATAAACCTTCACGTTTTAGGTCAATTAGGATTACCATCATTTTTAAGATTTGCCAAATGCCAGAATAATAAGAGAGAGAGAGAATGTTTTAAAGCATTTTTATTACTTACTGCAAAGTCATAAGTTTACATACACTAATATTGCTATACCTTTAACAAATTCTGGACTGCCCATATGGTGATGTCATGTGTTTGGAAACTTCTGATAGTTTTTTTGGCAACATCTCAGTTAATTAGAGACACACCTGTGGATGTATTTTAATGCACACCTGAAACACACTGCTTCTTTGTGTAGCATCATGGGAAAGTCTAAAGAAATCAACCAAGATATCAGGAAGAGAATTGTGGACTTGCACAAGTCTGGCTCATCCTTGGGTACAATTTCAAGATACCTGAAGGTGTCTCGTTAATCTGTACAAACAATTATATGCAAGTACAAACAAGATGGGAATGTCCAGCCATCATACCGCTCAGGAAGGAGACGGGTTCTGTGTCCCAGAGATGAACGTGCTTTGGTCCGA